>NC_137825.1:34651908-34824408 GCF_963921795.1 Nannobrachium achirus | reverse complement strand
TACTACGTCTCACAAACGTAATAAAATAGCAGATCTACGTACCAGCTGGAAACGCGGGGCAAAGCGACATGCTTTGAGCTTGCTGATCTGTTATTTTTTGCTAGTTTTTGAATTTGAATCCTGAAGAGTAACAGTTTTGGACATATTGAGGTTTCTAGCCGAAACAGAGACGTTGTAGTTACTTTGCAGATTTAGATGAATTCATATAAAACATATATTAACCACTTAAAACCTTGTTTTCACAGTTTACCAAAAGGGTTAGGGTTAGGGTTAGGGTTAGAAAAGAATGAAATGTGCCATTCATAATGATCACTTTTACTTTGGCACTGTAAGTATACTTTGATGCCAATACTTTTGTACTTTTACTCACATAACATGAACACAGGCTTGTAACAGAGTGTCATTATATTGTGGTATTGCTTTTACTTGAGTTAAGAATATACAAATGAAATGGAGTACAGAGATGCAGTCGTCTCGAATACGATATCCCCTTGGCCTAGAGGTCATCGCAGCTGTGTAGACACAACAAAAGCTAATTAATTGCTTTGCTCCAATGTAATATTCAGCTGGTAATGTTTCCCGCGAGGGTCATGGGTTGAATGTTCCACATAACATTCAAACCACTGGCTCTGACAATCATAAATGCCTGGGGTTCCGTGCCATCTATACACATTCTTCCCCTGGACACACTATAGCAGGGGTTCTCAGACCTTTTTAGGCTGTGACCCCCAAAATAAACATATATGCCGATCCCCACCCTGACAAGCACTTGGAATTGTAGGCATTACATTTAATGTGACTCGGTTTCACAGATAAATATTGTGAAAATAGCAGATCTACATGCTCACAACGCCTCGCACCGTCACTATTGTAACCGAGCCAAATACATGGCTTTCACTAATCGGATGCTAGGCAGTGTTGATTTTGACAGCAAAATTTGATTTTGTTTTAGTCATAGTCTTTTGAATAAAATAATGTGTCGTTTTAGTCACGTTCCAATCGATACACAGGTTCCTTGATCACACAAGTAGAATTAGGGACCCCAATTGAAACCAGCCCTAAAGCTTTCTTGTGGTGTTCATCCTTTTAGTTGTATCAGTGATGATCAGTGTCATGTACCCTTCCCTATGCAAACCTCTAATAACGTCTTCAATCAATCAATCAATCAATCAATCAATCAATCAATCAATCAATCACTTAAAATAAAGTAGCAGATTTGCAAGCTTGTAGATCTGCTACTTCTGCTACTTTTGAGACATGAGATGATATTTGGAGTAGGCTAAGGCATCTGTACTTAACTTAAGTATGTATAATTGTATTATTTATTTTGTTACACTTTTGACTAACACTCCACTACATTTCAAAGAGAAATACTGTATAGTGATGTTGACTCCACAGAGTCCATAACATAATATTATCTAAAAAAAAAAGAAAAAAAGAAAAGAAAAATACATATGAATGAACTTAATTCCTATTTCAAATACTGTGAACATACAGCAGCAGGATCTACCAACTCACAATACTCATCTCATCGCAACGCGTTGTGAGCTTGCTAAATCATCTGCAGTCGTGAGCAGGGCAGGAATTTCATTGAGGCCATGAAGGCCATGGCCGTCGTTGCCCCTCAGTTTGGCCTTGTGCCCCTCAAACCAATGGCGTGACCTGAGGCCACAGTGGCCATAATGCCCAAGCTGACTGTACCACTTTCTCCTCTGTCTCCTTCTTGTTGAGATTCTGAAATCTTAACTCCCGAGTCCCCATCTTTGATGGCCTTCCTGCCCTGGCATTAGGCCTTTGTGCCCTCAAAAAATGAACAACACCAAAGGCCAAATGGCCACGGCCCTAAAATGACGAAATTCCAGGCCTGGTCGTGAGAGTTAATTTTGCTTTAATCCATGCAGACAGATAATGCTTGGCCCATGGGGGGTTGGAGGGGTGCTGCTCCCACCTGTTCCCCGGGCCTGGATGGGCATGGACCCCAGCTGTTTCTGGAAGAGTCCGCTAACGTATATCTGGTCATGTGAGAAGCGTGTCTTTTCGTAGGAGAGAGAAATCAAAGTGCTCCTCACTCCACCACAACGGGCACTGGTGGACAGTAACTAAGTACAGTACATAATTGATATACGATATTCTCGTTTATCGTGATAAAAAACACTCACGATAATCGCATCGTGGAGATTTCATTTATCGTGATATCGTCCTCCATCATGCACTGGGATCAATTCACCTTTTATTTGCTGAGCTGCATATCCAATACCACTTAAACCCTCTATAATTGGTATAAGGTTCTTATAATATACGTACTTGATACTGTCTTTTTTCACTCTATCAAATGTCATTGCCAAAAAATAGCCGATCTACAAGCTCATAACGCGTCACGTTGCGACGCGTTGTGAGCTTGTAGATCTGCTATTTTTTGGCTAATGTTCCGTCCCAGGATAATGGATTTTGATTATCACGATAATATCGTAAATCGCGATTTATTTTGTCACAATAATCGTGATATGAAATGTTCATATCGTCCCATATCTAGTACATAAATACTCCAGTACCTCTGAGGTACTTTTACTTTCCTTTTTTTGGAGGGGCGGGAGAGTTTATTCTACTCCACTAACTCTCAGAGGCACATTGGTTACTATATTTGAATCCCCGAGCCTGACGGCCATGACTGTGTGTCACTCCCTGTCTCTCTCTCTCTCCCCGTTTCTTCGCTGCATGTGCTATCCAAAGACATGAAGGCAGAAAAGCTCTATCCCTAAAAATATCTAAAAACTAATATTTGTTTAGATATTGTAGTATTGCAACAGTGTACTTCTCCCACCCCTGCCACCCCGGGGTCCCTCCGTGAGTGTGGGACAGGTCGGACACACACACACACACACACACACACACACACACACACACACACACGCACACGCACACGCACACGCACACGCACACACACACATACACAGGGAACAGGCGGGATTTCCTAAAGCCGCCATGCTGAATTAGGAAACCCTCCCCTCCCTCGCCCCCCTGCTGGGGGATCCGGGCTCATCCACTTTGTTTGTTTTATTTTGCCACACATCATTATCTCACGGATGGGGAAAGGGAATCCGGGTGTATAATTTGACGTCGGGAGTGATGAGGTCCCGCTTGTCTCCCCTCTCACACGCAATCAGCTGTCTATAACGTCGCCTATATGGTCGGGCCAGAAACCTCTTATCTCCATAATTATGTTCTATGAAAGTTTTTTGGACCTTTTGTTGGACAAAATGTGTCTGTGGCAAGACTTGATACACACCATCATGATTTTCTTATTTTCGTCATGAGAGCCAATCACTGAATGTCAGTCTCCAGGTTTTCTTCAGAATATTTATGACACTGATTTTCTATGACACAAAGGCCTACTGTTGTGCTTGAAATTATTCAACCCCCTCTGAAAATTTGGTTTATTAGTGTAGCCACTGTTTCTTTGACTTAGAACTTGTGAACTATGCTCAAAACCGTACTTTTTGGAACATTCAGTGCATAATTGTTTTATATCCTTTTCCTTTTTGTACAAAGCAATAATCTCTTCACTGAACTTTTCTGACCATTCCTTGGACTTGTACAAATGGAACCAAATGGACCTGTAAGGGTCCATTTGGTTCCATTTATACACTCTCTCTCAGTGTTACAGACCTGTTATGGTCATTCGGGGCTCTTTATTGTGTTTCTGGTAATATTATTGTCTTCTCATTTTGTATGTCCATGGCAAAGAATTATAATATTTTGACAAAAAATTCCACCACAAGCCAGTATGGCCCCTGTTTTGGACATGGACAGCTGTCTATATTGTTGTTGTTGGGTGGAAACCTTGTATGTCCAAAACTGTCGGTTTGTATTTGTCATTTAAAAAATTATTTAAACTAGTGAAAATAGCTGATCTACAAGCACACACCGCCTCGCATCGCATCGCGAGTCTTGTATGATGAAGCAAGCAGCAGGGCTTTATTACTTCACGAAAAAAACTGCAAATTTGAAACTTGGATATACAAGGTTTCTGCCCGACAGTGACCATATACAGTATGCCCTCCTGGTGCTCTGGCCATTTCCTGTCCAACACAAACAACGGACTTAACGGTATTATGTGTGGCCATGCGGTTCTCATCCTCATCTGGATCCGGGGGGGCCTGCTTGGAATATCTAGAACGTGGTTTGCAAACCTTTTGCATGTCAAGGACCCCCAAATTGACACTCATTATATGTACTCAAATTTACTGTACAACGCTTTACTACATTTTCTGTACTTTGCTTCTACTCCACTACATCTCAGATACATACTTTAACCCCACTACAATTATTTGTAAACTTTAGTTACTAGTTACTTTGTATATTTTGATTATTATTACAAAACATACATTAACCACTTCATCCTTATGCATTTCGGCCATTTGAAAATAGACGATCTACACGATCACAATGCTTCTATTTTCAAAATATTTTTTATACATTTTATACATTTGAAAACTTGTGAATTGGGACATTTTGCATAATGAGTAGTCTAGTCTCTACGTTTGGTATTCAAGTACATTGTTATACCAATGCTTTACTCAATTCTAAATTCCGGGCATGTACTTTCTACATTGCGGTACTGATACTTTTACTGCATAGTAACAGTGGGCACTGGGCCATCACCTTGCGGAGCGCTTGCCTTGCTGATAGAACGTATAGGTTATCCCTCACCGTTCCGCCCCTATTAGGCAAAGTTGAATTTTACTACGAGACCGTTAATGCATTAACGCGACGCTAACGCCCCCTTTTTACAAGCCTTGTAAGAATAATGTCCCGTCGTAAATCGTGAGTCATGCCGATCTTATAAGACAGGCTGTAAATGAGTTATGAATTATGTCTCCATCTCCACTGCATGCTGCGTGCTGACACCCGCCAGCACTTACGGTAACACTGTATCGCTGTCAGGCAGAAACCTTGCATGTCCACAAACGTAGGCGCTACTAATACTTACTTCTCAGGAAATGGAAGAAAAGAGCGTGTGTCCCAATGGATCCAATCATCACCTTCTTAAACTAATGGCTTTTTTTAAAGTCATTTTTTAAAGAGGCAGTGCCATGATTTTTTTCCCACCTAAAACATGATGATCAGGTATTATGATTAGGAGGAAGATTTTTTTTTCCAAAAAAGTGTACAGAAAGTGTTAAAATTATGTTTTTTTATGTGGCCACACCCACCAGTTCATTAAGTATGCCTGGTTGTCAGGTGGGTGGTGACCCAGCTGAAGTTTGATTATTATGATGTCATTAACTGAGTGTTTCAGTTGGGCCTTTTGACTCGGAGGCTTTCAGCTTTCAGGAAGTAACCAACAATACACAGGGAAGGCACATTTGCACATTATAACCACACCCCGTGGTCTATTAGAGTTATGTTAACTTCGTAGACACATACAAAACATAAAAAGTACAAAACTATGGCACCACCTCTTTAATGTTTTTCAGGAAAAAAATCAAACTGATCTAAAACAAAAATACCGTATGTGATATTTCTTAATAATTTCACCAAAATGTTTATAACAATTTATGACTATTAATATCAAAATAACACTGTCAGTTATGTATCAAAAGGATTAAATAGGATTTAGGCAACAACAACAAAAAAGAGGCCTATACGCACGTACGTGCGTGCGCACGCACGCACGCACGGACGCACGCACGCACGCACGCACGCACGCACGCACGCACGCACACACACACACACACACACACACACACACACACACACATTCTATTACTTTTTCTGAAAATATTTCAAAAGCAGCAAAAATAGCAGTCCTACCTGCTCACAATGAATCATGTTGTGTCTCATTGTGAGCTTGTAGATCAGCTATTTTCACACACACTCTAGATAAAGTAGGCCATACAAATAAAAAAACATCAAATGGAGATACAAGGTTTCTGCCCTGACAGTAACATAGTGAGTACAGTTGGGTCGAGCCAATGCTTTGCCAAGATCAAGCACCAGAACTTTCTAACTTTTCTAAGTTTTCAGCATGAGTTAACAATAAACCCTGGGCCAAGACAAATCAATAATGCATCCAAAGTAGGTTTATCACACACACACACACACACACACACACACACACACACACACGCGCACGCACGCATGCACGCACGCATGCACACACGCTGCACACATTCTCGTACATTCATACTTTATGGTGGATATAGATTGCGGCGAATCGGAGCACGAAGCCAAATCAAAGATATTGAAGAAAATAAATATTGTCGTTAATTTGAGAAGGCATTCTCCTTTTCAGCGGGGGCTGAAATGGTACAATAACGTTAACTGAGACTGACTGTGGCTTGGTCAGCTATAGACCCCAAACATCTAACTGGATTTAGGAAGTCAGAGGAGAGCATCAGATGAATTAGCTGATTGTGGAGGGGAGCGAGGGGGAGAGAGAGAGAGACAGAGAGAGAAACAGAGAGAGAGAGAGAGAGAGAGAGAGAGAGAGAGAGAGAGAGAGAGAGTGCAATGATGGAAAGTACTGTAACTAACCACACTAACTCAAGTAGGCTACTGTACTTAAAAGCAACTTATACTTTAGTCCTATTTCCACTTTTCAATAAATGTTTACTCCGTGACACCTCAGAAGCAAATGTTTTGCATGGGCTACGTACGTCTTACTCCACTACAATTATTTGACAGCTTTAGTTAATACTGTACATGTATTATTACAAAACATACATTGGCCACTGAAGCCCTATAAACTGTCCCAAGGACCCCCAAAATGATGATGTATTTGGCTGCGAACCCCCCATCTGAAAATGTTTCATGCCAGGAAAGTTAGCATGGTATTAGTGGAAGCCATTGTTCTCCCATTAATGATTACTAGAAGCTGGGCCGCCCTTCGGGCGGCCCAGCGTCTAGTCGGCGACCTGGCCAACTCGGGAACGATGTAAATAGAGAATGAATGCCCCGCCCTTTAATGCACCTTTAATGCACCTATATACCTGTTGTCATAGGACCCGTTTTGACCATCTGTTTGCCTGTGTCCATTTATGCCCATATATGGAGATATCTGTATCTGTCTGTCTGTCGGCGTCCATTTTATGTCCATATATGGAGATCACTGCAGATATAGTTCTGGGTCCATTTTATGCCCATATGCCCATATATGGAGATATCTGTCTATTTGCGTCCATTTTATGCCTGCCCCACCCTTTAATGCAAACCCCAATATACCTGTTGTCATAGGACCCGTCTTGACCATCTGTTAGCCTTTGTCCCCACCCTTTAATGCAAACCCCAATATACCTGTTGTCATAGGACCCGTTTTGACCATCTGTTTGCCTTCTGTTAGCCTTTGTCCCCACCCTTTAATGCAAACCCCAATATACCTGTTGTCATGTTGTCATAGGACCCGTTTTGACCATCTGTTTGCCTTCTGTTAGCCTTTGTCCCCACCCTTTAATGCAAACCCCAATATATGGAGATCTCTGCACACACAGTACCGGTTGCGGCAAACTCTGATGTCAGACATCAGCTCCGCATTCGGGGATTCATTTTATGCCCATATCTGGAGATGCCCATATCTGGAGAACGCGCGTGCCGGTGTGAAGAACGGTTCTCGAGATTCACATACATACATACACATTCACAGAGATTTTTTGTTGACTCCTGGCGTACGTGATGTCAGAGCCTTTTATGAAGTGACGTCACAATGAGTCAGCGATTGTGCCGATTTCCTCAGGAACAGCCTGATGTTAACAATCAGCTCCGCGTAAGGAGATTCCGAACGTTTCGCGCCGCTTCGGGAAAACCGCATGCCGAGTCGGGCCGAGGCCCGGCACTGCACTCCGCGCCGCAGCGGGGAACGCGCGTGCCGAATCTGAAGCCGGTGGGACGAACGGTTCTCGAGATACGCGGATTACAAACAAACAGACAGACAGACAGAGATTTGTCGCATTTATAGATAGATATAAAAATAAGACATTTGAAATGACGTCCCTGGTAGGGATTAGGTAGGGACAGCATTAGTGAGGACCAATTGAAGAAGTTGAAAATGGGTGAAGTCGTCCTTTAAGTCAAAATGAAATCTTCCTTTTTAGAGAGAGAGAGACTGCTTCCACTCATGTGACTGATGGAGAGGGACATGAGTGCTTAGTTTGGCTACAAAATGACAAACCAGCTCCGAGAGGTCCCGTAAGAAGAGAGCTGTTGCTGCAGGCGTCAAAGGAGAAGCCATGCGATTGTCAAAGCTCAATTGCCAGGAAGGGTTAGATGTAACTAAATCATTTAAATCCGTATTTGAATGGGATTTGTGATGTGTGAGGGGAGGAGTGGAGGATAATTTGGGGTTGTTTCAACAGCGGAACTATTAGAGGTTCAGGCTTAATACGGAACAAGTTGTTTGACTTGGCTGTCACTGTCTGTCACCTCAGAGCGCTAAACCCTGCTGGATGTGGGTTCAGCTACAAGTGGTGGAAGAACAAGTACAGTATACTCTGATCTTTGGACTTAAAAATACCATGATTAAAAAACATTAATTTTAAGTCCTGCTTTCGAAGTCTTACTTAATTTCAGTGATGACGAAGTACTCACATGTTGTGCTTAAGTAGAAGTATCAATACCACAATGTAAAAATACTCTGTTACAAGTAGAAGTTTGGTATTCAAAATTCACTTGAGTAAAAGTACAAAACCTTGCATCAAAAAATACATAAATAAAAGCCAGAAGAAGCGTTGGGTATCAAACAGAGGCTTTTGAGCGTTTGGAGGGTGGGAGGGTGGACTGGGGTTGGGCAGGGGTGGAGGTTGAAGGTGACAGGAAAAGAACGGCTGCCAACCACAGCCAGGCCCCCCTAATCGGTCCCCAAGTCAAGCCAAGAGCCTGTCATCTCTGGGCAAGGGTTCTCAGACAGTCCCTTAACCCCACACCTGCCCCTGTCTTTTACAAAGGCCCCAGGGAGACGGAGACGGACCCCGTGCTGCGGCCCGCGGACACTGGATCCGTGCCCACGATGAGCCCGGGCTATGAGCCCCTATTGCATCACTTCAATAACAACATGGGTGTCGGGTTACCCCCGTCGTTGGTAGCACCCAACAACTCATAGACCAGTTGGGAGGGCGGTGGGGGCAATCAAAGGCCATTCCAAAACGCTGGGAGGAGCTGGCCTGTATTTAACCAGTGAGGTAAAGTAACTTTAAGTTCCTTTAGCTCAAGTGCTGTATTTTACTTTTTCTTCTACTCTATTACATCTCGTGGACAGTAGTCTGACAGGAGATGGGGAGTGACATGCAGCAAAGGTAGTCGGATCGGGAATCAACCAGCGACACGCTGTCAGGCTACACTGAGCCTATGTGTTAAGCGCCTGGGCTGGTAGGCCAGCGAGCGAGGCGCTCCCATTACATTTATTTTAAAACGTAGTTACCTTTACTATTATTACAAAACATACATCAACCAATCAAGACCCATCGGCTATTTTTGAAAGATTAGTAATTTTACACTTTTAGTTTGGTATTTTTGTCATGCTTTTACTCAAGTCAAAATTTGAATACATTTTTATTTTACTTTTAACATTGTAGCCTATTTTTTACATTATTCTTTGTCACATGGAAACCTCATATATCCAAAACTGTTACTTTTCACAGTCCAAATTCAAAAGTAGTAGATCGGCAAGCTCAAAACGTGTTGCTTCGCGGCGTGTTTCAAGCTTGTAGATCTGCTACTTTTGATGCCTTAATTGTGTGTACGCTGTAGTTAATAGCCTATTATCAAGTAGGGCGTTCATTCACGAAAAAAACAACCCAAAAGTTAAAATATGGAGATATGAGCTTTCTGCCTGACAGCAACAATATCATAGTATGGAAACTTTTACTTCAGTAATAATAATAAAAAGTACTTCTTCCACTTGACCCCCGTCTAGAAGAGTTCCCTGGAAGGCCTCCATGGCTGAGTGGAATGTCACAGAGGGAGGCAGTGTCTCATTTCTCCGCTCCCCTGACCTGCGTGGATGGATGGAAGAGCAGCTTAGCCTCTTATTAGGAACCCCGGGGAAGGTTAGTCAGACCCAGGAGATGCTCACATCCATTACATGCCTGTTAGGAGCCGCTCTTTGTTCTCTCCTCCTATATAGGCCTCCCCTCTGTTCAGGTTTGGTGCCTGGCTCCAATTTCCCTCTCATGCTGCAAGTACAGGAGCTCCCCTGCGCTCGCATGAGCAGCCATACAGGCTGCCGTGTGTTTGCTGAGTGGTCAGATGGCCATTGCAGAGTGTCTTTGGGGTTTTTTTTTTTTTAGGTTCTAAAATACTGTGATAGGTGCCCTCCACACTAGGCGCGGTCACCGCCTCCTTGCAATTCATTTTCAATGAGAGGCGGGCGGCTTTTTCGGCCGCGCAGCGCAGTTTTGGGGCGGCGAGGCGATCGGCCGTGGTCCCGTGAAATCCCCGCGAGCGTGCTCGTTTGTGCATGCGTACGCGGGCGGTGAGAGATGGATTGTGTTCATCTTTGTGAAATACCGCGCAGCGTTTACTCACTGAGCGAGTGTGTTTGTGTCTCACCGCGGTGCGGCCACTGCTGATCCTAGCGGCAGCCCCGATGGCAACCGCGCCTAGTGTGGAGGGCACCTTATTCTATTTGCTGTCAGTCAGAAACCTCTACTTTATCATACTTCAGCATCACACAAAGGCATCAAAAAGTAGCAGATGAGATTTACATGCTCAGAACGCAGCGCAAAGCATCACGTTTTAAGCTTGTAGATATGCTACTTTTTTATTTTATTTTAATCCTGAAAAGTACATGTTTTGGACATATGAGGTTTCCACCTGACTTGATTTGGGGTCCCACTTGCAATATTCTCTCTGGGCCCACGGGTTGGGGAGCGCTGTATTAGACGACCGACGTCATTAGATGGCCGACGTCACAGGCTGGCCAACATGAAGTCCCATGGAGAGCCACATTCTTCTTTTCTTGACTTTTTCTCCACAATCTAATACGAATTTACTCAGCAGAATGTGTTATCTAGGGTTATAGTCCAACAAAATGAAGCCATTCATTCACTCCCCTACTTATATATAGGCCCATGTATACTGTATTATCTGCTCTGAGGCAGACAAGTTAAGTGATTTCTTATAGAGCACTTTGGGCATCGCCACGGCTTTGAGAAGCCGTTCCGTGTGCAGAATGAAATTACCCCCGAATGAAGTCAGTCAGATGTGGGGGGGGAACGAACGTCAGGGCAATCATTATCACCCCTGTTTCTCCCAGAGCCGCGGAGCTCATGGTCAATCATCGACTCCGCGTGCTGCCAGCGCTCCTCGTTCGCCCCAAGCACAACACGAGCCCGTTAGTTTGACGCCAACATCTCCCACATTGTTAGGTTTCTGCTGTTTGGCTTCAGTGTCTCTGCCAGCAGGAGTTTACATGTACCTGTTTTCTCAGCAAAAATAGGAGCCGAGTCGGGAGGCATTAGGAGACCCCAGACACTCACTGGGTGTTTTGGGGGGCCATCTGCCTCGATGTTTCTTGGAGCGCAAGCCAGCATTAACAACATGGCTGTCGTCCAGTGGTGGAAAGTAGTTAACTACAGTTTTGAGGTGCTTTTGACTATACTTGAGTACAGGTATTTCCACATCTCAAAGGCAAATGATGTACTTTTTTTGTAGGCTGTACTATTTACAGTTATTTGAAAACTTTAGTTACCGGTTACTTTGTAGATTTTGGTTGTTCTTCATCCCTGTTTTCATAGTTACGCTATTTGAAAATAGCCAATCTAATACAAGCTCAAAAGATGTTTATAATACATTCTGCATAATGAGTACTTTTACTTTTGGAACTTTAAGTGCATATTTTGATGCTGATACGTTTGAACTTTCACTCAAGTAAAATCTTGAATACAGGACTTTGCACTTGTAACATTTCTACATTGTGATATTTTTACTTAACGTGAGTACTTCTTCCACTAGGCCTAGCCTACTGCTATCATCCTTCAACAACACAGCCAAACCTCATGCAGCCTGGTTGTTTGTCTTGGAGCAGTGGTGGACAGTAAACTAAGTACATGTACTCATCATTGCCATTGGGCATGAAACCTCTTATCGCCATATGTTTTCCGTAAATCAACACCTACAGTATACTTGAATCATCTATTCAACGTTGATTAATTGAGTACAAAGGAGCCCAATGGAAACAAGCCATAGTGCTTTCTTGGGTTTAAAATCCTCTTAGCAGACCTTGTATTGAACTGTACTTTCCTGTGTTTCTTTTTTTTTTGTTGCAAACTGCTAATATAGTCTTCAATCAATCAATCTACCACACTGCAATGTCACACAAAAGCATCACAAATAGCAGATCTGCGAGCTTGTAGATCTGCTATTTTTGATGCTTTTGAATTTGAATGCTGAAAAGTAACAGCTTTGGACGTACCAGGTTTCCACTTGACAGAGACGATGTTTGAGTCGTTGGACTGGCCTGCATGCTCTGTGCGTGCGTGCGTGCGTGCGTGCGTGTGTGTGCGCGCGCACGCGTGTGTGTGTGTAGAAACAGGATTCGGTTTAGCTCATCTCCTTTCTTAGTCCACTTCCTCCCGGTTGCTTCTGTTCTGTGTTCATGCCTATACTAACAACAACACTAACATGTTTAGGGCAGTGGTGCTGACAGATTCAATCTGTGTCTTGAGAGATTAGGGGCCGTGGTCAAACAGGAGTTCTCTACAAGGGCAGGGGCGTCACACCAAATTCTGGGCCCTGGGTACAAGGATTCACTGCGGGCCCCCCATGAATGTTAACTATTGAAAAATAGCAGATATACAAGCTCACAGCGCGGCACCGAGTGCCGCGCTGCGAGCTTGTAGATCTGCTATTTTTGAAAAATCGTGAAAATGTGTGCAAGAAACTTATGTTTCTATGTCAGTGGTGCTCAATTGTTTTCATGTGAAGGACCCCCAAGATGATATGTATTTGGCCACAGCTAGACCCCCATCTCAAAATATTTAGTTCCAGGGACCCCTCCCCGGAAGCACAATTTGAGTTACAAATGTTTGCTTAAAAAATACATATTCAAAGATTTGCCCACATATTTAACGACTTTTCAAAAATAGCAGATCTACAAGCTCGCAGCGCGGCACTCGGTGCCGCGCTGTGAGCTTGTATATCTGCTATTTTTCAATAGCTAAAGTTACTATAGGGCCCCTCCACCTTGGGCCCTGGTAACTCAGTACCACTTTCCTACCCCTTGTGACGCCCCTGTACAAGGGTGCGATGGGAGCGGTGCTATGTGGGGCGGACAGCTATAGGCTATATGGGTTACGACAAGCCACCATGTGGGGACACAATCCTTAAAGTCTCCGGCCTCAGCCACAAGTGGCATCATTGTCATCACCTTGTTTTGATTTCATTTCATCTCTCTCGGCGCCGCCACTGTGGGGGCAATATCTGTGGCATCGAGTTACCGGAGGAGGCCCCCGCACCTCTTATTATTTTCATGGGAACCGCAAGGACAGGGGAGCGCCGTGCGATGAGAGGATATTTATATGAGCGCTGTGGGGGCCGAAACCTCTTATCTCCATATTCTAACTTTTTTAGTATAACTTATATATATATATATATATATATATATATATATACCGGTATATATATATATATATATAATATATATATATATATATACGCTGTAGTATAATGAAGTAGAGGGCATTCATTTACAAAAAATTAATACTCTCTCTCTCTCTCTCTCTCTATATATATATATATATATATATATATATATATATATATATATATATATATACATATATATATATATACATTATATATATATATATATATATATATATATATATATATATATATATATATATATATATATATATATATATATATACACACACACAGCGTCACCCGACACCCTCTACTACTTTTGAACAGTGGTGGAAAAAGTACTCAAAAGTACAAATACTGCAATGTGGAAATACTCTGTAACAAGTCCGGATTTCAAAATGAACTTGAATAAAAGTACAAAAGTATTGGTATCAAAAGTACCAAAAGTAAAAAGTACTCATTATTTAGAATGTCAAGTTCCCAAATGTATACATGTTTAAAACTCATTGTGAGCATGTAGATCGGATATTTTCAAATGACCGTATGTTTTGTAATACTAATCAAAATCTACAAAGTAACTTAAAGTTTTCAAATAATTGTAGTGGAGTAAAAAATACAATATTTACCTCTGAGATGTAGTGGAGTAGAAGTAAAAGTTCTGGAGAAATACTCCAGTATAGTAAAAGTAACTCAAAATTGCAGCACTTGAGTGATGTACCGAGTTACTTTACACCGCTGCTTTTGAATTTTAATCCTCAAAAGTAAAGAGTTTTGGACATATGAGCTTTCCACCCGACTCGGCAGAGGCGAATATGAATGCGTATAATGTCGTGTTCTCTGCACTGAGGGACATTTAGCGCCCATAATCTGTGAATAGCATCAGAGGCTCTCGGGCTCAGACAGAGTCATTAATATCGGGGAGCGGTTTTATGTGCATGCTTTCATATTGCGTCCAACGCCAGCTGGGGCCCCGATGTTTGATGAGCAGATGAGAGCGCAATGTTCTTTTATCAAAGTCTCATTTCCCCCAAAAACTAATTCTACTTCTTCACACTGCTCTGCTGAGATTGTTACTTGGGTCTTTACTTTATTTAGCCTATGTGTAAATCAGTGGTTCTCAAACACGTGTTGGTATGTATTTGGCCATGTGGACCGCATGTGAAAATATTTTGTGTTCAAAGGGAAGTTTTGTGTAAAAAAAAATATATATATATATATATATATATATATATATATATATATATATAATATATATATATATATATATATATATATATATATATATAATATATATATATATATATATATATATATATATATATAATATATATATATATATATATATATATATATATATATACATATTAGCTTGTAGATGCAGTTGATCACTTCGCATGGTATCAAACACGACACACATGCATAAATCCTTAAATGGGCCGTTCTGTCCGTGACATCAGCCGTATTTTTGTGAGTTGTTTGCACTTTGTGACCAGATGGGATCTATGGCCTTCCTCCAATCAAGTCTGGGGGTGGGCCTAGTAGTATCAGGAGATTCAGGACATAGACCCATTTTGTCATTATTCACATAGATTCCCCTAGTTAACTTCACTTACATTTCCTAGTTAACTTCACTTACATTTCCTAGTAAACGTATAGGTTCCGAACGGAACCATGTTTATTTAATACCGGAGGACAAGGTCCCCCTATGGGATAACCAGCGCCATCTGGCGCTGCAACAGAGTAAAACTCATAAGCTCCCGTACGAGAAATATCATTTGTCGGTAGGGCTGTCAATCACAAACGAGGGCGCCGCCCCCGAGTGTATAAAAGCCCTGCGGGCTATCATAACTTCCTCTAAAGCCGCACCTCTGCGCCCGCAACTAGCGAACCGAGGGGCTTTATTCGGGGGACCTTGTCCTCCGGTATTAAATAAACATGGTTCCGTTCGGAACCTATACGTTTATTGTCATACCTCCAGACAAGGTCCCCCTATGGGACTCATATACTCCCCGAGAAGTCATGAACCGACAAGACTGTCGTGCACACCGACCACATCCGGAAAGGAGGTCCCGTCAACCGACGTGACCCCTTTCAGGACTGATCCGACCCAGACCCACAGGGCCTGGGCGTGTTCAGACAGAAAAAGACCCTGACAGACCGAGGCCTGCCTTATGCACTAAGGGCAGACACAGGTCCACCTTATAAAATTGCAATAATATAAGGGAAAAACTCAGGGTCCCCCCACGTATCCTAGAGACAGCAGCATGCTATCTCAGGAAGGGGAGAGAGCCGCCCCACTACATAGTAGGAAGGGCAGCAGCACCCAGAACCGTATGCGCCATAGCAGAAGGCGCAACGTCCAGGTGATAGTAGGTCGCAAAGGTGGACGGCGAAGACCAATTCGCCGCTGCACAAATCTCCTCAATGGAGACACCTTTGGACAAAGCCCAAGAGGTAGACACACCCCTAGTACTGTGGGCCTTAAGTGCTTCCGGCACTTCAGACCCAGACCGGGTGTAAGCCAACCTAATAGCATCCACAAGCCATCTCGACAGAGTGGGTTTGGACACCGCTTTCCGTTGACGGGCATTCATGACCACGAAAAGCTGAGAAGTAGACCTGCTGTCCACCGTCCTATCACAGTAGGCCTTCAGGGCCCTAACTGGACAAAGACAATGAAGACGCCTATCCTCCTCTGATGCAAACGGAGGAGGATGGAAAGCCGTCAAAACAACAGGTTCCTTCGGGACCACTCGGTTCTTAGGAATAAAACTCAAATGAGGTTTAAGAAGAACCTTGGAGTCATTATTGAGAAACCTCATACAATCAGGGCTCACAGAGAGCGCACGAAGGTCGCTCACACGCTTAGCCGTAGACAAGGCAAGCAAAAGAGCTGTTTTGAAACTTAAATGTTTCAAAGAGGTCCTCCCAATCGGTTCAAAGGGTGCCTTGCAAAGGCCCTCAAGAACCACTTGTAGATCCCAAACAGGAAACAAGGCTCTGGTCACAGGTCTCAAATGGTCCACACCATGCATGAACTGGACCACCTCAGGGATTTTAGAAAGGCCTTTGCCTGCCACCCCCAGGTGGCAGGCATCAATAGCCGCTAAATAACCCCTCAGTGTAGAGAACGCCAGACCAAGGTCCAGGCGGTCCTGCAGGAAATCTAACACCTTCTGGGCCGAAGCTATATGAGCCACCACAGGTGGCTCCTGTAGCTCACACCAGTCCAAAAAGGCATTCCACCTTCCATCATACACAGCCCTAGTAGAGGGGGCTCTAGCACTCTGAATAGTGGCTACAACCATCGGTGAGAAGCCTGCTGCAAGCAGGTTCTCCCTCTCACGGGCCAAACCCACAAGTCTAGGCCCCGTGGGTCTGGATGGAAGATCTCGTCCCCTGCCTGGCGCAGCAGATCCCTGAGCAAGGGAAGCCGCCAAGGGGGTTGAGAGAGCAGTGGGGTGATCAGAGACCTCCACACTCCCCTGGATGGTGTCACCAGAAGAACCTCCTGGTTGGAACATCTGATCCTCTCCAGAGTGGGAAGAATCAGTTCCAGGGGTGGAAACGCGTAGAGAAGACCTTGTGGCCATTCGTAAGCAAACGCGTCCATCCCCAGAGGAGAAGGTCCCCTCACTGAAAAGTAAAGGGGGCACTTCGCGTTCTCCTGGGAGGCAAAGAGATCGACTCGCGGTCGACCGAACCTGGAGAAAATCTGCCTCACCACCGCAGGGTGGAGAGACCAATCCTCGTAACGAGGCTCCCCCCTGGACAACAGATCGGCGCCGCCGTTCTGAAGGCCCGGGACATGGGAGGCTCTGATGGACCTCAAACGAGGCAAGCACCAGAGGGTCATCTCGCGCGCCAGCTGATCCAGCGTCCGCGAGGAGAGGCCGCCCTGTTTGTTGAGATAATACAGGGCCGCCGTGTTGTCCGTCCTGACCAGGACATGGCAACCCCGGAGAAATGGTTCGAAATGCTTGAGCGCCAAGTAGATCGCCATTAATTCCAGATAGTTGATGTGGTACTCCAACATGGCCTGGGTCCAAAGACCCCTGGCTGAGCGCCCCTCGTGGGTGGCGCCCCACCCCGAGCGGCTGGCGTCTGTGGTGATCACCTTGCGTGACACCACTTCGCCCATGGAGACCCCACTTGTCAACAACGCCTGGTCCCTCCATGGGACCAGAGCGTCCATGCAGACCTGGCTGACTGTCACCTTCCTGTACCCTTGCAGGGAAGGAATCCTGAGCGCCAGTGACCACCGCTGGAAAGGTCTCATATGAAACCTGCCCAGACGCAGAAGTTGCACTGCTGAAGCCATCAGCCCAGTCAACTTCATGCACTCCTTGTACCTGACCACCTGGTTCAGTCGGAAGGAGCCGAGACAAGCCAGAAACCTGTCCACCCTCTCCGGGGAGAGGCGAGCGGACATGGTGGCCGAGTCCAGAGATATTCCTATAAAGGAAATCTGCTGGGAGGGTAACAACATACTTTTGCCAAAGTTGACGTTGAAACCCAAGGCCTTCAGGTGTGACAACACCAGATTGGTATGGCGCGCCGCTTCTGAGCAGGAGGCGGCGTAAATCATCCAATCGTCTATGTAGTTCGCCAGCCTGACTCCCTGATGCCTCAGTGGAGCAATGGCTGCCTCGGTCACTTTCACGAAAACCCGAGGGCTCAGAGAAAGACCGAAAGGGAGGACCGTGTACTCGTACAGGCGCCCCTCGAAGGCGAACCGCAGGAACTTCCTGTGTGGGGGATAAATGAGGATGTGCTGATAAGCGTCCTTCAGGTCCACTGAACAGTGGAAATCCCCCTGTCTCACTGATTTCATCAGTGACTCTGACGTCAACATCCTGAATTTGAACTTTTTCAAGTGCTTGTTCAGAGCACGTAAGTCCATAATCGGACGCAGCCCCCCTCCTTTTTTCTGAACCAGAAAATAACGGCTCCAGAAGCCTAAACGGCTCTGGTCGCGTGATAACTCCACTATAGCGCCCTTGCGCAATAGTGAGCTTATCTCCTCCCTCAAGGCATCGGCCTTCAAGCCGCGGGCTCGAGTATAAATAACCTTGCTGGATAGGGAGGGTTTTTTCGCGAACTGTAGTCTGTAACCCCGCGTCACCGTCCGAAACACCCAGTGATTCGGATTGCAACGTTTCCATTGCTCTGCACACTGTGCTAACGTGTTGCTGAGCAACGGAGAAGCCTTGGGGTTGTACCGCCTGAGCGGAACTACTGGGCCGGGAGGGAAAGGTTCCATATCCGGGCACGTATCCGTATTGACTGGGCTGATGGTTTTCGAGAGGAGAGAACAACCGTAGCACAGATCCTGGCATTAAGGAGATTAATAGAGGAGGTGAAAAAGAACAACCTAGCAGCTGTACTGTGCTTCATTGACTTCAAAAAGGCTTTTGATTCTATCCACAGAAGCAAGATGGTGAAGATCCTTGAGGCCTACAATGTCCCTCCCAACATTCTCCGGGCTATCGAGACCATGTACGCAAAAACAAGGGCCAAAGTGGTGACCCCAGATGGCAGCAGTGAGGTGTTTGACATCCGAGCTGGGGTAATGCAAGGAGACACCCTAGCCCCCTACCTCTTCATCATAGTTCTAGATTATGCGCTCAGGAAAGCCATAGGGGGACGGGAACAAGAGCTTGGCTTCACGCTAACACCAAGGAGGTCAAGACGGCATCCCGCAGTAGTTCTGACAGACCTGGACTATGCGGACGACATCAGCCTGCTCTCCGACAGCATGGAACAAGCACAAGAACTCCTGAACAGGGTGGAGATAGAGTGTGCCAAAGTTGGTCTCAGGCTAAACGCTAAGAAAACTGAGGTTATCACCTATAACCTACCTGATCACTCACCTCTGACAACAACAGAAGGAGCTGTGTTGAAGGAAGTCAAGGACTTCAAGTACCTGGGCGCATGGGTCGACTCAACTGAGAAAGACCTTAAAGTAAGGAAGGCACTCGCTTGGAGGGCCCTGAACGGCATGAACAGTGTATGGAACTCTAACCTCCCCCGCCAAATCAAACTTAGCTTCTTCTTTGCAACGGTGGAGTCTGTTCTCCTCTATGGCAGTGAATGCTGGACCCTGAAGCCAACCCTGCAGAAGTCTCTAGACGGGTGCTACACTAGAATGTTGCGTGCAGTACTCAACATCAACAGGAGTGCACATGTTACAAACGAGAGCCTGTATGAGGGAATACCAAAGGTAAGCGAGAAAATTGCCACCAGAAGAATGAGACTAGCAGGACACTGCCAAAGACACCAGGAGCTTCCAGCCAGCAAATTGGTACTGTGGGAGCCAACACACGGGCACCGGCCGCGAGGACGTCCCACAAAAACATACGTGGACATACTCAAGGAAGACGTAGGGACACAGAACACCAATGAGCTGGCCAGATGTATGGAGAACCGAGATGACTGGAAACAACGATGGAGGGCTCGTCTGAGGACGACCTAGATAGATCCGTATCCGCTAGACGCCGGGCCGGAAGGCGCGGAGTCACCGGCGGAAAGAGCGTTTCCGTTTCCGGTACGCTTATTTCCGTATCCGGTGGGGGACGAACACGTGACCTCCAAGAAGCCTCGCTTGTTAATAATACATGCGACACACAACGTGGAGCCCGGGGGACAGGGTTCATCGCATAAGTAACATAATCCCCGGCTCGGGGAATTGTATTTACGTTTATAACCTGTGCTAAGGCCTTTATATGCTTCCTTGCGGGAAGACGAGGCCGACCCTGGGTGATATGTGTTGGCTTCTTCCCTGACGCTAAGACCAAACTCCTGTCCTGAACTAGAGTCGGCATAACAGTGCCGCTCGGTGGAGACAGAGGGGTATTGCACACTAGAGAGACTATACCACTGTGAATAGGAATTAGCTTGTCTGGGAACATTTTGCAAAGAGAAATATTCTGCTTGTAACCTGTCTGCATGACTGGAGGAAGCGATATTTTCTGAGTGGAAAGAAATTCCAGCCTGGACTTCTCTACACTGGTTAAATTCATGCAAAATGGGGTCGTCTGTAGTAAAGCAGGTGGGTTTGAAATAAACAGGCATTGTTTCATCAACACACTTTTTATTACAGGCACTGGAGGAGAGCACAGAGGAGGAATAAACATTAATTTCTTGGCATGAGAAAAATTGTTTGTATTGTCCAAACGTCTGCGCTTGCAAGGGGGGGTCCCCTGAAATTTCAGGGGGACCCCGCCAGAGTCCAGTGTCACTTTCGCGGCGGCTTCCCACGGGCTTTGTGGGAGCTGGCCGGTATCCCGTGCCTGGGAGGGTGGCGGGATTGAGAGCGGGCTTGAGCCCCCACTGCAGTGTGAGGGGGTCCCGCGGAGGAAGAAGAGGGGGTCCTAGGGGGATTGTGCTGTTTCCCCTGTTTGGAGGTAGAGCGCCCCCTGTCAGCCTGACCAGGGGCCTTGCTCCGTCCCTGTCTCTTTTCCTTTCTGGGTACCTGGGGGTCCGTCGTGGCTCCCAGGAGCTCCAGAGTGATCTTCTTATCCGCCACCTCCTGGCGGAGAAGCTCCAGTCCACCGCCCATGAGGGAGGTAGGGTGGCCGGGGAGGTCTTGCAGGACCTTCTCGGTCTCCTCTCCGGAACTGCCAGGACACTTTACCTTGTCTAGCCACCTGGCACGTTCCGCCTGGATGCAATAATCCATGCCATGTCCAAGCCACTCGATCGCGTGGACATTCAGGTCCATCAGCATGCGCAGCGACTTGTCCATTTCCTCCACCAACACGTCAGGCACCTCCCGCATCTCGCTGAGGAGGCGCCTGGTGGAGAAAAGCAGCAGCTGGGTGGCGTTCATCGTCCTGGCTGCCAGCGCGGACGATCTGTAAGAGTTCCTCACCCTTGAAGACTGCTTGTCATCAAAGGCTATGGCAAACCCAGGAGGCTTCTTACCCACGGCCAGATTGAGGGGAGGCCGGCCTCCAGGACCGGTCCGCTCATGGTTGGGCTTGAGGCTCCCTACCAGGGACTGGGCCATCAGCTTGTCCATGGGAGGGCACAAGGGGATTCCCGCCTTCTCTGAGTCGCGGTAATCGACCAGGAAGGGGAGCTTGGGGGGGTCCTTGTGTGTAGTCCAGGTTGAATGCAGGGCCTCTGCAAAGCCTGGGACTAGTGGTAGCTTTTCCATCCGACGCGGGGGAGAGGACTCCAAATCCTGGCCCAGGAGAGGAATCCTAGCCCGTGGTCCGAGTGGCGCATCTCCGAGTGGCAGCTCCAGGCCACAACGGATGGTGGCGCGTTCCAGCACCGAGAGCTCGTCCATGGGGATGGAGTCTGGGTCTTGCGCCGCTGCCCCTCTCGCCCCAGCCGGCATGGAAGGGGGGAGAGAGGCAGAAGGGGCTTGGGAGGACGCGGCGGAGATGGAAGCCTCGGCATGAGGAACCACCCTGGCCGCGCCTCCGCCCTGTCCGGAGGGGAAAGAGGACTCGTCCTCCTCCGAGTACTCACCCTCCGTGTCCAACTCCTCCATGTCGCAGTCCTCTAGCTCCGGTTCGTCTCCGTCGCTAGCATGCCAGGAGACGGGGCTAGGTGGCCGCATAGCCCGTAGCTGGGGGACGGAGAAGGAGAGAGGAATGTCACCGACGACTAGAGGGTGGAATTCCTTGGGGGGGACGGTCCAAGTTGCAGCTGGCGGAGAAACAACGTGGGCGGTCTTGCATGTTCTCTTCTTGGGCACGGCACCAGTCGAGCCCGTCGGAGAAACAGCAGTGGAAACAGGGGCCGCAGACCCGCTAGCAACGGGGCTACCGAAGCTAGCAGAGGGCGAGGCCGCTGGAGGCCTAACCACGTGGCGAGAATCAGCGCTGTGGCGTACAGCGCTGTCCGGCACACGAGGAGAGGTGTCTGGGAGGGTTCCGGCGGAGACCGTGGTGTGAAGGCCGTAGCCTGCGGCAACGATCTCGCATCGTGCCTCGAGGGCTGGAACATCGTACTGGAGGCATTCAGCACAGTTCACCCCCGTGGCCGGGGCCGGAGGGGACAGAGAGGCCAAGGCGTGTCCTACCCCCATGCAGACAATGCAGAACGGATGTGTATCTTCATTGGCGATGAGGCCTTTGCAGCTGGGAAGGCCGCACTTCTTCGGTACCCTAGCTAGCAGGCTGCTAACTGTAGGTCGACGAGCTGCCATCGTGAGCTAACCGAAGCTAAGCGAAGCTAAGCTAAGGCAGGGAGACACGTGGCAGAACGTACAGAGAAGAAGTAAAGACTCAAAGCGAAAGTGAAGAAAAAGACCGAACTGTTAGGAAGAATAGAAATAGAAACGTACAGGAGAATAATCTATAAAGGCCAGTGGCCGACTTCCTAGTCAACGCTTAGGCTAAACTTTACAGAAAATTATACTTATATGGCTGAGTTCGCGACACTAGTTGCAGGTAAGCAGAGGTGCGGAAGAGGAAGTTATGATAGCCCGCAGGGCTTTTATACACTCGGGGGCGGCGCCCTCGTTTGTGATTGACAGCCCTACCGACAAATGATATTTCTCGTACGGGAGCTTATGAGTTTTACTCTGTTGCAGCGCCAGATGGCGCTGGTTATCCCATAGGGGGACCTTGTCTGGAGGTATGACAATAAACGTCACTTACATTTCCTAGTTAACTTCACTTACATTTACTTGTAAACTTCACTTACATTTCCTAGTAAACTTTACTTACATTTCCTAATTAACTTCACTTACATTTCCTAGTAATCTTCACTGACATTTCCTAGTAAACTTCACTTACATTTCCTAGTTAACTTCACTTACATTTCTTAGTAAACTTCACTTACATTTCCTAGTTAACTTCACTTACATTTCCTAGTAAACTTCACTTACATTTCCTAGTTAACTTCACTTACATTTCCTAGTTAACTTCACTTACATTTCTTAGTAAACTTCATGGCTGGACTTATGCACGGGCTGAAGGCGCTGCAGCACGGGGCATCAAACCACAAGGGGGCACCATCCTCAAGGCTCAAGCATGCTTTTTTCCCCACATCTTTTTTTCCCCTCCTCCCCATTAGCGAGGAGGTTTGTTTGTAGGAGTGGTTTTCCCAGTGCCCCCCTTCTTTCCTTCTTTTTCCCTAGTTGATTCATTGTATTTCATAGTATTTCTATAGTGAAGAGAATCGGCTAGTAATGCCTGTAATGACCTACTCTGAGATGGAGTCTGCTATGCTACAGACCTTTGAATGAGAGAAGACATCTGTGTTGTTCCATACACTCTTCTCCCTGTTTCAGGTAAATATGTGGAGAATACATAATGGTTCATGCTATGCCCTGCTGTCTGTGTTTTAAGTGCTATGAAGAGGAAATTACATTACCGGTATTAGTGTTTGTAGTGTTTTTCACTGTAAACACAAAATATTCACATGAGCTAAGCTAAGCTAAGCTAACGTTGCTGTCTGTAATGACTGGTTAGTGGTTACACTTAAGAGTTTTGAGGAAATGTTTGGTGGATACTAGTAGTATGCACAACTGGTTGGAGCGCCTCAGTGCTGGCTGCAGAGTTAAGGTGCTATCTATCCCGATTGTTTGATTGATTGAAGACTATTATAAGTTTGCATAGGAAAAGGTACAGTTTCAAAGTTCACTGGTACAAGGTCAACTAAAAGGATATCCTAGTAAGCTTTAAGGCTTATTTGCACAGGAAACCTTTATGTATCTCATATAACAAATGAGACCACACGATTAGGGGAAAAAAAATCAAACCAAGTTTGAAGTGAGCAGTGGTGTGTGTGTGTGTGTGTGTGTGTGTGTGTGTGTGTGTGTGTGTGTGTGTGTGTGTGTGTGTGTGTGTGTGTGTGTGTGTGTGTTAGTGATGCGCGGATAGGCTTCTGAAGTCATCCGAATCCATCCGCGCAAATTCATTATCCGCCCATTATCCAACCGCATTAATTATATCATCCAATTTATAAATCCGCACCATCCTCATCCGCAACTTCAAAAGTATTATTATTATTAGGCTAATATTATTTTCTGGTAGGCTATTCCCTGTTAGTTTAGTTGTGCGATCACAGAAATGCATTGATCTAGCCTACGGAATGTCTCCGTTCGTCTTTTTTTCTTTCTTTTTTTTTTTTTTGGAGTCGGTGCTGCGCGTCGATGCAGACAGACATGCAGGCAGACAGACAGAGTCAGACACACGAGAGAAAGAGAGAGCGAGGGAGAGAGCGAAAGAGAGGAACAAACACAACTTAGTGGGAAGTTTAACTCACCTACTGTACAGTACTTTAGTTTACAATATGGACTATGGAGCTGAGAGAGATTCACTTTTTACCGCAGCGACCAGAGGTAATGATGAGTGCGACGATGCATGCCGTGATGCCGTTTAAGTGGACACAGCTGTTTAGTTTTATCGTGGACTGCACATTGCCTCATGAAAAATGATGGTTACTTTACAAATTATACAAAATAACACACACTAACACAGACACAAGCATACCTAGATTTCGCTTTTTATTGATAGATATATTAGGCCATAATTTATTTCCTGCATTATTTCATCCGCGGATATCCGAAATTAATTAATAATTATATTTGATTGATCCAAATCCGACTGCATCGCGGATCACCGCGGTCCACCGCGGCTAAAACCGCTATCCGCGCATCTCTAGTGTGTGTCCTCATAATGACTTTCTCTGTTCCTATCTATGTCTAAGTGGCCGTGTGTGTCCGCGCCAGCGGCTACCGCAGGTCGCCAGCGCGCGCGCGTGGGGGGGGGGGCACCAAACACGGTCCAAGCACCAGGGCACCATGAAGGGTTAATCTGGCCCTGGTAAACTTCACTTACATTTCCTAGTTAACTTCACTTACATTTCCTAGTAAACTTCACTTATACTTCCTAGTTAACTTCACTTACATTTCCTAGTAAACTTCACTTACATTCCCTAGTAAACTTCACTTACATGTATGTCCTAGTTAACTTCACTTACATTTCCTAGTAAACTTCACTTAAATTCCCTAGTAAACTTCACTTACATTTCCTAGGAAACTTTACTTACATTTCCTAGTAAACTTCACTTACATTCCCTAGTAAACTTCACTTACATTTCCTAGTAATCTTCACTTACATTTCCTAGTAAACTTGACTTAGATTTCCTAGTTAACTTCACTTACATTTCCTATTAAACTTCACTTACAGTCTTCTAGTTAACTTGACTTACATACTCAACTTGACTTGCAGTACAGTTCCCTAGTTAACTTGGACGTATTTTCAGGGGACGCTGGCGGCTCGAGTCTGGAAAGCGATGGAAAAGATAATATTATATTCGTCAAGTGCAACGACTTTTGTTTATTTGCAGTTTTTGATTTAATTCCGACAGAGTCAGTGGTTTCTCCACCGGTGCGGCCGTGGCAAAGTGCCCTGAGATGTGCCTGATCGCTTTGATAGCACTGTGCCTTCAATTGCCATGTCTAGTAAGGAGAGGCCTGCGAACGAATGATGTTTGCGAGTTAATGATGAAATCGTTGGCAGGATAGCAGGGGTTTTTTTCCATCTGGAAGACGTGGCTCATTTCACCCGGGGAGGCGAGAGTTATGCGGCTTTTCGCTGAAACTGGGGAAGGTGGCTGAATAAGGCTGCAGCCACGGGAGATACCCCATCAAGCTTTGAAGTTTACAGCGTCAGTGTCACGGGCAGACATTAATGCTCCCAACAGTGCTCTCTGCATGTGTAACGCAACACCTCGCCTGTGGGTCCTCAAAGTCTCTTTTTTCCCCCCCTGCATTCTTGGGAAAGGTAGCGAGATGGGTTGCCATGTCCGCTTTATTATAAGTGACTTTTAGGCTTGTTTTTATGTAACCTTAGTTACCAGATTTGTGTTGTTAAAACACAAAATGTTTTCTTTGAGAATAGCAGTATCGCATTTACTGTATATCTATCTAGCTTGAATCTATTTTCAAATTGCCGATGCATATAAAAGTTTAAAGTGCTCATGTGGCCTATAATAGTCGCCTCTTTTGGGCTTGTTTTCCTAGACCTGGTTGCTTATTTCTCTCACACAATCTGGCAACACTGAAACTGAGAGAGAGAGAGAGAGTGGACAGACAGACAGACAGACAGACAGACAGACAGACAGACAGACAGACAGACAGACAGACAGACAGACAGACAGACAGACAGACAGACAGACGGACAGACAGAGGTGTGAGATGGTGTTTGGATCCAAACGTGACTTCACTCTGGCTGGGAGTGAGAGTGACAAGCTCAGCGTCTGTTAATCCGCGGGTGTTTTTGTTAGAAACAGCAGACATGCAGTATATCTGTGTCCATCATACAGGGAAAATGCTCAAATCCCCCCCAAGTTTGCAGCAACGGAATTTTATAAGCCCTGAGTTTTGAAAAGTGTTTTTCTCGCACTGCTGTGGCGACGGAATATTAATAATCACACACCTGGCTGGAACACACAGAGCTGCACAACAGCTCTTCTATTTGAATCAGTGGTGGACATGTAAAAGTATGGCAATACCACAATAAAAAGCCTGCATTCAACATTTCTCTTGAGCAAAAATCCAAAAGTAATGGCTTCAAAATATACTTACAATACCAAAAGAAAAGTACTCGTAGATCGTCGATTTTCAAATAGCCAAGTATTAAGGCAGTGTTTTCAAATAACTGTTGGATATGGCGTATTGCCTAACCTCAATGTGTCGTTATGGCATCAGCCGCAAACAAATCAGTATGGGCAAAAAAGGGCGCATGCCCATAGATGGGCACATACCGATGACATCAGCGTCCATATGGGCATAAAAGGGATAATGACTGACAGATATAGAGATATATGGCCATAAAGGGACATGGACTTATTCTTCCTCTTTCGTGTATCATCGTCCGTTACATTTATTTCACAAGATTTCGTAGTTATTACTTGCAGGGGAGGCCACATGGAGGCTGTCGTCCTCTACCACGGACATGGACTGACAGATACAGACATCTCCATACAGTATATGGACACAAAAGGGACACAGACAGACAGGTACAATGGGTACTCTGAAAAAGGCGCCCATCACCACAACACTATGACTAAGAGATATTGGTCAGATCTGCAGTGCGACATAGGAGTGAGGGCCACGTAGCGGCCCGAACCTCTAGTTGAGTAAATGCACTTAGTTACGTAGCACCACTGGGAACCGTGTCATCTACAATGAAGCCATTGAATGAACTATGTCCTTTTCTTAAGTATGGTATAACATGAGTTACTTCCCCCAGCCGATTTGAATACAGATGGAGGTATATTAGAATGCAGGTGCTGCATGGGTTCTGACCAGAACTAATGCCCCCGTAGGTCGCTTACCAACGGCAGTCGCCAGCGAAACCCGCGGCAGCTGCCAGCGTACCCCCGGCAACCGCGTACCGTCCACCGAAACCCCATGCATACGGGTTTGTTTTGCGAGCGGCTTTTGGCGAGGATAGAAGAATGACTCACGAAGGCCATGTTATCCCAGCATGCCTTGCCACCATGGGGCCCTTGACCCGCGCGGCCCCGCCGCGACGGCGGCGGTACGGGATCAAAAGAGCCGCATGACATCATGGGCCGGGGTTCTTTCAGCCTGCCGGCCTCACGGGGAGAGCGTGGACACAGGCCAGCTTGGACAACAAGAGTCACGACAATGAGTCACAATAGAAACCGTTCTCTTTTTATTTTCTCTGCCTTCCTCTGTCCCTTCCTCCATTTTGGTGACTGTTTCATTAAAGAAACATAGCTGGAGCATTTCTTTTGATCCCTTTTAAGTACTTTATAATGTCAATTAACTTTTTGTGATTTACTTTGGTAAATGAATGCCTGATCATACTACTCACACAAAAGCATCAGATCTACAGTGCCACGCTTTATAGGATATATAGGCCTACATATACTTCTAACTTTTAAACCTTCTCTAAAATGTGTAGTCTGAGCTTATAGCCTATCAGCTGTTTTCCTTTTTAGTCGTACATCAAAGAATATTAGCGCTTCAGTGATTAAGGAAGCAGAATATTACATTTACGCTTCTGTTTCCAGAACAAGCCCGTAAAGAAACAGATGCAAGCCTGGACTAAAAAAAAAACACACCACCGTCCAAAAAGAAAACCCAAAGGAAAACATCTCCCCGGTGAAAAAAAAGCGCCATCTGTGCTCAAAGGCAGCAAAAATGGCATAGCCTATGAGACCTCGGCCATCATTCCTGCATTCCTCCCACATTGTGACGCTAATGGGAGTTTAAATCAGTGCCGGGCGCCCTTCGGGTTCATTATGAGGTGACAGGCCATTGTCACCGCCGCTCCGATGACAACAAGTGGCACCGGAGGGGGAGGGGGGAGGAGGAGAGGGGGGGCAGGGGAAAGCGAGGCAGATGGTACGGAGAGAAGACAATGGCTCCATTTCACGCCGCATCCTCCACCTGTGGCGTGACGGAGGCCGCCGTATATAACCCCGCCTTTTGATGCCTGCTGGGACCAACGGGACGGATGAACATATCTCCGGGTGACACAGGGCCGCGCGTCAGCGCTGATGGAGATGTCTAGACGACGACGACGGCGTGCTTTGAAGAGAATAAAGCTCTACTGAGGCGTGGTGTTCTCCTGAGGCTTGTTCATCTGTGTGTGAAATGCCAAAACACTGAGCTGTCTGGGAAGATACTCGAAATGACATAAAAGTTGGGGTGGGAGGAGTAAGTGCTTTAGCGAATGCTTTTTCTTAAATGATGCCATGTTTGGTGTAGTTTCCCAATATATCATTGTTGTTGTTGTTGTTCTTGGGTAGAACAACAAGATTACTTGTATACCTTTCTTGAACAACCTCTTCTACTTCATCACACTATAACGTCACACTAAAGTATCAAAAGTAGAAGACCTACAAGTTTGTTTAGAGCTTGTCGATCTGCTACTTTAGCTATTTATTGCATTTGAATACTGAAAAGTGACAGTTTTGGACATGATAGTATAAGGTTTCCAGGTTGGTTTCCACCCGACTGATATAGCCTGGCCCTACATTACATACTGTAGTGTAGAGCCTGAGTCAAAAGAATTGGACTCAGAGCTATAAGTGTAACTAAAGGGCAAATGGTAAATGGTGCATTTATTGAATGCGTTCATCGAAAGCGCTTACATTCAACCATTCACACATACCGGTAGGCAGTGGAGGAAACCATGCAAGGCACTAACCTGCTCATCGGGAGCAACTAGGGTTCAGTGCCTTGCTCAAAGACACTATTCACATATAGACTTTTAAAGTGGTCGGATCAGATCGTTATGTATTTCACACTACACAAGTCTATTATATTTTGCGTCTCACATATACAGTAACGATTGATTTGCAACAAGGAATCACACACTGCAAAATATTTCACCACCAGCATGCGGGACGCTAATGATTTTCATTCTCTGTCTCTCTCTCCGTTCTCTATTTTTGTGCATGTTACACACACACACACACACACACACACACACACACACACACACACACACACACACACACACACACACACACACACACAGAGCGCACATGTTCAATCTTTTCATAATAACACCAGTAGCGCTGCTGAGCATTTTTATCAACACAAAGACAGACAGACAGACTCTGTCTGTGAGCACAGAGTCCTGTGCTCTCATCGGCTGTTCTCGGGGTGCGGTCGCAACCTTGTTCATACTGTATGATGTCCATCCACAGAGCCAAATATCAAACATGATCGATAGGCCTATCTAGAGACGCTCGGGGAGGCATCACTGAGCGCTATTATCATGGCCGGATCTTCTCTAAGTGCCTTTCACACACAGCAAGCGAAACCCCTGAGAGCAAAGTCCGGTCTTGCGTCAGAAGCTCAGGGGTTTTGACAGCATAGTCAGAGCATGCAGTGTGTACGGTAGGAGTTGGGATTGTAACTACTACATACCTGTTGTGCATGGAGCTAATTGGTGCACACAGACATCAGCCTTCTACTGGGGGAGAGCTAACTGTCCAGACACAACTCACCACGTACATGTGCTCTCTCTGCTAATACAATTCATTTTCCAGTTAATACCTTAGGCATGGCATTTATGTTAACTAATATCTATCCTTATATGTCAGCTATCCACCATATTGAGCCAGCCTGTCATACTGACTTGGTACTTGCCAAGGTGTCGAGTGTGTGTGAAGTTCGATGTCCGAATGGCAGGCAGTGCACTGGTAGTGGTTCTCAAACTTAAGAAAATAATAATTCAAGGACCCCCATAACACTGAAAGTGTAACAAACCCTCCTTTTGGACCCTCTTGTACACTCTAGACCTGTCGAGGAACCCTGAGGGTCCCGAGACCCCACTCTGAGAACCAGTGCACTAGTAGTTAGTTTAGTATAAGCTACAGTACCATTGTCATGACCGCTAATCTGAATAAAAAGCAGGGAGCTATATACTGTATGTTTATAATTGTAGGGAGATGTTTGTGTGTGAGAGTCTGCAAGTCCTTTATTCTGCTGATTAGAAGCAGATCATCTAAAGAGTTGTTAGCATTTTCTTCTGAGAGACCGCTGTGTATCCCCCCACCTCCCACTCAACCCCCACCGCCCTCAAAACACAAACGATACACGTTTCCTCGCTTTATTCATGTCCACCAAAGAGCCCCTACAGAACATATACTGTCTGGCATAATTAGTTATTGGAAAAGTCGCAGGCTTTCTCCATGACTGGCCCTCTAACATTTCACATAACAACAATAATACAATAAACATGTAACTGTTCAAACGTGTTTGGCGTATGGGGGAACATATCAGAATACATATAACACGTGTCACATGGCCTAAACCATGTTGTTCTCAAACTTTTCATACCACGGGCCCCCAAATTAAACTGTATTTGGCCACGGGCGCCTATCGCAAAATACTTTGTGCCAGGGACCCTCCATACAAGATTTGTGTTGTGAAATTGTTTCAAAAATATTAAAGTTTTTTGTTTAAATAGCCAATGAATCTACACATTGTGAGCTTGTATATAGGGTTTAAAATGGTTTAAACCCTGTGGGTCACCGGACTCCACTTTGAGAAGAGAGAGAAACACATGATGGTAGTTTTAACACGGCCTCACTGGGGGAAAACATTGGTTCTCGATATGAGGTCCAGGGACCCTCGGGAGGGGTTCCAAATGGACCTTTACGGGTCTGTAACTCTGAGAGCATACAAACGGAACCCAAATGAACGCTTGCCTCTTGGAGTTATGGGGGTCCTTGACATTAAAAGGTTTGAGAACCACTTGTGGGGGGGAAAAAACATCCCGCCACATCCGCGTGGCGGCCCTCTGAGCCGGACATGAAACACACTGGCCCTACGTGAGCACATGTTACAGCGGTCAGGCAGAAAAATAATAAAAAAGCCAGACAAGTTGTTTTAGGCAAGAGCAGGTGGTTGAGCGGGAGTTCAAAGGGAGCACGGATGAGGCTGTTTTCTTTTCTCCCGGCAGCGCGCTCTCTGCCTGCTGTCCCCCGCCCCCCACCCCCCCATAACCATAGTTACTCAGTTACTGTAGTAAAAGGCCCGTCTTCAAAATGTACTTGAGTATTGGTGTAAAATATCTAATTAAAATGAAAACTACCCATTATGCAGAATGTTCCTTTTCACGAGTGTTTTTTTCTTTTCTTTCAGACGCTTTCAAAATGTGTCAAATTCCTTTGAAAATAGCAGCACAACATGACACGATGTGTCGCGTTGAGCTTAGATCCGCAATTTTTGTAATAGCCAACGTGTAGAATAGGAATAGTAGTTCACCCCCCAAAAAACTTTTTTAAATCAATTGCACACCCCATGAAGCCTTGAATTAATGGAGATTATACTATTTTTGTCACATTCCTAAGCCAATAATTATTGTCATTGCAAGTTTTGTAATGACAGTATACATCTGCAAAGTTACTATTAACTAAAGCTGTGAAATAACGCTAGTGGAGTAAAAAGTACAATATGTGCCTCAGAGATGTAGTGGAGTAGATGTAGCTTCTAGTCTAAAGCTGAGAAAAAAGTAAATACACCCCCCCCCCCCCCCCCCCCCAAAAAAAAAGAGAGGCTTGCGTCCTGGGGAGTCGCCGGCCTCCCTGAGGCGCGCCGGTCCTCAGAACTTCAGAGTGAAGCCGTTATTGTCGGCAAAGTGCTTTTAAATCCCGCTCTGTGCCTCAACACCAGGATGTCCCCCTCTGTTGCATGCTAATCCTCGGGGATAGCGATCCGTCACTCCTCCGTCGCTCTCTCATCATGCCTGGCATGCCTCCTCCTGACAGCTGGGAAAGCAGTCTCTCTCTCTCTCTCTCTCTCTCTCTCTGGCCTGGCGATGTGCGGGGCAGCAACAATGGGGAAGGACCTCACGGGCCACCTGTATGTATGTATGCCCAGTTGGCCCACAGAGTGCTGCTCTGTACAGTGAGAACAACATGAACTGTTTTTGGGGGGGAGTCAAGGGGTTGCGCGACAGGGCGGGGTTGGGCGGCTTGAGTATGCTGATTACCGTATGTACTTTACTGTAGAATAGGTGTTTCCTAAAGGTTTTCATGTCAATGACCCTCAAATTGATATGCATTTGGCCATAAACTCCCATCTGAAAGGATTTTGTGCAAGGGGCCCCTGAAGATTTCCGTTAAAAGCTACACTAGACTGAACTCCGTCGAGGTCCAACAGTACTTGCGCGCTCTGCTTACTTGCGCTCTTCTGGCGCAAGTAATTATTCACAATTGACCAAAATCACAGATCTGCAAGCCAAGGTCAAAGAAGATGATCTACAGGCTTACGTCGGGTCGTGATGTTTTAATCTTTTATTTTTCAAATAGCTGAAGTATGCAATAAGGTTAAAGTGATGCCATTTAATCATTTTGCTGGGGACCCCTTGGAATCCCCTCGAGGACCCATGTGGGTCATCGGATCCTATTTGGATAACTGATGGAGGTCAACAAGTTAACGTTGGTGTGTCCACAGCTTATACAGCAGGATGGGGACAGTTCTGGTGACTTTGTGCTGTACAGGGTGGCTAGGCATGATTGTCTCCTATACTGCTATTGCAGTGTTGTCGAGGGCCGTGGCTGTTCTAAGTGTGTGTGTGTGTGTGTGTGGCCGTTCCGAAGGCATGATGATTGCTTGGCCTCCCATAAAAGTCCTTGCTTGAAGGACTGTCGAGAACAGTGGGATGGTTGATTGCATTGCGTTTGTGAAAACCATTCATCTGATTGACTTTGCGCTTCAACCTCTTTATGGGTCCCCAGCCATACAATCACCAAGTGTGATGTCGAACGGATGAATGGTTCTCGAGATATGCAAAAGACAGACAGACAGACGAGTATATGAGAGAGATGTGGAATCCACATCTGAAAATAAACACAAATAAATCGCCAATCGCAATTATTTGTGTGAGAACTAATCGTCAACTTAATTTTTTGAATCGTGACAGCCCCAGGTGAAACTCGATGCATGGTGGTGGGAACGAGAAGCTAGCTTCAGCGCGTCTTTACCATAGCAATGCACACAACGGCGCAGGCAGCTCAAAAACAGGCTTTTTGTGGACGCCGCGGTCTCCCCCAACAGTCTCCCAAACCCTCTCCTTGAAGAACAGATCCTGTTCTGTTCACTTTTAATAAGCAAGTAAGAAGCTGTTGAACTTTAAATGAAGCCGCGAGAGGTCGAAAGCGATAATCCCCCTCCAAACTCCCCGAGAGACTTTTCACCAGAGAATAGCAACAGAGAGTGGGGGGCTTATCTTTGTGAATAGAGTGGGAGGATGAGCTGTGCGGGACCTGAGAGAGAGAGGAAGGAGAAGAAGAGAGGACTGGTACAGAGGTAATCATAATATGTGCTCACATGTGGAAACCTTGTAAGTCCAAAACCGTTTGTTTTGTATTCATCATTTAAAACAATGAAAATAGCTGATCTACAAGCACACAATGCCTCGCATCGAGGCGTTGTGTACTTGTAGATCTGCTATTTCCACTAGTCTTGTGCGACAGTCTTGTATGATGAAGCAGGGCTTTACTTTACGAAGAAACGTACACATTTGAAACTTGGAGATACAAGGTTTCTGCCCGACTGTGACGATATTCATCCAGTATAGGCTATAAGGCTTATTAGAATCAGTGGTGGAAGAAGTACTAAGATTATTATAATACTTTTTGCTTAACCATTTAAACCCCATATGGTTGTGCGGAGTCCCTCAGGGCTCTATGCCGAGTGTCTTTTCAGTTTTCTGTTATTGTGGAGATAAGCTTTCGCTGAAAATAAGCCGTGGTCTGAGCTTTGTCAGTCGGCTATTTTCAAGTAGTAGTGTTACTGTGTTGGTGGTTAAAAAAAGTATCTGGGTGTAAATTTGTTCCATAACAAGCAGGGTTAAAGGAGACAATGTTTTTTTTTTTTTTTTTTACTTCAGTAAAAGTACCAAAATATTCACCTAAATCAGTGGTTCTCAACCTTTTCAGGCTGCGACCCCCAAAATAATCATATTTTAATTGGGGACCCCCCACCCTGACACTAAGAGTTGAGGCATTACATTTTGTATAACACGGTTCTATTGTGAAAATATCAGATCTACATTCTCACAACTATTTTCAAATGTTCTGCCTCATTTGACAATTTGGCCAATGTTTAGTTTGTCATAGAGGTATTAAAAATTCAGTAAATTGTCACTTTAGAAATGTACATATTCCCTCTATAGTCTCCATCCATCCATCTTCAACCGCTTATCCGGAATCGTGTCGCGGGGGTAAGAGTTCCAACTGAGACTTCCAGATTTCCTTATCCCGAGCAACTTCCTCCACTCCCTCAGGGAGTATACCGAGGCGTTCCCAAGCCAGTTTGGAGATGTAATCCTTCCACCTGGTCTTTGGTCTGCCACGGGGTCTCCTCCCAGTGGCACGTGCATCGAGGACCTTCCTAGGAAGGCGATCGTGGGGCATCCGTACTAGATGCCCGAACCACCTAGGTCCTTAGCTGACTCCTTTCCAAGTGTAGGAGCAGCGCTTCTACTCCAAGTCTCTCTCGGGTGAATGAACTTCTTCTCACCCTATCTCTAAGGGAGATACCAGCCACCCGTCTGAGGAAACCCATTTCGTCCGCTTGCACCCGCGACCTTATGCTTTTGGTCATGACCCACACTTCATGACCATAGGTGAGAGAGGGAACGAAGATTACTCGGTACGGTAGACAGAGAGCTTTGCCTTCCGGCTCAACTCTTTTTTTTTCACAAAGTGCGATTTAGCGTCTGCAAAACCGCTCCTGCTGCTCTGATTCATACACTTAAACTTAGTTTGTTTACTGTAGAGTGAGAAAACAATGTTGCACATTAAGCTAATCATCTCGGGACCCCCCAAAATAAGTTGGGGGCCCCCCTGGGGGTCCCGACCCACAGGTTGAGAACCTGTGGGACCTAAATGACCTTTTTTAGGAGGCCGGCCTCTGCCTAATGACCCCCCTTGACCACAATGTTCAATAATGTATTGTTGTTTCGGATGTCAGATGCTGATGTTTACCTAGTATATCCTATTTCATTTGAAACAATACTTTGTTCCTCCTTGCATTATTATTACGTGAGTATTTACCCCATAGGGTTCAGGCCATTTACTCTGATTTTGCACTTGTAGTCGCTCGGGCGTCTGCCACAGTAAATGCCTACATTATAAAAGTCCATTTACATTTTTTCGTCTCTAATCTTATGTCTCTCTTTCTGGTTCTCCTCCCTTTCACTATTTCTGCCTCTATACTATACGACTATATGTCTTTGTTTTTTCTTTACTAAATTTAGAGTAGCCACAGAAGCCACTTGTTTTTTTTTACCCTCCCCCTTTTCTCCTCAATTTATTTGATGCCAACTAAAATGGTAAATCCCCACACACATTTCTGTGTGTGGGGGGATGTATCCTACTGACTATATGTAGTGACAAAATATCACCCCCACCCGCCCAGCTTTCCTCCAGAACGCGGGCCATTTGTGTTGGCACAGACGCCCGACAAAGCCAGATAGATGCACACGGTGGAACTTCACCCCCACGCCACCCGAGTGCTCTCTCTGTCTTTGTTAACAAAGACTGTCTCTCTCTTAATTTAACTCAGAGAATGTACCAATTTAGTTCCATTTGGTGAATTCTCAAAGTTACATAATGGATAATACTGTGTAGAAAGAAGTGCCCTGTCTCTTGCCTCTCTTTGTGTTTCTCCCCCGGCCTCTCTATCGAGGACCCACTCGGGCACTTGTCTCTCCTCGTCTCCCCCCCACCCCCCCACCCCCACCAACCTGTCTTGGCACGACGCCCAGTCCCCGCTCATTTCCAAACCATTCATGGCACTTTCAATGTTTCACTGATCCACCCTTAATAGCTGATGAATGGCGGGGGAACGCGCGCCGCAATACATACAAATTGCCGGCGATGGTTTCTAATTAAAAGTTTCTCTGCAAAACTCGTCTCCTCTGCCTCTCCCATCTATCATATTTGCTCAGAGTCAACAGTTTCTCGGGTGCCTTGGACTGGGGTGCGTTGCTATATCGTTTTGGGCGGATAGGGGGCAGTGAAACACAAGGCTGAAACGCAGTGCTGGCAGCCAGTGCAGAAGTTGAGAGGGAGAAGTACTACAGACAGACAGGGCAAGGCCAAAGATTGTTATCTGGGAGCTGCAAGGAGAGTGGATGTTAGGTGACAAGGGTTTGATCAAATACACCACACCGTGAATTATTGATGGCACTTGATTGGCTGGGAACGGCCTCTCCCGTGACACCAAATCATTGAGTGGCGTGACATACATTAGGAGTCCTTAATGCCTAGCAACAGTATAGTCCCCACAGCGGCGTGAGGGTTGGTGTTACATTAAAAATTCATAATAAATAATCTAAACCAGGGGTCTTCAACATTTTCTGGCAAAGGACCCCTTAGCTGAGAGAGAGATGAAGCATTTTCCGTAGATTCCATAGTTTCATTGTTTGACAGCACAATCATCAGTTTGGATTCATGTCAATTTGTGTTTTCAGATATTTAGCCACTTGAACTGCCAATACTTAATAGACTTGACCTTTCACTCTGTACTTAGTCTGTTCTTTTTCCCCTCTACACCAAACCTCTTTGCCGAAAATAGCTGATCTACAAGTTCACTTTGCTAAAGTTCTCAGAATATGGAAGTAAGGGTAAGTGGTTACTAAAAAAAAAAAGTTTCTATCACACAATGATTTGGAGGACCCCCTGTAGTAACTGTAGTAACTCAGACCCCCTGTTGAAGACCCCTGATCTAAACACCAGTGTTCATTGTTGACTAAGAATAAAACATATTTTGATATTTAGTCGACTAAGAATAGGACTAAAACTAAATGATGTGCATGTTTCTTAAAAAGTCAAAGCTCTTGTATATTTTAACTGCTATAGAGTGTTAGTTCAGTAACAAAGGTCTAGGTTTAATAGACAGAAGAAAAAATACCAGGTTGGGTCACACATTTCAACCAATCATGACCCATCAAAACCCATTGTTCAACTTTCTCTTGTTTTGTTTAATCGCTTCCAAAAGTATGAGTTCTCTCCCCTGATTGGATGAAATTGGTATATGTTCTGGTCACTAATGAGCTGTAGAGGTGGAAAATAAGGCCCATGTTAATGAACAAACACTCTACAATGATTGCTGTCAGAATATAGAGCTATTTAACTTGAACTTATTTCAATAAAGATAATATAATTTAAGTTACACCACCTCTAATCATGACATAATACTGACTGAAGGGACACCAAGCCTAGGCTACACCAAATCCCTGGTGGTAGAATGTAAGTTAAGTAACATGTTCAAATCCAGTCATCTGCTGTCGAGTTTATTGTCATTCGTCATACTTTGGTGGACAACACAGATGAAATATATAGTTTCTTCTGGGTGCCAGAGGGTCACTCATTACGATGACTAATAACAAATAAACGGTGTAGCAAAGGTGATACCGGTAATCTGCAACACACAGACACGTGCACACATAGACATCAAAAGGGGCTTGAGCCCCTGCCCTTTTATCCATCTGTAAAAAGTCCCTCCCCAGACCATGAATGCAGTTTTTACTATGGTGAAAGAAACACAAATGCCTTTCCATGCCATACCAGAAGGCAGCATTCAAGAAAACTGCCTTGTCCAAACTCTCCTTATGTTATCTTATGTGTAAAAATCCATGCCATTACGCCACATCTCCAGTATTCACTTGATTACACTTAGTTCAGTGTAGTGTGGTATCAAGCACCGTCAGCTATTTTCAATAATTTCACCAAAAGGCCCTTTTAGAAATGTCAGCCCCTGCCTCTGGACAACTGGTGACATGTTGACTTCAACCTGGTTATCTTCTAGTACAATGGTTCTCAAAGTGGGGTCCAAGGACCCCCAGAGGTCCTTGAATGGATTCCAAGGGGTCCCCAGCCTAATGATTGATAGTTAGGAACCAAGTGGACCCTTATGGGTCTGTAACTCTTACATGTCCATTTGGTTCCATTTGCACAGTGCACTCTCAGAGTTACGGGGTTCCGTGGTCAAATCCAGCGGTTCCCAAAAAGTGGGGTCCTGAGTGGCCATGGGTTCCTTGAGGGGGTTCCAAATGGACCCGTCCCTTACAAACGTGTAACTCTGAAAGTCATGGGGGGAGGGGGGGGGGGGGGGTCCTTGAAATAAAATACATTTTGAGAACCATTGATGTAAACATACCAGTCTGTCTCCCTCTCTTTCTTTATCTCTCTCTCTCTTCCTCCTTTGTTCAGCCGAGTCCTATAGTGTGAGTGAGCGTGCGTGCGGGCATGCCTGTGTGCGTGCCTGCGTGCCTGCGCGTGTGCCCGCCGCCGCGCCCCGGACAGAAATAGCTCTTAATAATGAAAGATTGATGCGGGGGAAGCTTGTCATTACATGCTGCACCAGACAATTAGGTGCCTCCCTCTCTTCTTCTTCTCCTTGTTGGTCTCGTCCGTCCGGCTCTCTTGGTGTCTGTGCCTTCTGCGCTGCCGCTGTGCTCTCATGATGTGATGCCCTCCATGGACGGCTGACACGTGCCCCGTGCGCACGCACGGCAGCCTCTCTGCTGCGCTCCAGCATGCACGCCAAAGTGGCCATGGATGGACCCGTTGGCCGCAAAATTACTGGGAGCACAGCACGCATGTGTGCACACACATGCATATGTGTGAGGACGTCAACCTTTCTGGATGACGATTTTTTATCCACCCGTTAAAGGGATATTTCACTTTAATGGTCAAGTGAAATATCCCTTTAAGAATTAACTGATGGCCAATTCTAAAAACACCTTCTAAATCCTAACCTTCTTTTTCGGGGAAAAAGGGTTGCTAATATATTGGGTGGAATGTCCAAAAAATGTTACTTTTCAGGATTCAAATTCAAATATAGCTGCAAGCAGCGATAAAGTGGCCAAGCCAGGAAAAAGTAGGAAAGCAAAAAATCAGCAAGGGAAAAAAAGCAGGAAAAGCGGGAAAAGAAATCAAAGAACAACTAGAAGCAGTGTTATTCACTACTTTTGTGCGACACTCTCGTATGATGAAGCAGGGCTTTACTTTACAAAAAAAACAGACACATTTGAAACTTGGAGATATAAGGATTCTGCCCAACAGTGACGAGTTGGAGATGGGAGGTTCTGTCTGACAACCAGTAATGCAATAGTCTGGTCACGTGGGCCCGCGCCGCCCCATATCTTTTCTGAGCAGGGGTCACGCCTCTCACGCAAACGGACATGCACTGATTACAAAAGTTCACACCTCAACAAGTGTCACAGCAGGGCGTTTTAACAAAGAAACAAGCCTGTATGCATATCAATAGACCTGTAATAGTAGGCGTTCAGCAACGCGTGCATGACGTCATGAACCGCGTAACATTGAATCAGCATTCAGCACTGCAACACTGCTGACAACAACGATGTATAGCAACATCTAAATTAGGCCCTCACAAGTATAGTAGTAATACAAGCAGTTGAAGCAGGCCTACACACACACGCACATGCACACGTAGGTATGTTGGGTGAACCTGGAGGGTGCATCGGGTTCATTTAGTGACAGGAACAGACAGTAGCTGGTGTGGTCTCCCCTCCCCTCCCCTCCCAACCCCACCCCACCTCACCCCCAGATTAGAAACCCTAGCAGTCCTGCCCAGGGTTCAATAAAACACACTACTTATCTTGTCATTGTGTGTGTGTGTGTGTGTGTGTGTGTGTGTGTGTGTGTGTGTGTGTGTGTGTGTGTGTGTGTGTGTGTGTGTGTGTGTGTGTGGGGCCTCCTCATCGCACAGGAACATACAGTCTGGAAACACACTGACTGCTGCACCCTCCGGTCAAAATGTCTTCATGGAGGCTATTAACCAAACAATGAAATTATAAGTGGAGGCAAAGAACGAGGTGTGTGCGTATGCGTGTGTGTGTGTGTGTGTGTGTGTGTGTGTGTGTTTCTGTGTGTGTGTGTGTGTGTGTGTGTGTGTGTGTGTGTGTGTGTGTGTGTGTCTGATTTGCGTATGCATGTGCGCGAGTGCAGGTACACACAGTATAACCTGTGGTGTTAATTAATTTTACTCTGAGAGAGTGTGACAACAGATCCCGTAAGGATTTAACAGTGTGTGTGTGTGTGTCTTTCTGTTCCTGCAGTAAGTGCGTCTCATGCCAACAAGGGCGTGCATGTGTAGTTTGTGCCTATAGGTATAGCTGTGCATGTGATAAGGTTCACACACTAGCAGGGACGTGCAGAGAATGTTAGAGATGCAGACTGCAGAGGCTGACATTTCTGAAAGGGCCTTTTGGTGGAAATGTGTGCCTGATACCACACTAAACTAAGCATAATCAAGTCAATACTGGAGATATGGCGTGGCGGCATGGATTTCTACACAGAGAGGGCAATTCTTTCAACACAAGACGAGTTCAGGTGAGTTTGGACAAGGCAATTCTCTTGAACGCTGCCTTCCGGTATGGCATGGAAAGAGGGCATTTGCATTTCTTTCACCATAGTAAAAACTGCATTCATGGTCTGGACCCTGGAGAGGGCACATTTTACAGAAGGATAAAAGGGCAGGGGCTCAAGCCCCCTTTGATGTCTATGTGTGCACGTGCCTACACACTAGACTTGCATTCCTCTGCACAGAGTGGTATTTTCTTTTCAGCTGTGCAAAGTTGTGAGCATCTCAGATCATGGTGTCTCCCCCCCCCCCCACCCTGTAGCTCCCAGCTACGTCTTCACCTCCCAACGCCCCCCCCCCCCCCCTCCTCCTCCTCATCCTCTTCGCATGTTGACAACAGTGTTGCCAGGTTTTTCAAGGGAAACAAGCGCCCCAGGACTACGAATACAAGCCCAAAAAAGAAGCGACCTGTTTTACCTCTTGAAAGAAGCGACCACTTACCAACCAAATACATTGACGATTTTTTAAAATGGCGTCGCAATGTGAAATAGCTCATAGTTCAGCTATCAGCTATAATTTAAAATATGTAATAATTTAAGTGTTAGGGTGTAACTAACACAAATCTTGTTTGGGCACAGCATATTTTCAGACGGGGATTTTAATTTGGGGGTCCTTAACAACAGTTTAAGCAATATTAGGAAGAGCCTCAATAATCAACTACACTTTAGAAACAAAAGCCCCCCAAAACTCGTAACATGCGACTATACAGTACCAACAAAACAAACCCAAAGTCACTTATAATAAGCAGACTTGGCAACGCCGGTTGACAAACCCCTCACTGTTACACTGGAACCCAGCACTCGCCAGGTGCTCCCATTATAAGCATCACGTGCACCCTTTACCCCGTCATCCACCGCGCTATGGAGTGTACTCTTGACAGTGGATGAATGCACACACACACACACACACACACACACACACACACACACACACACACACACACACACACACACACACACACACACACTGGCGCAGGCTGACATCTCAATGGGCCTCCTATTCCCCTGCGCTATCGCCTTACAGCCCATAATCACGGCCAATCATCTTGGATCAAGCATGTCTGCGTGAACAGGCCAGCGCAACATCTGCTGCCTGGGCCAACCAGAGAGAGAGAGAGAGAGAGAGGGCTTTCGTATGGATAAGTGGGCTACTTGTGGTTGTGGATATGTGGGGGGGCTAACAGGTATGAATATGCACAACCTGCACATAGCATCCGCGCCCCCTCCCTCTTCGGAACAGGTGCTGTGAGGTATTTCGTTGCTATTTCATTGTTGTCGTGAAGAAACCTCATCTCCATACTATAGACTACACTATAACTGTGTTTTTTTTGTAGATCAGTGGTTCTCAAACTTTGAAATGTGAAGGTCTCCCCTTAACTTTGACAGTGTACAAATGGAACCAAATGGACCCATTAGGGTTCCATTTGTACACTGTCAAAGTTACTTGTAAGGGTCAATTTAGACCCCCATAAAGGAACCCACAGAAAGTCCCTGAAATCCACTTTGAGAACCACTGTTGTAGATGACGCCACAATTCTCATCACTGTTAAAAAACTATTGAACCCTTTAGTGAAACGGACCTGACCAACTGTCTGCTGTTGTTTCCTTGTACGTCAAATCTCTCATCTAGAAATAGCCGGTCTACAAGATCTACAATTGGGCGCTGTAACAGCAGCGGAGGATATGATATCTCTGATGTCACTTTTGGAGCCCCAATAAAGGGAAACAATTGGACAGTCTTTGTTCAAAAAGCTTTATCCGGGTGAGACGTCTCTTGTTAGATGACCTTATGGGACATGACAGAGGAAAAAACTTACCCATTTAAAAAAGGTGACAAGCAAGCGGTCCTACTAGTGTCAGCGCAGGCGGCAGGTTTCCCCCTCTCTCTGTCGGGTGGAAACCCCATGTATCCAAAATGATGTGACTTTTCAGGATTCACATTCAAAAGCATCAAAAGTAGAAGATTCGCAAGCTCAAAAAAATGCATCGCTTCGTGCTGCGTTTTCAGCCTTGCGGATCTGCTATTTTCAATGCTTTTTGGTGACGCCGTAGCGTGATCAAAATGGGAACGTGTGGTTTCACCAGAAACACGGAGGTCCTCCGCAAGATGACCGCATTGTTATCTTTCTATGGCAACATGCAGCTCACAGAGAAACAGGCAGCATCATCGCAAAGGCTCCGGTCTCATTTTCATATACGTTCGACCGCTTTGGCTTGCAAATCGCCCCCGGCAATCTGAGATCTGAAATGACTCACCGAGGTTTATTATTCTCCCCATCTCTCCGTGAAGAAACGGGGAGGGAAATGGAAGGAGGTTTTAACGTGACTCTGATAAAAAAAACGTGACTGGCGGATTCACAGGCCGTTTGTTAGGGGCTGCTGAGTGAGCAGCAGCAGCCAGTGGCGTCATTTCAGCAAAAGCTAGGGTATGGCAAAGATGGGAGTCCTCATGGAAAAGAGGCATTACATTTTGTGTAACACGGTTCTATTGTGAAAATAGCCGATCTACATGCTCACAGTCACAACGCCTCGTGCTGTGAGGCGTTGTGAGCATGTAGATCAGCTATTTTCACAATGTCTGAAAAAAGAAAAAACAAATCTAGCGCAGCGTAGTTCATTGGGACACGGAAGTTAGAGTCCTAGATTTACCCCGGGCCCCCCCATCTCATTCGCTAACAGTTCATTCACACATACGCCTCCAGTCAATCCACGTACCTACGTTCATTCGCCACTAGCTGCTTCTCACACACCCCCTTTTCCCAGGGTAACTCAGGCGGTCTTTTTAAGCAGCTTCAGCTCACCGCTCATTCTTTTCGAGCAGCTGTCAAAGCAGGTCGTGCTTGACAGCGTCGGAAAATTGGAACTCAGAATCAGATCATCGCAGAACGCATTTGTCAGATGAGGATCAAGCCGTGGTGCGCTCTTTTACTCACCCTTCATCTGGTCCGGATCATGTCTCAAGTCGGCGACGACTGGGGATCAGAGGAGGGTGAGGAGGATGTCGTGCAGGACACCCAGAGGGGAACCCAGGTAGAAGCGGATCCTCCGGAGAGGGATGACGGCGCTTCCAGCCACCGCCAGGAAGAAGCGGAGAACACGCAGCAGGTCCGCCGGCGCAGTACACGATTGGCCAAGAAACCGCCTCCAGTTCCAGATCCAGACATGCCATCTATTGAGGCTTGGCCGGTCGCCAGAATCCTGGAAGCGTTGTTTAGAAACGGCATCCAGCCTCCCGCGGGCATACCTCACTATCAGCTGTTCCAGTTCTTCTGCCAGCATTGGCAAATGCAAAGGGGCGGCGGCGATGCGAGCCCAGCTACTTCCAGCGCTCCGCCCAGATCAGCCGTGGGTTCCAACCCCGCCCCTCCAAAGAAAGCCAAAGCTAAGTCTAATAATACCGAACCCGATACCCAGGCCGCTCCGAAAAGACGCAGGATTCAGCCCCCTGGTGTCGATATTCCTTCTGTTGATCCTGTGCTTAACGCCCTCAATAATATCCAGGTAGCGCTGGGGAAGATGGATTCGAGGATCCAAACACTGGAGTCCAGCACGCATGCAGCTCCGTCCAGTTCCAGGCAGGCGCAGTTGGATGACGTCAGCGTTCCAGTTCCGTCGCCTCATCCGGTCGTGCCGCTCAGGACGCTGGGAAGTGCAGTTCCAGTTCCATCATCGGGGGTTCCGTTCTTCTCTCCGGCAGCAGCGATCTCTCCTCATCTGAGAAGCCAAATCTTGGCAGGTAATGACGTGAACTTGGTTAAAATTCTGTTGAGCGCGTCCGAGGCTGGGCTTGGAGAAAAGCGCCTCGTGGACTGCGGGGATGTTACGGTGTGTCTCAAAGACAGTGACGCGAGACTGACTAGGAGCTTAACTATGACTGAATTCATTGTTGCGTTTGGAGTTTTCAGAGATGTGATTTGTGAATTATACCCAGAGCGCAGGGCCGAGCTTGACACTTATCTTGCTATCATCTCTGATTTGTCCCTGTCCTACGGCGGAACCTTGTTCTACGAATACCATAAGTCCTTTTCAGCTAAGGCAGCGGCGTTCATTCAGAAATATAACCAGCGGGTGGATTGGTCACTCGTAGATCTGGCTCTGATAAGTAGGCACTTCACGGGGCATCGCGCCCTCGCTTGTGCCGTATGTGGGTCATTTTCTCACAATAGCAACCTCTGCCCAAGTACAGCGTTCACGACTAAGCCCAGAGAGAAGAGAGATTCAGAGGAGAAGTTTTTGCGGAGACAGCCACCCAAAGTACATCTGTCCTCGCCGAAAGCCCCAGAGGAAATGAATAAACCCTCCACTCCAGTGAACATTCCGGAGATGAGAAAGGAGTTGTCTAAGCATCCAGATCGTTGTTTCGTTTTTTATTTGTTGTCAGGATTAATCCATGGGTTTTTCGCTGGCTTGTGCAGCCTTCCATTTAAAATCTTGGTGTGCAGGAATCTCCAATCTGCTATTAGAGAGCCAGAGGTCGTAGATTCGTTGCTAGCCAAAGAGATTGATAAAGGCTATATGATCGGGCCCTACGATGATGCGCCATTTCCAATTTATCGAATCAATCCAATAGGTGTCGCCACGCGGAAATACTCAGGGAAAAAGCGCATGATAGTGGATTTGTCAAGCCCTCACAATGATAGCGAGGACAGCATCAATAGTTTAATTCCCCTCGCTCCGTTTTCATTATGCTATGCCACCGTGGATCATGCTATACGTCTGATTAAAATAGCAGGGAGAGGCGCTTGGCTCGGCAAAGCGGATATTGTTGATGCCTTTAAAACCATGCCACTTCACCCTTCACAGTGGCATCTGTTCGGTGTTAAATGGAGACAAAAATTGTATTTCGCAGTCAGACTCACGTTCGGTTGTCGTAGTAGCCCCAACATATTTAACAAACTCTCAGAAGCGCTGTGTTGGATTTTGTACAATAATTACCGGCTGCCATTTATTCTGCATCTGTTAGATGATTTTCTGGTCATTGATTTTCCGAATGGTCAGCCAGAGCGCAGCATAGACACCGTTAAACACGTTTTCGCTAAACTAGGAGTTCCCCTCTCCATTGAAAAAACTGTCGGCCCAGTTAAAAGTCTCGAGTTTCTGGGTATTATCCTAGACTCTGAGCTCATGCAAGCTTCTCTCCCCACAGAGAAACTAGAGCGCATAAGGGAAATTATGCTCAAATTCATTGATGCCGCGTCGGTATCAAAAAGAGAGTTGTTGTCCTTATTAGGCCACATGAATTTTGCAATGAGGATAATTCCTCAGGGGCGGTCGTTTGTGGCGAGACTCCTTGATCTTTCAAAATCAGTTAAAAACCTCAATGAGTTGGTGTACTTAGATGAAGGCTGCAGGTCCGATTTGCGCTTTTGGTCAGCGCTGTGCAACAATTGGAATGGCATTTCCTTTTTCTACCAAGATACGTTAGAATCGTCTGTCGATCTGGGGTTCTATCCCGACGCGGCCCCCTCTATTGGGTTTGGGGGTTATTTTGAAAACGAATGGTTTGCTGAGTCTTGGCCAAAACAAATGCAGGAGTTGCCAAAAAATGAGTCATCCTCAGCGCTGTTTGAGCTCTACCCAGTAGTGGTAGCTGCTATTTTGTGGGGGAATAGATGGGAAAGGAAACAAATAATAGTGTTCTGTGATAACGAGGCAACAGTTCACATTATTAATAAAGGTCGATCCTCCATTCCCATTATTAACAGATTTGTCAGGAGACTTACCTGGACAAGCGTATTAGGGAATTTTTCTATCCGTGCTTGTCACATCCCAGGATTAGACAACAAAATAGCTGACGCCTTGTCCCGTTTCAAATTTCAGGTATTCAGGGATCTGTGCCCAGATGCAGCGCCATCAGGTTTGGTGTGCCCAGCGTTCGACCTAATAACGCTAGACTAGATGAACACTTGCAAGTTCTCATGTCTTCAGCATCCAAATATATGAGGATGGGTCTTTCAGTGAACACATTAAAAGCATATGATGCTGCTTGGTCTTTTTTCTCCTCGTTTTGTGCTGCTTTTTTAGTGCCAGTGCTCCCAGTTAATATTCCTATGATATGCGCATTCATAGTCCACTGCGCTGAATCAAAGAGACTCCAGCCTGCTTCAATCACTGCGTTGGTTGCCGGAGTACAGTTTAATTTAAGATGCTTGAGCCCAGATGTTGGTAGTATACTCGGAGACCCATCAATCAAGCTTCTCTTCGGAGGATTAAAGAAAGCTCATCCCAAAGGCAATGATAAACGTCTTCCCCTTACCTTACCACTGGTGCACAAACTAGTCTCTGAACTCAGGAAAGGGGTTTTTGGGCCATTTGTAGATTCACTTTTGGAAGCAGTTTTTCTTTCAGCATTCTATGGGTTTCTGAGATGTGGGGAATTCACAACTTGCACAGAAAGTTTTAATCCTCTGCATGATCTGACTATTTCTGATCTTTCATTTCAGTCTGATATGTTTTCTATTAATCTCAAGCATTCCAAAACGGATAAGCATTCTGAGGGGACACCGATTGTTATAGTAAGAACTGATACTGTGTTTTGTCCATTCTCCTCCATGTCTCTGTACCTGTATTGGCGGCCTAACGCGGCTGGGAGGGAACCCCTGTTCACCACGGATGCTGGGAGAGCCATGTCGAGATCATGGTTCGCTGCCAAGCTTGGAACAGTCTGTCAAAGATGTGGACTCTGCCCCAAGCTGTACACGACGCATTCCTTCCGGATCGGTGCTGCAACCTCAGCATCTTCTTTGGTGTCCTCTCCTACACTCAAAGCCATGGGTCGCTGGAAATCGAATGCCTACGAACGTTATGTCCGCTTAAATACAACCGAGATTCTCGCAGCTCAGAAAGCAATGAGTGTTAATTGTCGTTGAATAAATTCAGATAGCATTATCTGTGTTGGTATCAGTTATCTTTCTCCTGCCGTAGTGCGGGTTGGGGGGTAGATGGTTATGCGAAGGCTATTACATATTTATTACATGTATTTCTTGACAGATATGTTCTCGCCGGAGTACAAGAGACCAAGGTTTGCTTTCACGCATTTATTATAGTAGTTCCTTAGATAGCATATTTTCTTCATGCCAGATATGACTCGCCGGAGCATGATCTGCCCTAATAATTCATCTGGCTGTATCAGGATCAGAGCTGAAACAGGGTCCTCATGAATGGGGCGTCATCTTGAGTGCTCGGATGACGTGATGAAGGAAATTTCACATAGCTAGATCACTAGATAGAATATTTTGTTCATATCAAATCTGTTTTCGCCGGAGAACATGGTTTGCCGATCTATTCATGTGATGTCTCGGATCGCTTCTGAGTTATCACATGAGTAGTAGGGCTGGGTCATCGGACCTCGCATATGAAGAAAATTAGACATGCTGTCTATTACTAGTCTTATTCGTTAGATTTCCATTAATCCTCATCTACGTTGGCATCGGTGTGGGATAACGGTTTAGATGAGGAGGGCATACGGCTCCTTATTAATGGAAATGGGACACTGCACTCATGGCGTTATTTCATCGGAAATAACCTTATATAGCATTTAACCACATTTCATTCACTTATCTATCTTCTCTCATTCTTAAAGATGTGGCTCTGCATGGATTATTCTCACAGCGGTGAGTGAGTGTTGGGGGTCTGAGATAGCAGATTCTGTGACATGTACGTTTACACAGATCAATCTGTATATCATCAGAGCAGAGCCCATCTGCCAAACTCAATGCAATATCATTGCATAAATGTTACGTTACTTCAATAAACGTTTTATGTTCAACTCTAAGCTGAAGTGTCTAAATGAAATCTAGCGCAGCGTAGTTCATTGGGACACGGAAGTTAGAGTCCTAGATTTACCCCGGGCCCCCCCATCTCATTCGCTAACAGTTCATTCACACATACGCCTCCAGTCAATCCACGTACCTACGTTCATTCGCCACTAGCTGCTTCTCACACACCCCCTTTTCCCAGGGTAACTCAGGCGGTCTTTTTAAGCAGCTTCAGCTCACCGCTCATTCTTTTCGAGCAGCTGTCAAAGCAGGTCGTGCTTGACAGCGTCGGAAAATTCCTCCTCCTCCCCGGCCTCCTCCCTTGGCTTTAATTCATGATTGATAGGAGGTTGGCTCATTCCATGGTTATTCTACATGTGACTATACTGGAGTTGTTATGTTGATATTAAGATTGTACATTCATGATGTAGTGATGTACGTTGTTGTACTGTATTATGCTCTGCTCTGGGGGTCTGAGATAGCAGATTCTGTGACATGTACGTTTACACAGATCAATCTGTATATCATCAGAGCAGAGCCCATCTGCCAAACTCAATGCAATATCATTGCATAAATGTTACGTTACTTCAATAAACGTTTTATGTTCAACTCTAAGCTGAAGTGTCTAAATGAAACAGTTTTGTCAGTTTTTTACACAGGTTTCTACTGTTTCTTGGGCTGGATATGGCAGCCTGGAACGGTTGTTCAAGTGCAGCTAAACTTAGCATGTTAGTAAACGTGCCACAATTAACAATAATGCATTGCACCTGTGCAGCTGACCTGCGGAACCTGGGAATATACCATGTAGTGGAGAATATAATTATAATACCTTGTTAAAGTGACCATTTTGTTAAATTTGTAGTTATTTTACTGTAATTTAACAACATAATAACCAGCGCAGATAGACAAAGAGACATTCATGGATTTATATTTCAAAGTAACTTTTATTTTCCCCCCTGGACCCAGGGTATGGCAGCTGCATACCCCTGCCATACCCAATTGACGCCCCTGGCAACAGCAGGCTCTAGATTGCAAAAAGAATATGTCGACCACAAGACAATGGTCTGAAGGGCAAAGCTCTCCCACTGTCACAGACCGAGCGCGCAGACACCTCCACTGGGTTGTTAGTGGAGCCTGAGGTTTTTAACATACGGTCGACCGCAGCGAGGGATCACACTTCCTTCACCTCTACACGTCAAGGTCGCAGATTTGTTATGGAAATGAAGCCCGGGTGTCAGAGAAGGAGGGTTGGAAACTGTACAGAACGTGAAGCGAGAGACACTTTGCCAAACAGGAATACTACCGTACGATACTCTTATGCTACTGTATGTTGATGAATTCACTCTTTGTCAAGTCCCGCCCGTTGTCCCGCCCCTCTTCACACCCATTGGTTGCTGTGTCTTGGTGGGACATTTGGTGGGACACTCCATCCACTACCATTGTAATTCAGTTGCTTCGTATTGTTATTCTGTGTATTCAGTTCTCATTTCAAACTTGGTTTCAGTTAAATGGAGCTGCTCAGTGGCAGTATAGTGACTCAGCATGTTTTTAAATGTTTTTATTTCTCCAAGAATTATGTTTTAGCAAATTCAACATAAAAAAGGCGGAACCAAGACCAACCAGAAGGCTAACAAAGGGTGAATTGAATATACCAACGACCAACTACTATAGGTTCAACTACAAAATGACGTCACTCGCATCTTCTGAAAAGCATGGCCCGTAATTAGAGTTCGGAAAGCTGCACGTCGGAAAGTCGGAACTCTCAGACGAAAGTTTCGGTGGTCGGAGACATTATGGACAGGCCTTTAAGTTAAGGCATAAGCTGGTACTTAAGACAATCAAAATACAGCCCTCAATGTCCTCAACTGTACCACGTCCACATGCTGTTAACATTTCAGACTACAGTAATAAATCAATCAATCAATCAATCAATACTCTGTTGTGTGATGTGCGTTGCAAACTGAAAATAGCAGATCTATATAAGCTAACAGCGCTTTGCAAATGTGGCGCGCCGTTAATTATGGATCTGGTATTTTCGGCCATACAACAGAGCAGCAACTGAACCGCTCTCCTAAACCCATCACCTACATATAGAAGAAGTGATGGCGGTTCTTTTTAGCTTGTTGTTGTTGTTCTTGCAGCCGCAGCCGTTCTCCGTCTGTCTCTCACCCCATCCGTCTCCCTCTCTTCCCACTCTCTCTTTCGGTCTGACTCTCTCCCCATCCGCCCACGCCCATAAAGTCCATGTTTCTCTCTCTCACTCTCTGTCTTTCTTTCTTTCTGTCTGTCTGTCTGCGTAAACAAGTTAATCAGACTCAGAAAGCCACAGCTTGCGGGCTATAGCCGTGTGCGATACAAGCCCCTGGCCCCCAGAAAACACCCGGGGCCCTTCACAGCCATCAATCATTCCATTAGGACTTTGGGTGGAAAAACTAAGCAAACACAACAAACACACATGCACAGTCGCACACACACACACACACACACACACGCAGGAATCACACCCAGAGCGCGTTTCGTTCGCTGAGCTTAGCCAGGTCTCGTCGTCTCGCCGCTGAACTCAGCACGGCGGCGGCGGCGGCTGGCGACAAGCGCCAGATGATACTCCTATGGAGACCCGACGAACATGAATTGACAGACGTTTGGAGGCCGACTTCCCCACCACAGACAACAAGACAGCCGAGGCAACATGAGCTGCGTCTATGGGTTGTAGACATATGGGTGTTTATCAAAGCCACTCAATCTGGGGAGGAGCGCGGCATCTGGAATGAGTGTCTGCCTCGGGGTCGTGTCATTCATCTTATTTATGAAGTTCTGAAAGACAACAATGATTAGTATTAGATTCGTATTCTCATTTCCAATAATAATAATAATAATCAGTGTTGACTAAAGAGGATTAGGGTGGGCAGCACTGGGCCTTGGCTTTATAAATAACATATTAGGCCATCAGTCAAGTATAAGCCTGGTTTATAGTTAGTTGTGTTGCCCCTGTCACATGCCCGAAACAAGTCAATTGTGAGCTTGTAGACCGGCTTGCTTCGGTGCACGGCACATCGTACAATGTGTGATCATGTGAATGTCTGTGTCTCTGCCATAACTTGCACTAAAGTTACTGTGGTTGCTTATTTTGCCCTTTCTTCTGCTTAGATGATTCAGAGAGGCAGGCAGAGGCTATCTCCGATCAGAAACCTCTCCCTCCGCTGTAATATATCTCTGAGATGAGGTCCGCTTCGTAGGATGCCGGAAGAGTGTGAATGGTGGACACATCGTATTTTAAGCAATGGTTTGAAACAAGCTTTAAAATCACTTTTTTTGTCAGCCACTGGCTGAGACGTCCGGGTGGTATAAACACAGCAAAGATGTGTGAGAAAATATGCAACTTGCTTACAAAAAAATAAGCGATTTAAACGCTTGTTTCAACCTTGTCGTCGCTTACATTTCCTTTGCCGTGAAAATTGCAAACATCTGAGACCTTGCAGGGAGGACTGCCTTTATACTTTTTGGATACGATGCACTGCAAAAAGGTAAAAATCGTTAACTCTTGGCCGGTGTCACACTCTGCCGGCACCCTGCGAAGCGAGACCTCAACTCTGAGCTAACGGGAAGGTTCCAAACGGGGCTATATAGCAGGGGCTGGCACCACCAACTCTCTCTCTCTCTCTCTCTCTCTCTCTCTCTCTCTCTCTCTCTCTCTCTCTCTCTCTCTCTCTCTCTCTCTGTGTCAAGGTTTGTGTGGCTTTGTTCGCCCGGTGGGAAACCTTCGCCCCGTCGCCGGCAGCAGACCTTGCAGCCCAGCGTACCTGGAGTGCCTCCAGAGTCACCAGAGCGTGACGTCTCCTTTTTCTTTTTCAGCGCTCGTTTGAATCCATTGTTTTACAGCGCTGTAAAAGTGGAATAGCTTTGGGAGGGCCAGGCATGCAGGCGGAGAAATGTTTTGTCTGAAAAAAGTGTGTGTGTGTTAGTAGCAGATCCACAAGCTCGAAACACGACGCGAGGCAACACGTTTTTAGCTTGTAGATCTGCTACTTTTGCTATTTTTTTATTTGAATGCTGAAAAGTAGGGTCCTCCAAGTCCAAGTTTTGGACATATGAGGTTTCCATCCCTACAGAGACGATAGGGTTGATATAGCTTTCTCTCATGTTGCTTTGAAAAAGAGAGCTGACATCATAATCATACGCTTTTCAAAATACTCAAAGACACTTCAAAACAACAAAACAACTTCATTAAACAAAAGGTCAAAACTGAGCAACTCTCTCTCTCTCTCTCTCTATCTCTCTCTCTCTCTCTCTCTCTCTCTCTCTCTCTCTCTCTCTCTCTCTCTCGGCTACTCTTTGTCCAGCCAACACCCTGTGTGTGTGTGTTGTGTGTGTGACCTTGTGTTTAGTCTTGGGACAAGGGGGCCATTAAGGGCTTAAGCGGCAATGTAATGAAAATGTTGTGACAACAGTAAAAAGAGTGAAGCGAAAACAGGCTTTAAGAAGGGAGACGTCTGAGCCTCGTCTCAATGGGGGGACAGACGGATGGACGGACGGACGGACGGACAGGACGGGAGAGCCGGAGACGGAGTGAGAGGGCGAAATGAAGGTGATGGTGAACACCTCGGAGACATTAGCCTTGATGATGATAACCCCGAGCGTCTGCTTGAAAGACCGCCTTAGTTGGTGGCCCTGACACTACTGTCTGGACCTATGGTTGTCAAGCTTTATTTAATTTCAAGGACCCCCAGAACTCTGAGAGCATACAACTAGAACCAAACCATTTGGTTCAGTTTGTACCCTCTCAGAGTTACACACCTGTGTCTGCAAGTATAGTTTTTTTTTTACACTTAGTCTCAGCCACTTTTAACCTAGCGTCCCTGTTTTGAGCACATTTTGTCAAGAAAAATGCCCCCAAAAGTAAAATATTTTTTTACTGATATCAGATCTACTAGCTCACAACAAACACATACACACACGCACACACGCACGCAAGCACGCACGCACACACACACACACACACACACACACACACACACACACACACACACACACACACACACACACACACACACACACACACACACACACACACACATGCATTATTTCCCTGGACGCAAAGCGCTGGCTCATTTGCATAACGACACATACAACATAATTATGAATTAAAGTGTGCAGCGTGTTTCTTAAAACTGATTCTCCCCCATCTTCCCTGACATGCAAACGATAAGAAACGATAAAAAAAGTCCCCAAGGCATAGCCTGGAGGATGAAATGTGATTAATTTGGCACCAGCAGTTACAGGGAGCAGTGCAATCCTGCAGCGCAGCGCGCAAACATGTAATTTATCCCAAATGCTGCTTCCTGGAATGAAACATAGGCAGCATAAGCAGCTGGACTGCATGCATGCGGAATGTTGCATCGTAGGGAACTCTTTTCCCCTTTTGCACGCACGCATTCATCATCATCTTTGTTGTTGCTGCGACCGCAATCCCACTGGCATCTGTGGCATGCTGGATGCGACAATAATCTCACAGCGCATCATCTGAAAAGTTTTAGTCTAGTTTTAGTCGACTACATATCATACGATTTTAGTTGACTACATCTTCAGTTGATTTTGTCAACCAAAGATAATTTTGATGAGCCGTGATGACGTCGTAATGGCAGATTTTATACTTGGTTGCATCTTGAAAATAGCCGATCTCCAAGCTCACAATGGAACGTAGCACACGCATGTACACACACATACCGGTACACATGCACGCACACACACAGGCAGACACACATGCATGCACACACACACACACACACACACACACACACACACACACACACACACACACACCCACTTGCATGCACACACGCATGTCATTATCATGGTCTGTATCATACTAGTAAGACACCTGAGGGTGGAATGCGACCTCAGGGTGACATGCGACCTCGCCCTAAAGGGCGAGGTCGCGCCAATTCTTGACTATCTGGCCAACCACAGCGTTTCTCTGACGATTCTAGTTGTTATCATTCTGGGGGGAGTTTGTTCATGTTTTTGTGAGGGTATCAACCCTAGGAGACACGGGGAGAACATGCAAACTCCACACAGAAAGGCCCTATCGCTCACACCCTAGGTTGGGTTGGCGATGGGGCCTTTCTGTGTGGAGTTTGCCTAAACATGGAGATGTGGTATGTGGTACAGAAGGACTCATATATGGGCATAAAAAGTATGTCATGTGACATCACTTCCTGTACAGACAGTCAGACAGACAGACAGCCATTGACTCCGACCTAACAATAGCTACTGTCTATGACGGTAGTTCCATATGACATATTGGACTAGACTATCTCCATATATAGTGTTATCCACATCTCCATGTTAGGACTCATATATGGGCATAAAAAGTATGTCATGTGACATCACTTCCTGTACAGACAGTCAGCCATTGACTCCGGATTAACAATGTCTACTGTCTATGACGGTAGTCCCATATGACATATTGGACTAGACTATCTCCATATATAGTGTTATCCACATCTCCATGTTTAGACAGCCAATGACTCCGGCCTAACAATGGCTACTTTCTATGACGTTAGTCCCATATGACATGATGGACTGGACTATCTCCATATATAGTGTTATCCACATTTCGTGTAGCCGCCCTGTACAGGAAGTGATGTCACAACTCGCTGACATCACACTGACATCACAGAGGATACGGACGGTCACGAGGATACGGAAGGAAGGAAGGACACTCAAGTGACACGGTTCTTCAGAGTATATGCGACCTTCGGTCGCAATCAGTATCATGGTCAGTATCATGGTCAGTATCATGGTCAGTATCATGATCAGTATCATGTCAGTATCATGGTCAGTATCATGGTCAGTATCATGTCAGTATCATGGTCAGTATCATGGTCAGTATCATGGTCAGTATCATTGTCAGTATCATGGTCAGTATCATGGTCAGTATCATGTCAGTATCATGGTCAGTATCATGGTCAGTATCATTGTCAGTATCATGGTCAGTATCATGGTCAGTATCATGATCAGTATCATGGTCAGTATCATGGTCAGTATCATGTCAGTATCATGGTCAGTATCATGGTCAGTATCATGGTCAGTATCATGATCAGTATCATGTCAGTATCATGGTCAGTATCATGGTCAGTATCATGGTCAGTATCATGTCAGTACTAGTAAGACACCCAAGGGTGGAATGCGACCTCAGGGTGACATGCAACCTCGCCCTAAAGGGCGAGGTCGCGCCAATTCTTGACAATCTGGCCAACCACAGCGTTTCTCTGACGATTCTAGTTGTTGTCATTCTGGGGGGAGTTTGTTCATGTTTTTGTGAGGGTATCAACCCTAGGAGACACAGGGAGAACACGCAAACTCCACACAGAAAGGCCCTATCGCTCACACCCTAGGTTCGGTTGGCGATAGGGCCTTTCTGTGTGGAGTTTGCCTAAACATGGAGATGTGGTACAGAAGGACTCATATATGGGCATAAAAAGTATGTCATGTGACATCACTTCCTGTACAGACAGTCAGACAGACAGCCATTGACTCCGACCTAACAATGGCTACTGTCTATGACGGTAGTCCCATATGACATGATGTACTAGACTATCTCCATATATAGTGTTATCCACATCTCCATGTTTAGGCCAAACAGATTCGCTCCATTTCTCCATGTATAGGTCCAAATGCCCAACATTGAGCTTGACAACGAAACGTTCTTAACACAGCAGCCCCCATATTTACTTTAGAAAATATGTTAAATTCTAAGTACGTTTCGAGTACCGGTTTGATACAAGAGCGAATAAGCACTACACTTCTGGAATCATGTGCGTCGACTTAAAGTTGGATCCAGGCCTAATAACTTTATCTGGCCACCCCGTTGCCACCTCCTTGTTACATTTTCTTTTCTCCAGGTGGATGGACATTCTTTCATGGACATCCTTTCATAGGTGATCTAAGTCCAGCCGCCCGTATCAGATCAGAGGAGGATACCGCACATTGTACCTCATCCACCCTTTCTTCTCTCTCCTTTTGGTATCTTTATCCTCCTCCTTCTTTTTTTCTTTTTTATTCTTCTCTTTTATTGTCTTTCTTAATCTTGTGTATCCTTCTCTCTTTTTTTGTTGTCTTTCTTAGTCTTGTGTAGCCGCCCCGTACAGGAAGAGATGGGGACTTGAGGTCGCAAGTCAGGACTTGAACCTGTGACGCTGCAAAAGCTGGATTATCAGCCTAGATCTTTGGAACACTAGATCTTTGTGTTCCAGAGCAGCAGTTGATTTTCAGTACTGTGTGGTTCATTTGTTTCTCATTTGTTTTCTCTATGGCATTTTAATTTTATTTTATCCTTTATTAATAAAAATACATGTATGTATCCATATACATATGGAGTTCAATATTGATGTTTTTGGAGAAGGTATGTTGTAAATGTATGCTACTTAGTAAGGGTTGGCGATAGGGCCTTTCTGTGTGGAGTTTGCCTAAACATGGAGATGTGGTACAGAAGGACTCATATATGGGCATAAAAAGTATGTCATGTGACATCACTTCCTGTACAGACAGTCAGACAGACAGCCATTGACTCCGACCTAACAATGGCTACTGTCTATGACGGTAGTCCCATATGACATGATGTACTAGACTATCTCCATATATAGTGTTATCCACATCTCCATGTTTAGGCCAAACAGATTCGCTCCATTTCTCCATGTATAGGTCCAAATGCCCAACATTGAGCTTGACAACGAAACGTTCTTAACACAGCAGCCCCCATATTTACTTTAGAAAATATGTTAAATTCTAAGTACGTTTCGAGTACCGGTTTGATACAAGAGCGAATAAGCACTACACTTCTGGAATCATGTGCGTCGACTTAAAGTTGGATCCAGGCCTAATAACTTTATCTGGCCACCCCGTTGCCACCTCCTTGTTACATTTTCTTTTCTCCAGGTGGATGGACATTCTTTCATGGACATCCTTTCATAGGTGATCTAAGTCCAGCCGCCCGTATCAGATCAGAGGAGGATACCGCACATTGTACCTCATCCACCCTTTCTTCTCTCTCCTTTTGGTATCTTTATCCTCCTCCTTCTTTTTTTCTTTTTTATTCTTCTCTTTTATTGTCTTTCTTAATCTTGTGTATCCTTCTCTCTTTTTTCTTTGTCTTTCTTAGTCTTGTGTAGCCGCCCCGTACAGGAAGAGATGGGGACTTGAGGTCGCAAGTCAGGACTTGAACCTGTGACGCTGCAAAAGCTGGATTATCAGCCTAGATCTTTGGAACACTAGATCTTTGTGTTCCAGAGCAGCAGTTGATTTTCAGTACTGTGTGGTTCATTTGTTTCTCATTTGTTTTCTCTATGGCATTTTAATTTAATTTTATCCTTTATTAATAAAAATACATGTATGTATCCATATACATATGGAGTTCAATATTGATGTTTTTGGAGAAGGTATGTTGTAAATGTATGCTACTTAGTAAGGGTTGGCGATAGGGCCTTTCTGTGTGGAGTTTGCCTAAACATGGAGATGTGGTACAGAAGGACTCATATATGGGCATAAAAAGTATGTCATGTGACATCACTTCCTGTACAGACAGTCAGACAGACAGCCATTGACTCCGACCTAACAATAGCTACTGTCTATGACGGTAGTTCCATATGACATATTGGACTAGACTATCTCCATATATAGTGTTATCCACATCTCCATGTTTAGGCCAAACAGATTCGCTCCATTTCTCCATGTATAGGTCCAAATGCCCAACATTGAGCTTGACAACGAAACGTTCTTAACACAGCAGCCCCCATATTTACTTTAGAAAATATGTTAAATTCTAAGTACGTTTCGAGTACCGGTTTGATACAAGAGCGAATAAGCACTACACTTCTGGAATCATGTGCGTCGACTTAAAGTTGGATCCAGGCCTAATAACTTTATCTGGCCACCCCGTTGCCACCTCCTTGTTACATTTTCTTTTCTCCAGGTGGATGGACATTCTTTCATGGACATCCTTTCATAGGTGATCTGTCCAGCCGCCCGTATCAGATCAGAGGAGGATACCGCACATTGTACCTCATCCACCCTTTCTTCTCTCTCCTTTTGGTATCTTTATCCTCCTCCTTCTTTTTTTCTTTTTTATTCTTCTCTTTTATTGTCTTTCTTAATCTTGTGTATCCTTCTCTCTTTTTTCTTTGTCTTTCTTAGTCTTGTGTAGCCGCCCCGTACAGGAAGAGATGGGGACTTGAGGTCGCAAGTCAGGACTTGAACCTGTGACGCTGCAAAAGCTGGATTATCAGCCTAGATCTTTGGAACACTAGATCTTTGTGTTCCAGAGCAGCAGTTGATTTTCAGTACTGTGTGGTTCATTTGTTTCTCATTTGTTTTCTCTATGGCATTTTAATTTAATTTTATCCTTTATTAATAAAAATACATGTATGTATCCATATACATATGGAGTTCAATATTGATGTTTTTGGAGAAGGTATGTTGTAAATGTATGCTACTTAGTAAGGGTTGGCGATAGGGCCTTTCTGTGTGGAGTTTGCCTAAACATGGAGATGTGGTACAGAAGGACTCATATATGGGCATAAAAAGTATGTCATGTGACATCACTTCCTGTACAGACAGTCAGACAGACAGCCATTGACTCCGACCTAACAATAGCTACTGTCTATGACGGTAGTTCCATATGACATATTGGACTAGACTATCTCCATATATAGTGTTATCCACATCTCCATGTTAGGACACATATATGGGCATAAAAAGTATGTCATGTGACATCACTTCCTGTACAGACAGTCAGCCATTGACTCCGGATTAACAATGGCTACTTTCTATGACGTTAGTCCCATATGACATGATGGACTGGACTATCTCCATATATAGTGTTATCCACATTTCGTGTAGCCGCCCTGTACAGGAGGTGATGTCACAACTCGCTGACATCACACTGACATCACAGAGGATACGGACGGTCACGAGGATACGGAAGGAAGGAAGGACACTCAAGCGACACGGTTCTTCAGAGTATGCGACCTTTGGTCGCAATCATGGTCAGTATCATGGTCAGTATCATGGTCAGTATCATTGTCAGTACCATGGTCAGTATCATGGTCAGTATCATGGTCAGTATCATTGTCAGTATCATGGTCAGTATCATGGTCAGTATCATGATCAGTATCATGGTCAGTATCATGTCAGTATCATGGTCAGTATCATGGTCAGTATCATTGTCAGTATCATGGTCAGTATCATGATCAGTATCATGATCAGTATCATGGTCAGTATCATGGTCAGTATCATGTCAGTGTCATTTGATTTCAGTATCATGTCAGTATAATACTGACCATGACACTGACAAGACACTGACTATGATACTGAGTTCCAGGATGTCCCCAGCAAAATGTGTTAATATATCATCACAGTCATTTTAACCACATTTATAAGTTGGCTATTCAAAAGTTGCAGATATGCAAGCTCACAGCAATTTTTGAACATTAAAAATAAATCTTGCAAGTATTACATTTTCAATTTTAAGATGGGGGTCCGTGGCTACATACATATACATACTGTACCAAATTGAGCGTCCTTAAAAGGTTTGAGAAGGACTGCTGTTGACACCCCCCCCCCTCCCCCCCATGCCCCGTGACCTCAACAGACCCCTGCCTATGACGTCCATTATCCCAGCAACCATCATCATCATCATCATCATCATCATCAACAACATCTTTGTCTGTGTGGCCTTATTTTCCCACACATGAGCTGAATGGCATGACGTCATTAGTCCGTCTATGGCCCAGTGGAACATATTCATTCATTTGAAGTATAGTAACTGTGCAAAACCACGAGGATCATAAGGGCTGACAGACGAAGAGGTGGGCTGCCTGCGATGATGAGACACACAGTCAACCACAACTGGCATCCCATAATAATAACAGGCCACAAAGCGCTGCAGGAACACCTACACAAGTATCCAACGTATACACCAGTGGTGGGAAAAAGTTCCTAATATCTTTACTTATCTGTACTCCAATGTAGAAACACTCACAAGTAACACAAGTAAAAGTTCGGAAAATCAACATTTACTTGAGTGAAAGTACAGAAGTGCTGGCATCAAAATATACTACCAAAAGTAAAGGTACTCATTATGCAGAATTACCCCTTTCACAAGGTATCATATTATGTATAAAATGTATTAAAATCTTTTGAGCTCACAGCGCGTCGCATCACCGCGTCGGATCCTAAAGCTAAAAGAAATAGCTGATCGACAGGCTCACAACGTGTCACGCTGCGCTGCGCTATAGGCTGCAAGCTTGTTGATCTGCTCTTCTTGGCGTGTGATACCGACGTGTAACTAACTACAGTAAGTAGGCCTATAAATCAGGCATAGCTCTAACCCCAAATCCCCTAAACCTAACCTCTAAAATGTCTCATTCTAATTGTAAGGGAGTTGTAACCATATAAAACAACCATTTCTCTTGTTAGGACTCGGGAAGATTGTCCACACAATGACTATTTCTCAAATTCTACTAGGTTTGCGGCGGGGACGTTTGGCCCTCAGAAGTACAGTAATACAAGTGCCACCACACACACACGCGCACGCACACACACATCAAAGACCTCAGACAGACACAGGCCCTTTCATATACTGCAACCACTGCCACTGCCGCTGCTTTCGCCGACCACAAAGGACACGCCATGAAATACTGCTGCCTCCCGATGCGCGGCACATGAATCATCACAGCGTGGCGACGACGATGGAGCCCACACTGTCCTCATCCTCTTCCTCCCTCCACCACCGTCCTTCCAAACCCCCACCCCCCGAACCTCCTCCTCCGCTTTACCATAACGTCACTGTCGAGCAGAAAGCTCTCATCTCCATATTCTAACTTTTTGTGTTTTCGAAAATGAATGCCCTCACTTGACCGTAGCGCCACGCTGCACAAAAGCAAGCAATAGGGCCTTTCTGTGTGGAGTTTGCTTTTTACTAATTTTCTTTTTTTGAATCCTGAAAAGTAACAGTTTTCTGGACGTACAGTGTGAGGTTTCCATCCGACAGAGAGATGAGAAGCAGCAAAGACGATGTGCTTGTGCGTGCAGGTGTTTAGGTGCAGCTGGGAAACATCATTTAAAGTCATGGTAGATTGACTGTCCGGTCTGTTCTGACACTTCTATTTCTTTGTCTATTACAGTGGTCCTCAACCTTTTCAGGCCGTGACCCCCAAAATAATCATATTTTAACTGGGGACCCCCCACCCACCCTGACGAGCACTATAAGATGCATTACATTTTGTATAACACGGTTCTATTGTGAAAATAGCAGATCTCTACTTTCACAATTTCTGCCTCTAATATTTGTCAATTTAGCCAATGTTTAATTTGAAATTTTAGAGGTATTAAAAAATCCTTAATGGCTTAAATGTCACTTTATAAATGTGCAGATACCCTCTATATAAACTTAAACTTTATGTTGGTTTGTTTGCTGTTGAGAGAGAAAACAATGTTGCACATTAAATTAATCATCTGGGGAACCCCCAAACTAATTTGGGGACCCCCCTGTGAATTGAGAACCACTGGTCTATTAGGTTGGAGCTGCATTCAACATGTGGGGAGGTGTGGTCCTGGCAGTATACCTGGCTGTTTTCCATCCAGCAATCACCTGGCTGGCTACAAATGGCTTGACTGTGACTACTGGAAGAACCTCTCTCCAAACGAGAAGAACAAGGCTCGAGGCCCGAGCCTCTCTACTCCGCCTAAGTTGCACTAAAACTTCAGAAGGTGAGGTTATGCGTAGAACAGAAATGAGTATGAATGTGCCAGTAAAATCAATACTAAAAACAGGAGACTTCTATTTAAAATAATAGCAGTTAACTTTATTATATCAATACCGTTTGCACAAATGGGCTATTCTAAGTTCTAAGTAAAATCTATGTAAGGAGACAAAAGAGAAAATAATCCAAGTACCGGTACCAAGAGGTTCGTTCAGTAAAGTACACAACAGCCAGCTGTAGTGTTCTCGTAGAGACGGACGCAAAATGAAAGTAACAAGAGTCTTTATAGTATTTCGCAGGTCTTCAGCAGGGGAGGTGAGACTTTCTGATTGGTTCGTGGGAGGAGTCCCGGGCTGGACTCTATTGGCTGTTTCTTCAGCTGAGCAGGCATGATTGGGCCACACTCTCAGAGGGGCAAGGCTGTCTGCCTCCGCCCCATCACCACGTGATCTTCACTCCTCCTTCCCCCGCCCCTGGGCTGTGCCAGGAATCGTTGGGTTTCTCTTTACAGATAACAGAGAAATGTAGCTTTTCCAAGGCGGCTGAGACCCCGCAAGTGCGTGGGTGCGGGTATCTGCACGTACAGGCTGACTTGTGCAAAACAGGTGCAAAACATCATTCACAGAAGATAACAGAGAAATGTAGCTTTTCAAGGCGGCTGAGGAGTATCGGTGCGCACAAGCTAACTCATGCAAAACAACATTCACAGAGCATGCACTACTATATCATTGGTGACATGAGGTGAGCATGAGCTGATCACGCTCTAGGTGCATGCTGGCGTGCGTGTGAGACAGGACTGTGCGTGAGTGGATGAACCTTAAAATGAACTCTAGTAACCTGACTGTGGGACAATACTGTAAAACATTGGCTTTTGGTACTTAGATATAATATAAAAATATAGATTTACTTAAATCAGCTTAGATCAGATATTTAGCAAACGTTTTGGTACAAAAAGTTTTTACAATGTCATCACATCATATCATCAAATCCCCCTTTGATCTGCCTCCAGGGCAGATCACTAACTAGTGATGTGATACTTGGCACATTTTTCAGAAAAGTTTAAACTCCCCCTTTGGACTTCTTTTAAGAAGTCCACCTAAACTGGGTAACGTTTCTGAAAAATATGGTGAGCGGGGGTCAACAGAATCAACACTTGTTTTTTTAATAACTTAGAAACAATAAATGGCACCCCCTTTGGGATGCAACTAACACATAAACAATGGCACAGGATTCTATGTTTCTGATGACATCTATTTCATACTTGTCAGTTTCTATCTTTTGACCATAAGGTCAACTTGGTCCCTGAATCCAGAGTTTTCACTTGGTTGGACAGACCACAGTTTTTAGCCACTGACATGTCAGTCTATAGTGGGGTATTGTTGATCAGATTCCCTAACTTTTTCTGTTACAATTGTGATCAACATACCCCTGTCATTCCTGTGTGACTGTCCAACTTTACTTTTTTGGTTGTAAGACAACATCCATAAGATGACATCAGAAAACATGAATTGACACAAGACCCCCTTCGGGGTAAAACAGAAATCAGTGCAGAAAATACCTAAAACTATATCACCTAGTCCTTTGGGGATGCTAGGGATTCACACAAGCAGGGAAAAACAATTTCTTATAGAAAACAACGGGTTCAATGTGTAAGTAGACTGGAGGCTGGTCTATGCGTGGGTGGATTAAACCATCAGTATGTAAAAAAACAAAAGCTCACTCAAATGCCTCCTCGTAAACAGGAGGTGGACGGACCTGGTCCGTAACAAGATCCAGGAGAGGTTGGTGGACCTCTCCTTCGGTCAGTTGGGCTAGCTGGAAGTCAGTAGAAGGGTAAACAGTGCGGACAGCTTTGTTAATCATGCATTTCAACATTGGTATGGCTACGAAAATGATGAGCCCTACGATCAACAGGACTGGGAGAATGGTGGTGACAAACCAGTTGCTAAAGCCCCCTAGTAAGCTAAAGTCAAACCAAGTGTTTGGAATCTGGGGCTGTGGGATGGTAGCTATGGCATCACGAGAATGAGAGATGAGGGAAGAAATGTTAGCATGATTATTAGGGATTAAGAAACAACATTTTCCACCTAGCATTTTGCACACACCACCTTCCTTAGCCGTCATCCAGTCCAGGGCAGCACGATTTCTGAGGACTACTGTCCTGATTTGGGACTGTTCGTTGGTTAGGAGCTGACCTGCCAGCTGGAGGTCAGAGAGGGAGTCATGTAACATTAGCAGTTCGGCAGCTAGAGTGTTAATCTTTTTCAGGGTGAACTCTTCAGTCACACCAGAGGTGATAAAGGTGGTGGCACCTAGGCCATAGGCCATTTGGGAGTCTGAGTCAGTCCATGGGTCCTTGAATGTGTAACCTGGGTACTTGGCCCTAATGTATTCTAAGTTAGTCTGAGTCTGGTCTGGAGTGGCCCAGGCAGTGGTGGGTGTTAGGCTTCTCTTAACTCTATTGTGGGCATTGTCATCTTCTGGGGGAACAACAGGGTAAATTATAACACTGGTAAAAATATAACCCGGGTGGCAGCAGCCGTTCCATTTGGGTGGGAGAAAATGTCTTGCGGCTCTGCCGCAAGTCCACACAGCTGCATAGCTGAGGTGAGAAACGGATACATTAAACCATGGACATGAGACATTTAGCAGGGTGCCATCTAGAGCCATAGAGGTGCAATAACCGTCATTAAGATGGATATTGCGTTCGCACAGAGATATACCTAACGCTACAGTGCCTGGGGAGGTGTCGTGGGAACACAAACATACGGGGGCCTTGATGGGTTTGACAGGTAGAACGTGAGTACGTTGGGTCATTGATTGGGCTGGTTCAATACACTTCAGGGTACCATCTAGGGAGGAGTTGGTGATGGTTATGTTCCTGTCTATTAAATGGGACATTGCTAGTAGCTGGAGCATGTCACGGGGAGAGGTGCAGTTTTCAGTGGAGCTATCATGGTCAGTGAGAGAAATGGGGGTTACCCTAAGATCAGGACGGTGATGGACACAGACCCAACAGTCAGCGTCCTGCATTGCATGGTGGGCGGCAATCGCTGCCTTAACACATGCAGTATTACCTTCGCACCTCTCCAGGTATCCGTGGACACGATGTTTGGTGATGTCTGGCAGTTCAGAGTTGAGGTCTCTAGTAAGCCATTCATCGAGCTCCTCCTCATCATTGATTTCTTCTTCATAAATGATGCGTTCAGGAAGTTTAGCTGTGGCGTTAGGTTTGGGAGAAACGTCAATAAATAGTTTGGCATAAGAGTCTCGTCCTGACAGAGACACACTTAACCATATTTGACCTGTGTCGCTGAGTTGAGGGTTTTTTATTTTTACGATCACGTAAGGACCAGCTGTGGCCAGAGTTAACCTTCCGTTAGCTCTCCCAGTTGAGTCACCTTCAGAGGATCCCCATTGTTCCCTTTGGGCTCTGCAGTCTCCGTCATGGCGAATTGGGAGTCTGCCGGCTGAGTTTGCAATAATCTGGCAATTTCTCTGACAGTTCCCTATGCATGCGTCTACATGGTAACCAGCGCCGTAGTAAGTATACCAATCCCCTCTCACGTGGGTGAAACAATCCACCCCTTCAGTACAGAACATGTGATGATGATAATAATCTGATGCTTGATAACCTCCGGATATGCGGTTTGCACTTTGGACAGGAGTTAGCAAGTGTACAAACACCCATATTTTAAGGAGTGTAAGTACAGTCAAGAGCATGGCATACTTCCTACGGCTGGGCATAGTGTTCCTATATATCCTAATATCACTCTCTGACTTACTATATGTTTTCAGATCTTTCTTTTAAATCTGGGCGTAGTCAATTTCTAAATTATGTGTAAGTGTAGATACTTATCTAAACGCCCAGATCTTTCAGTTATCCTTTCTGGTGTCAGAGGTGGTGTTCATGTAGTTATCAATAGATGATTTCTGTGGAGACATAGAACAACAGATATCAGTACATGACATTACATACAAACATTTAACAGACTTATTATCATTGTGGAGCTACTCAGAGTAATATGGTACTCTGGAGAAGGACAAAGGACGCTAAGTCTAACGTTTGTCCTCAAAACCTTGGTCTTGCTCCCATTCCATATCTACTGGCAAGGGGCACTGCTTATTTCTTTTTGCTGCCTGTTCCTCTTCTTGGTTGAGCTGAGTTAGATCTTCCTGAATCTGATCTACACTCCTAGTGCTATCTCCTTCTGGCATTACCTTAACGTGCACCTTGTGGTACCAAACATGTTGACCTTCAACCTTGACTGCAAATTCTGTTGCGTCTGTTACCTTGAATGGACCTGACCATCTTACCATGTTCCACTTTCTCTTGAACCTTTTGACATAGACCATCTGGCCTATGGGGATGTACTTGGGCTTGAAAGTTTTAGGATCTCCTGATTTGTCCTGACTCAACCTATGGGCATGCATTTCACTTATTAGAGAGGTTAGCTCTCGGTGCCAGGTGGTTCTCTGCCTGTCTGTGTAGGCAGGTGGAGTGGAAGAATGGTTCAGGTTAAGACTAGCTGGGCCCTGCATCTCATACCCATGTACCATACGGTATGGGGAGATTGTTAGAGTGCTGTTGGTATTACACCTAAGGGCATAAAGGGCGATTGGTAATGCCTGGATCCAGTTTAGCTTTTTCTTGGGATCTGAGTCTTCCATAATTTTGCTTATTTTAGCCTTAATCTGCTTGTTGGCATTTTCACAAGAACCTTGACTTTCTGGCCTATAGACGCTTCCAAACTTATGTTGTAGTCCTATAGCAGACTCTACCTCAGCTAGGTGTTTGTTGCTGAAATGGCTGCCGTTGTCACTACGGATAAAACGTGGTGGACCATGAAGTGGGAGGTGATGGTTGATTAGCCATTTGACCACTGACTTCGCATCTTCTTTCTTACAGGGAATGGCATCTATCCATTTGGAGAATTCACAGACTGCAACTAAAAGGTACCTAAAACCATTTACTTGATCTATCATGTCTGTGAAATCTATGGTTATGGTTTCAAACGGAGCTGAAGGCAGGGGACGAGCCCCTGTGGGCATTCTGAGTCCCCCTTGGCTATTCATTTTAAGACAGGTTGGACAAGCTTTACAGTAGAGATTTACCAAGGCATTAAGTTCAGGATGGTACCAATTGATTTTGATACGTTCTAAGACTGCTCTGGCATGGAGATGAGAAGGACCATGAGTTTCTATGATTAGGAGTTGCATGAGATTCTGAGAGCAGCATATGCCTTCTTCTTTTGAACGCCACACGCCTGTGTCGTCCTTTTTGCAGCCCTTCGCTAACCATTGAGTTTTTTCTTCTGGGCTACATTGCTCCTGGTCCTTTTTAAGCCATGCTAGGTTGTACTCTGGTTTGTACGTGGGTGGGTCAGGTGGGACTAGAGAGACAGATACTTGTCTGGTTACCATTTCAAGAGTGGGTTCTACATAGCCACAGGCCTTTTTAGCTGCTTGGTCAGCTTGGGCATTGCCCCTTGCAGTGAATGTTTTAGCTAGACTATGGCCTTGAACTTTTAGTACAGCTATTCTTTTTGGTTCCATAAGGGCTAAGGCTAACCTTTCCATTAGGGCCTTGTGTAGCACATATTTGCCTGTGGAGTTTATCCATTGGTTTCTAATCCAGCTGGCTAGGTTATAGTGGACAGCCTGGTGTGCATAGGCCGAGTCAGTATAGATGTTAACTGATTGATCCTTAGCTAGTTCACATGCTCTTATTAGGGCCATAATTTCTGCCTTCTGAGCTGATCGCGTACCTGTGGCTAATTCTTCTGCCTCTTTTAGTTCCCACATCTCTAATGGCACCCCCTTTACTCTGCCCTCTACCACTGAGTAACCTGCTCTGATCCCCTTAGTGGGATCTCTCCACGAGGAGCCGTCTACAAAGAAGTGTTTTACTAGTGGCTCATCGAACTCGTCTTCAATCTCTATGGTGGATAGATCCTGTCTAACTTTGGCATCTTGTGCTGCTCTTTCTTCACATATGTGTACCTCTTCTGGGGTGGTTGGAAGTGCGTGCAGTTTGTGGGCAATATTTGGAGTCTCGCTGATGTACGAGATGTGTGGTGCAGTCAGGCATTCAGTAACTTTATCTCTTCGATCTAGGGTGACTGCAAAAGTTTGGCTCCTAAGGAAGGCTCTGATGCTATGGTTGGTGTTGACAACAAGTGGATGGAACATAATGATGTGTGACAGACTCTCCACCGCTAGTTTTAAGCCTAAAACATAACGGGCACATGGGAGTTGGGCTTTCTCATAAGGTGGCAAAGTTTTCGAATAGTATGCTATGACACTACGTTCCCCTCCATCCCCCTTATGTTTCTGATATAGGACTGCATTAAAAATGCCGTCTTTCTCAGAAACATCTAAGATAAAAGGTTTGTTGGCCTCTTGGGTGTAGTCCGGCACAGCCCTGGTGGTTGCCTGCCTACAGAACACTTTCATCTGGTGAAATTGGGCTCTAGCCTCTCGGGTCCAGTCAAACTTAAGGTGACCGTTTAAGGAGCCATATTGCTTGACAATTGCTCTCAGCGCAGAGATGTTAGTCTCATAATTGGGGATAAAGGACCTGCTATAACTGGTCAGACCAATGAAAGACATGAGGTCTGCTATGGTCATGGGCAGCCTGTGCTCTAGAATGGAAGACTGGTGGGAGTGGCTGATGTTGAGGGAGCCTTCTTTAAGGATCCTACCTAGGAAGTTAACCTGAGCCCTTGCTATCTGGAGTTTTTTCCTGGACACTTTGTATCCTTCCTCTGCAAGCAGGAGGAGGAGGTCCTTAGTGGCCTGGAGACAGTCCTGGGCGTTCTCTGACGCCACCAGGATGTCGTCTACGTACTGGAGGATGACAGTACCCTTGGGAGGAATGAGACGGTTGAGCTGACTTTTCAGTGCTTTGTTAAACAACCCTGGACTAAGTTTCATCCCTTGGGGCAAAACTGTGTACTGCCATTTCTGATCACTTCCTGGTGGAAAAGTGAACGCAAAGTATTCCCTAGATGCCTCAGCTAAAGCTATGCTAAAGAAAGCGTTTTTCAAGTCCACGCAGCTGAAATAGCAGTGTGCTGGTGTAAGGCAGTTGAGCAAGACAGATGGGTCTGGGACTGTTATGTCTGCTGTGGACAAGTGATCATTAACTTCCCTAAAGTCTTGAACCATACGATAGTTTGAGGAACCTGGTTTCCTGACAGCCATAATGGCTGTGTTCCAAGGTGAGGTGGAGGGCTCTATGACACCTTTAGACTGGTGGCTCCTAATGGTGGCATCTATATCTGGATAAGCTTCTGTTTTAATAGGGTACTGCCTTTTATTCACGACTGGTGCATCTTTAGTGAAGGAGACAGTCTGGGGTGGGATGTTATGGCAATGGCCCACATCCTGGTCGTCGTCAGGCCACAGGGTGGGTGGCAAAGAGTCCAGCAACTGAGGGGCTGCTTCATGGTCAGTTTGTTCCCGACCGTGGAACCTAGTCATAACAGTATGTTCCCATCTCACTGTTTCTGAGGTGTTAATTGGGCCTATCCTCACAGCACTAGATTGAGGATGCACAACATATTGGGAATGCTCGGTCCTTTCCCATTCATTTTCAGGCAGTGCTGCCAACCTTTTACACATGGGCCCGAGAGCTCTTGCTTCTTGTCCTGCGGTCAGAAATAATGAGATGTGAGGCACAGCTGTTCTCCCTAGCATATACAGGTTGGAGGTGTCATCTGAGAGCTGGACAGAAACTGCCACTCCCTCTTCCCCTGCATATACATAAAGGGCCTGAATGGTCGTAGTCTTATCACACAGTGCTCTCAAAGCCATAATATACCTACAGTATAGTGCACACGTCTGTGGTTGTACAGTACTTGGTCAGTTAAAAGTTTCCAGATCAGCAGATCTTTAGTTTGTGAGTCTGTTCCCTTTCTGGCCTGCTTTTAATTCTTGGTCTCTTCTCTCAACCAGCCTGACTGCCGAAGACATTGCCAGAAGTTTGGAGGATGTTTGTATTCATCCTCAGCTTGTGAAGCTTTGGACCTTAAGTTAACTCCTTTGGACTTGTTAAGTTGTACCTTGGTTACTTACCTCCTTTGGCTTGAGAGGTTTGAAGCCTTGTTCTGTTTTGACTAAATTAAATACTTTGCATACACAACGTTTCCTTTGTCTCTGTCACCAGTAGTTTCTCAAACTTTGCATGTATTTGGCCACTGACCCCATCTGAAAATCTACACACTAAGAGCTTGTTGATCTATTCTCAAATGGTCGAAATGTATATGGGCTGAAGTGGTTAATGTATGTTTTGTTATAATAATCCAAATCTACAAAGTAACTAAGTTTTCAAATAGTTGTAGTTAGGGTTAGTAAAAAATCAAACCTTGGTTCGAAGTGAAGCGGTGAACTTTTATTCTATGTGTTCTGAGCTATGAACTCTGTATATTCGGTTCGAAGTGAAGCGGTATGTGTTCTAGAGCTTCAGAATTCTGAATGAATGAATGATTTTATCTGGAGGGCCGAATTGTCATGTGAAGCTTGACCAATCCTCAAAGTATTGGACATTTTTAATCATCCAATCATCAGACCGGAACGGACACTACACACATATTCTGGACGTACGGAACAGATAAAACCTGTTCATTCTGGACTGAAATGACCATATATGGACGTGGGGGACACACATGGGACACACATTTACGGACAGATAAAACCTGTTCATTCTGGACTGAAATGACCATATATGGACGTGGGGGACACATGGGACACACATTTAAGGACAGATAAAACCTGTTCATTCTGGACTGAAATGACCGTATATGGACGTGGGGGACACACATGGGACACACAAAGCCACTCCTTGGAAGCGGCTTTCACCGCTTCAAAAATACAATATTTGCCATTGAGATGTAGCAGAGTAGAAGTAAAAGTATTGAAAATTGGAAATACTACAGTACCTCATTTGTTCTTGAGTAGATGTACTTAGTTACTTTAATCCACTGGTCTTGACCTGGACGTAAAGTCATTGATGTGTTGATTATGGTGGTCCGCCGGACACAACAACACTGACCATTTGGTCAGAGACAAATCCACTCAAAGCACAGCATGTAGCCTTCAGTCTATTACATTATCATAAATATCACTCCAACAATCCACTACCCTGCCAATGCATATTTATTCCACACCACAGTCTTTGTCTATGTGGCTGATAACATTTACCCCGTCAAGGTTGCTTTTTACATCAGCGATTGTTTTGCAGGTTGTCCTTGTTTACACTTTTAAGCCCTCTATACCGTCGTTGTCGGGTGGAAACTTTTTATGTCCGAAACCGTTCGGTTTGCATTTATCATTTTAAAAATGATTTAAACCAGTGAAAACAGCCGATCTACAAGCACACAACGCCTCGCGGTTGTAGATCTGCTGTTTGTGTTTTCACTACTTTTGTGCGACAGCCTTGTATGATGAAGCAGGGCTTTGCTTTGTAAAAGAACGTAAACATTTGAAACATGGAGATACAAGGTTTCCACCCGACAACGACGATATACTCATCATGATGTGTTGTGAACTTGTAGTTTTGCCATTTCAGCTATTTTGTAAAAGGTGAAAAAACTTTTTTTTTCTAGACATTTTGAGAAAACATTTTGTCATTTTTCGAAATCCTTGAAAAAAGCCTTGTTGAAGAAATTCCGCTTACAATGACATACCCGAAATAGGGATGTCAGCCAGGTTGAAAGTGGTGTATCAGAATTAAAATAAGGCTCGATAGCAGCCTTGCTGCATTGCTGTACTGCAAGTGCATTGGTTCTCAAAGTTGGATCTGTTATTATTATCTGAGAGCCGGCCAAATACATATCATTTTGGGGGTCCTTTCCATGACTTGAAAAAGTTTGAGAACTGCATGACGCAGTAAGGCACATCTGCTCCAGGCCCCCTTATTGTGCTCCTAGTTACCAGACAGACTCTTGCTTTCTGCCCCATTACCCCCCATTACCGGCCTCCAGCCCCGGACAACAGGGAAGGAGAGCCGGGGACACTGGGCGGCCTCCTGGCAGATACTGCTGGAGGGGAGGGAGATGATGGAGAGAGGGGTGTGAGGACCGGGAAGCAGAGAAAACAAAACAATAGTGTACCAAGTGTACTGACGTCACTCCTTCATCCCCTGGGTCACGGAAGTTTTTCTCCATGGAGAATAACATTGGGTCATCTTCGAATCGTCTCATTAGAATTGTGGTCCAAAAATAGATGTAACTAGAACTGCACTCCACATTTACGTACTTGCGTAAATGGCGTCCGACTTCGGGACAGCCCATATATCACCCATCTCTTCACTCAAATGCCACAGAGCAGTGCCAGATCCATGGTTTCATTTTGGTTTCAATGGATGGACGTTATATAACCTGTGGGTCGTGATGATATTGCACATGGGCCCCCAAATAATTGGCAAAACACAGTTATTTTTTTTATTTATTTTTTATAATATCCTAATATAATTAAGCCAACCTTTGTCATCGAAATCTGTCTGCCATCAAAATCTGTCTGTTCTGCCCGGTTCTCCTCAGTGGCTAGGGGCAATTGAACCGATAGCCAAACTTTTAAGGTGCATACTGTATACAGTGTATACTGTATACCACATGAGCTGGTCATGGAGGATGTCCCCATTATACAGTACAGAATGTCCCCAGTTTGACTGTATCTCTCATTATTGCTATCAATAAGCAGAAATACCTCAAAGAAATCTAAAACTAAAAACTAAAACACTAAAACCCGAGAACAATGTGTTACGGTGCTGTGTTTCGATTGTAACTTTTATTTTCGCCATGAGTTTCATTGATCGTGCAGCATTCCTGTCTGTCGCTGGTGTATTAGGCTATACAGTATGCTGCTGCTGCTGCCTAATGGACCTACACCTCCCCATCTGTCTGCTATAGACACCTCAGCGGGTTCTCTCCCGCTCCTCTGTCATCCCCGGCCAAACACATACACACCATAGAACTGGACACAGTCGGGATGGGGGTGAAAAGGATGACTTTTATTGGAATTCCGAAGCTCTGAATTCTTGGAAAGCTCCGAAGCTTTTGGAACACAAGCGTGAAGGGTCAAGCACCGGGCCGTTAACCTTAAGCCTAGGAGGAAAACGGAGCAAGGTTTACGAGAGGAGCGCAGGGGAATGTATCACCAGGGCCAGGGCGTTTTGTCTTCTGCCAGCAAGCTTCAATTCAAAGACGCCGCCCCCCACTCCCCCCCACCTGTTGTTTTCTGTGCAGGTTCCATCTCTGGGGGTCCCTCTCCCTCTGCTCCTCCTCTCTGCCCCGTCTATCACCGCTGTCGGTCAGAAACCTCTTATCTCCATATTTAAAATCTTTTCTTCGTAAATGAATGTCCCTCTTGATCTTACTACAGTGTCACACGAAAGCATCAAAAGTAGCAGATCCGCGAGCTCAAAACGCAAGCTTGTAGATCTGCTATTCTTTATTTTTGATTTATGAATCCTGTAAAGTAACAGTTTTGGACACAATGCGGTTTCCACCCGACAGAGACGACGGTAGATATGCTATTTTCACAATTTCTGCCTCTAATAATTATTGACAATTTGTCCAATGTTTTAATTTGTTATGTTGATACCGTCTATACACTTAAACTTTATGTTGGTTTGTTTACTGAGTGAGAAAACAATGTTGCAAATTAAGTTAATCATCTGGGGACCCCCTAGAATAATTTGGGGACCTTTCATGGTAGCGTGGGCGTCATAGTTTTAGTAACCCAACTCCCTTATATGGACAATAAACATTTCAGTCACCATTCAAACTCCCCCGCCAAATGGTATGTTCCAATCATCTTCCCCTCACTATAAAAGGAGCCCTGGAGTCATGTGTGACTGGAGAACCAGACCAATACCAGGAAGTAAGTAGGTTTTTGTTTAGCAAAGCTGAGCTGTTAAATAAACACATGTATTTAACCATTGTCCTGTGTGTCATTTGTAAACTAATTGAAAAGGTAATGAATATGGAATTAAATATGTAAATGTAAGGTTGAAGATGTTAAAACTACTGTATGAATACACACATAGCTAGCATTGTAGCATTCAGAATGTTTGCTGACTAGGTGGCTGTAGCAAGAGGTAATGGTGCTATCTGTAACAAATCATGTCAATCAGTCATGGTGAATATACTGCAACATAAATGTATCGTAATGAGTAGAATGATGAGTATTTAGGCCTATATGATGATCAGAAAATATGTAAAAAGTAAACAAAACAGGTAAAACAAAACACAACTGAACATGTGAGGCTGAAAATATGTGGTAATGTCAGTATTTACTACATGATGCCAATACTTTTGTACTAGTAAAAAATAAAAGAATTCCAGACTCTTATTAGTAAGATTCTACCCGTCAATGCGAATGGAGCGGTTTGATACCATTTGCCCAAAATTGCTCCATTCCCATTGAAATGCATTGGCAGAATCTGCCTTCATACAGTAGGTAGAATAAAAGCGTGGTGTGACCGTGCCCTAACAGAGTATTTCTACATTGCAGTAAAACGGAGTACTTGTTCAACCGATGCATTTCAAGCGCAGAGGAAAAGGGTCCATTTCAACCCAGGGACCTGTCTGTCCACAGGATAAGGTAGGGTGGGCACACAACACGATATTGACCACATCACATCAGCATACCGTCTGAGGTTACATTCAGATATCTGGCTCGCAAGGTGGCGTAATGCCCCTGCCTATAGCCAGGGACAGATTAACCCCCGCGGGGGCCTTCCCCACCCTCCACCATAACCCCCTCCCTCCCGACGTGCACTACCCAGCTCGGATTTTAAGCCATATGATCATCTGTGGGCCAAGAAAGCACCTGTAGACAACAGAGTAGGGGCCCACACATTTGATTTTTAATTAACACATACATTTAATTTTAGTAAATTGTCAATGACCACGTGGCTGAGGCCCCCAAGGGCCCCTGAGAGCCAAGGTCCCCTGGCTTTTTTGAGTGATTGATTATTTTATTAGACAAAAATGGAGAACAGTACAAGTATAGTCAATACGATTGAAATGTACAGTACAAGTACAGTTAAACACCCTGCCTAAAAGGAACATCCCAAATAAGACTTTTTACGGTCTTTTTTACGTTGGAAGCCCTCTGTATTTAATTCATGGACATAATACATTGCAAGCACAGAAAACATACAATAATATCGCAACGGCCCCACTGGCCCAATGGTTAATCCAGCCCTGCCTCTAGCAGTATTACTCCCTTACCTTTGAACCTTCACACTTGAGCAGCTAATGTGAGTGTCAACAAGGTGACGTACTTCCAGCGTATAGGTCTGTCCCATTGGTTAGTGAGTGTCTCTAACGGGTGAGAGTACAGCAGTGCTGAACCATGAACCTGTATTGAACCCTTGAGCTTGTGACCCCGCAACGGCATAATGCATCTTCGATCAGAGACCTAACGCCTCTTCCTGGTTATTCTCTTAACATGGGAGTGGATGGGGGTCAGTGCATCTGTCTCTTAACACATCGGGTGCCCCTGGATTGCCCCATTTATCCCCTCTCGCTGCCCAGGCCCACCACCATTGTATTGAATCCGGCCCTGCTGCGTCAATGCATGCGTCATGACGTCACTTGGTCACATGAGCGCAGACAGGATGTTATTGTGTAACTTTCTGTATAGACCAGTGTTGATCATAGCTGTTCATTGCCGATCGAAATTTGGACATTTTGCCGCACCCCGCCACAGTTTTAGCCATAAAACACACATCAGAGATAAAGGGCGTTAAAGATGGGGAAATGCATTGGAGTATACGGAGAAAAACGGCCGCGCGATGCTCTCAGCGTCGACTCGAAGCGACTAGCGGCTAATGGGCTACATCCAGGCGCAGCCCCAACCCAACGGTGAGATTTAAAGTTAATACTGTAAATACAGTAAACACGTCAACGCGTCGTGGGCCTCCAGAGACATCAAAGAGATTGGCGTGTAGACACCTCGTGGGCATCCCATGAATTAACTGTCTGAACGTACCCTGAGAGGTCAGTGCACGCTGCACTGACCCTCTGGGTTTTCACAATAAAATTCCTGTTCCCATCAAGCTGTGATGTCATGACGGCGCCAGTGTTGCCAGATTTTGCGAGAGAAGGTCTATGAAAACAAACACAAAAGGAGCGACTATATGTCACATGAGCACTAGTGGCTATTTTGAAAATATCATACACGTTTTTCCATCCCAAATAAGCCCCCCCCCCCCCCAACAAAAAAAAAAGAAAAAAAAGAAAAAAAAATGAAACAAGCAACTGACCAATATAACGGACATTACAGAAAGAAAAAAACCTAAAACAAGCTTATAATAAGCTGACCTGGCAACACTGGTTTTCAGGATAATTTGACCTGTTCCCGTTAAGCTGTGATGTCATGACAGGACCCCCCCCCCCCCCCACACACACACACACACACACACACACACCCCTACCCACCCAGCCACCATCACCACCATGCTGTCACACTCCACAAGTTGGATTATTTACACAGGAGGCACAAAACGGGACCTGTCCATCATCACAGTCAGAAAAACTCCACGCTAAAGAAAATAACACTGTTTTATTTCAAGGGGCTAGTCTGTCCGTCCTCCCCCCTTCCTTTAGCTGTCAGTTTCATGTGTTACTATTAATTCAAAAGATAAAGAAATACACTTAAAAATAAATACATTAAGGAAATAAAATGAAAATTCAAAAAATACTATACAATACACATGACACAATCAGATTACAAGTTCTGATAACTGAGAGTTTTGGCAGTCTCTGAAATATAAAATCACATCCAGTGTGAAGTGAGCAGTGCCGTTGATGTTTTCATTTCAGCTGTTTGTTTGTTTTTCTCGGTAGCCTATTGCAGCTGTTGAGGCCGTGCTCATATGGACATATGGACAGACACACTCTGTCACTTGCTGGAGCGGCTGGCACCGCTCAAAAAGGTTGAGAAGCAACTAACCAAGGCTATTAGAAGACAGGGGGAATGGTGGCGCAGTCGGTAGTCCTGTCACCTCACAGCTAGAAGGTTCTGGGTTAAATTCCCGCAGGGGGACACTGTGGGCGCTATGTGTTCTCTCCTCCACGTCATCAGTGCCCATACCCTGGGTGGGGTTGGCACCCCTGTGTGAGTCACCCCTGGCCACCTGGAGCAACTAATGGAGGGGATCGGAACTGGTTGGAATAACATGTTCTTTCCACACGCTATACGTCCTAGCAGGGGAAACTCCCCCCCCACCCCCTGTCAGGTGATAAGAAGCTGTGCACACACTCCTCATGCCTTGAAGGAAGCATGAGATCAGCTTGGGGCTTTACCCAGGTTGGCAGAGGGAGCGTAGCACCCAGATTGCAGCTATCAGCTCAAGCAGCCTGTGGCTTTTTAACGACCTATGAGGGTTGCTCAAGGGGGGTTTTCATTTGCCATTAACCTTTATTCACCATCACGGTCTTCCCCTGTCTTATGCTACACACACACGTACAGTACAGTACACACTCCCTTCCTCCACTAAAACACTCTGGGACAGCATGTTGTTATGAAACGCTGCCTCCCCTTCTAGATTGAATGTTCCTCAGTGACCGGGCTAGTATCTGTGCGTGCGTGTGTGTATATAGGCGAGAGAAAACAGGGGAGAGTGAGAAAGACGGACAGAAGCAGAGTTTGGTTCCAACTTGGTGCCACACTGCTGAGTTCACTCTATTGAGAGAAGAAGTGTCTCGGCCAACCGGTTTCCCCCACAAGGCTCAAGCTAAATGTGTTGTTTGGCCAGGAGTTTCATTTCCTCAGGCTGATCTCTGGTTCCACAGCCCATCAACACCAGTAGCTCTCCCACAGACAATCTCTCTGCTAATTGGTAAAGAAAAAAGAAAGAAAAGAAAAACATCGATTTGCCCGTTTCAGAAAACCGTTGGCATGTCATTTTTTTAAATTCTTCTTTTTCTCTTTCACTCAGGCTCTTTTGGAAATGGATTTTAAAGCATATCGTTGTTGTCGGGCGGAAACCTTGTATCTCCAAGTTTCAAATGTGTACGTTCTTTCGCAAAGTAAAGCCCTGCTTCATTGCACAAGGCCGTCGCACAAAAGTAGTGAAAACAGCAGATCTACATGCACACAACGCGGGTTGTGTGCTTGTAGATCGGCTGTTTTCACTAGTTTAAATCATTTTTAAAATGAAAAATGCTAAACGAACGGTTTTAGACATATCGGGTTTTCACCCGACCACGACGATATTGTTGCTGTCGGGCATAAACCTCTTATCTTCATATTTGAACATACATGATCATTCTAGCGTCACACAAAAGCATAAAAAGTAGCAGATTTACAGGCTCGAAACATGGCGTGAAGCAACCCGCTCTGAGCTTGTAGATCTGCCACTTTTGCAGTTTTTGTATTTGAATCCTGAAAGGTAGCCGTTTTAAACATGAGGTTTCCACCCAACAGAGACGATAGGCCTTTGTTGCCTTTTCTTTTTATGATTCTTTAAGATGTTAAGTGTGGTGTGGTGTTCAGGAGCAGCCTACTAACCATGCGTCACCAGCTATTCCACCTCATTCTAAAACTGAGTAATCCATTATCCGGTTTAAAAAACCAAACAAAAAAAACAATCATGCTCCGTTGCATTGTTTTTGTTCCCCACATAATGTGAATCATTTAGCTTTGTCTCGCAAGTAGCTCCACCAGTTAGAATAAAAGATGAACATACCAAATGATTATTATACCAAGTTGTGAGCTTGGAGGTCTGCTATTTTTGGTACTTTATACCACACTAAACTAAGCATATAAACAGCAATACTGGAGATGTGGTGTACAGCATGGATTTCTACACAGAGAGGGCAATTCTTTCAGCATAAGATGCTGCATTCAAGTTCAGGAGAGACAAGGCATTTTTCTTGAATTCTGCCCTAGTCTGTAGAGGGTACTTTTTACAGACAGGTAAAAGGGCAGGGACTCAAGCCCCTTTTGATGTGCCTGTTTGTACATATCTGTCAAAAGGATGACCCCCCAAAAGGACATATTTTCTGTGACATCTGTTGCATGTAGGCCTAATGCCTATCCTATCCCAGCCACCAGTAGGACGGTGTTGCCAAGTCTGCTTATTATAAGCGACTTTGGGCTAATGGTAATTGTGTTGTTTTTTTACGGCTTGTTTGTTAAGTGTAATTGCTTATTTGGATTTAGGCCTACTTTCTAATGTAGTTTAAAATGGTCGTCACAATACTAAGCACTTGAATGCACGCACGCGCACATGCACACAAACAGATACACAACCTGCAGGGTTACAGTGCAGTCTGTGTTTACCTAACCACCCTCACCGGGCCACATTACAGAGTAGCTTGTCATAATGACCAACATGGTGCAGCTTTCTTTCAGCAGAGGAAGTCTGGCCAACCAGTCTCTCTGTGTCCCTCTTTGCTGCTGTCTGTGGCTGTACAGACAGCCCAGAGAGCCTCTATACTCCCATAGCCTCCTGTTGCAGGCAGTCCATACTGTATTGCTGGGGCCCCTGACAAGATGACAAATGGTGGTGCTGAAACATGGCCACACTGGGACCTCCTCACCCCGACAGCCAATGCTACAGTGAGGTGGTGGAGGTCAGCTACACCAGTGGTTCTCAAACTTTTTCATGTCAAGGACCCCCAAATTGACACTTATAAGCCTGCAGACCCCCCATTTGAAAAGAGATGCCAGTGGTTCTCAACCATTTTAATTTCAAGGACCCCCAGTTTCACATGCATTAGTCCAAGGACCCCCCATTTAATGCTATTTCTATCTCTGAGACCCACATTTATATTGTAAAATCGATGTTAATTTAACTCTGAGAGCATACAAATGGAACCAAATGGACCCTAACGGGTCCATTTTGTACACTCTCTGAATTACAGACACATAAGAGTCCATTTGGTTCCTAACTATCATTTAGCTGGGGACCCCCTGGAACTCCCTCAAGGATCCCCGGACCCCACTTTAAGAACCACTCTCCTGGTTCTGTCTCTATGCAATACAGGGAAGCTACTTGCTGCTAACTGTAAATTACTGTAGACTGGGAATAGCTAAGACACAGCAGAGCTACGACGCATGAGAGAAGTAGTTAACTTAACTTAAGTCAAGTCAAAGTGGACTAGTTTGTAATGTCACAGTCTATATTATGGGTTATACATTTAATGCCCCTTTCTCACTGCACAGTAGCTAGTGACTTTCTATTAGCACGGTAGAAATGGGCCAATTGGGCACAAAAAAGCACTGAGTTTCTTATTTCAGGGGGCGCCATCTTCGTTTAGTCTCCCCCTCGCCCCTTCCAATGAAGATTTAAGTACCCCACTAAGCATCTTAGGTTCAGTCACGGTACAGCACGGAGGAATGCGGACCATCTGTAAAACACTGCAGTTATGGGCTTTGTGCTACCCTGTCATATTCACTCACTGGTTAGAAAATAGCCGCCAGTGGTGATGGATTGAGAACCAAGGGTCAATTTGTCGTTTCCTTTTCGCTATTTTGTTTCCCCCGAGTGAACACAACATAAAGAACAGCATGACAGGGGGACATGATGACTAGGGATGGGACGATATGAACATTTCACATCACGATTATTGTGACAAAAGAAATCGCGATTTACGATATTATCGCAATAATCAAAATCCATTATCCTGGGGCGGAACATTTGCCCAAAACATAGCTGATCTACAAGCTCACAACGCGTCGCCTTGCGACGCATTGTGAGCTTGTAGATCAGCAATTTTTTGGCAAAGACATTTGATAGAGAGTGAAAAAAATGACTCAAGTAAGTACCTTTTACCAATTATAGAGGGTTTAAGTGTTACCGGATATGCAGTTCGGCCAATAAAAGGTGAATTGATCCCAGTGCATGACGATATCACGTTAAATTAAATCTCCACGATACGATTATTGTGAGTGTTTTTTTTTATCACGATAAACGATCATATCGTGTATCGTCCCACCCCTAGACATGACACAATGCAGAATCTGGTGTTTTTGTACAGCTAAGCGGGGTCAAGGAGCAGCGCTGGTGAGGCCAATTCCCTCTGATATGGGCTCTTTACATTGATTCAATCAGGTCTGTGTCCTCCTCTCCATGCCAGAGTGAGAGGTCTTAAGGGACCGAGATGTGGGACAAATTAAAACGGCTTTATGCCCCTGCGTTTTCAAAGCCCCGGCCTCTTATGGCTCACCAAGGAAATTGAGTTTGTGACCGAAAAAATGCACTCTCCTCTGAAATCCCTCCCTCCCATCCCCTCCCGACCGGCCGCCACAGACACACAAACTTTCTCTTTGAAGGCTAAACGGGCAGAAACGAGGGAAGATCGGCTCTTCTGGGGGAGTTATGGAAGCCCTGATCCGATTACCCGCCCACCCCAGAAAAATGTGTCTGCGAGCCCCAGGAGCTTTTAACCTTTCGCTGCTCTGCGCTTTTGATTCATGGGGGTGAGAGGGGGGATGCGGGGGGGGGGGGGGGGGTGCTCCAGTGCGGCGGGGTGCTGCTCTCTTGTCAGTCCTTCGCTGCACGCGGCGTCTTGGAAAATAATGGAGTGAGGAGGAGCGTCGTGGCCAGGAGACGAGTGCTCCGGCCGCAGCGCTCGCGCTGTATATGGAAGGAATCCCTCAAAAACAAAGAGAGTCGGAGAGTCTTGTTGCGGAAAACTGAAGGAAAAAACAACAGAGCGTGCTATGTTATTTTGGTTTGCACGTCTGTCAACAGCGGCGAATGGGGAGGCACAGGTTTGTACCGATGCGCAGATTGCGCACGTGGCGGTTTGACGGAATAGAATTGCTGAACCAAACAACGGAGAGACGAGACGATGATAAATCATTCAGCGTTTCGGGAGTGTATACGAGTCGCCGGTGGCATTTTAAGCTGTCATGTGGCCGAAGGAGAGAGAGAGAGACGCCAAACGGGAGGCTTGAGGTAGCATAAAAGACTACATTTTGGTTTCAAGGTTTCAGGTCACTTTCCCCTGGCAAATAAGTACGGATGCAAACTGCAGTCAGTCGTGAAAATGGCAGCACATTAAGACCAGCCACATGTTTATACACCTGTCTGCGAGCGGCCGTTTCCCAGACGTACTGGGCGCACAAATGACACAAGCTCCTACACGTCAGGTGTGCACGCACACATACTGAAAGCCCGCACTGCCGACCATATAGATACACACGCACACACGCACACACGCACACACGCACACACACACACACACACACACACACACACACACACACACACACACACACACACACACACACACACACACACATGCGCGCGCACGCACACACACACACACACACACACACACACAGGTATGATTTCTGTACGGTTCGTTGGTCGGTCTGCATGCGTTTCCAGACGAGGCCTGAAGCTGGCCGGGCCGGTTCAGACGGCCCACCAGAGGGACAGGGTTTATTGCAGGTTTAGGACTGCTTCAAAACCAGCTGGTTTTGTCCAACAGTCACCAGTGATGGACAAAGTACTCAAAAACCCAGTACTTGAATCAAAGTAGTTTCTCCTGGTCAAATAATATTCAGCTACAAGTCTCAGTCAAATTTGTACTTGAATTGATGTAGTGGAGTACTTAATAAAAAGAAACGTACATACAGTAGTTACTGTATTCAAAAGTACATGCTTAAACGTAGTTAAGTATTCAAAATACTTAATTACAAAGTACAAACTATATCAATAGCAGTGAACATAGTAGAGCTACTAACTCACAGCATGTCACATTGTGTCGCGTTGAGAGCTTGCAGATTAAATGATTAATCAAGTTTAAGTTGTTACTTCATAATGTCTTTCCCGTTTCTAGAAATGTAGTGGAGTGAAAGTATCCCAAAAAAGTACAGATACTCAAAAGATGCACTTTAGTGCACTATATTCTTTACTGAAGTAAAGGTACTTGGTTACAGTACTCCACCACTGACATTCACTTCATTGCGGTTTCCATTTCATCAGACACGTAAACCCGTGCTGCGCACAGCTTTATTGGAGAGCGCTTCCAAATTGCACCTTGGAAACTTTGTGCTTTCAACAATGACATCTGCAGCAACACATGCCCGGGAGCAAAGAAAGAGAACCTTGAATGGCAGATGCATGTGGAACAATAATGATGTGCCGTTCTCTCAGACAGACACCGAAAAAAATCTGAATTAACATCTGCTGACATTATTTTTAAGGAGTCTGGAGTGTTACTCTGGGCAACCTGCGCTGGGCTGGCAATTCCGTCTGCCAAAATATTAAGTTCTCATTTCACGGAGTCTTAGCCTTTTATTTTTAATTTCAAGGTCCCCCACTTTGATATGCTTTATAGGGCCACGGACCCCATTTTCACCTGATTTTCTTTCATATTTTTTCCAATCTACACTGTAAAAGCCCAGTGTTATTGTGATTCAGAGAGTGTACAAATTATTTGTACAATCTCAAGGCCCCTTTTCCACCAAAAAAATAACTTTGGTTCTAGAACCAATGCCGTTCTAGAATCTTGGAACTTTCGTGCTTTCTCACAAAACGGCTTGCACCAGATTTAACCAGATCTATTGTACTGCGGTACAGTTGGTGGCGCTAATGTACCTAAACACCAAATATTGTCATACATTGAAGGCGTTGCACAACACAAACGGTATCCACGTGATTTCCTGCGTAGATGTGACAGCAACTTGTACATTTAAGTCTCGGTTTTGATTGGATCGTTTATTCTTTTCTTTCGTGATGTAAACGTATGTTTTCTTTCATGCTTATGAAGCTATTTGGGTCTAATTAAGACATCAGATCGTTTAGATTACCTTTGTTGCAGATGCCATTGTTTATGTTTAGTCTACATATCGCATCAGTGTCTTCCGTCTTCCAACCTACTGATTATTGACACGCACACATGTGTCGTCACAGTTCACAAGATGAACCACGTTCAAACTTTTTGGCATTCGGAACCAACTCATTTACAGTCGAAACATCAACATCAGACAGAAAGAACCAAACCGGTTCAACCCCGGTGGAAAAGGGGCCTCAGAGTGACCTTCTGGTGTGTGGTCTCAGAACTCGTGCAACCCCAGATGTCCTGACTTATTCGAGCTTGTTCAGAAAGCCTGTCTAGAATGGAGTCTTTATTTTTTCAGACTGAAGTCGGAAGGTGACCATATTGGCCTTTAGTATCCTTTTGGACGTAGCAGTCATTTCCCCCTGGAACCCCCGGAAGGGCCCCATTGGGGTTCCTAGACTCCGCATTGAAAAACCACTGTTGTATTTGACATGGGCAGGTCATTTCATTTCAAACGTGTAATTTCCATAATGCAACTTTAACAAAAGTTGAATAAAACGGTTCGCTACGGTACTCATGTAGCACCTCCAGTTTCATTGCTGTTTCCACAGAGTTTGCGCCCACAGTGGCAGTCAGTTCCCGGGTGGCGGCTCTCGCCTTTTCGATTCATCCCACTTCTCACACGAAGGCAACTAACTGCCCCTGCGCTGTATCTACTTGTGTGGCGTTGGGCATATAATTCACCCTGCGCCCGGGCTATAACGCGTTGGCTCAAATAGCACAGGAGAGCTCTGAAAACAGGCATTAAAGCAGCACTAAATCCGCCGCCTAGCCGTGTGCTTAGCGTGCTTTTCTGAAAGGTATCCAAGCGTTTATGTGAAACCCAAGCACTGGTTGATCAAAGGCTTTTCGGGAGGCTGTGTGGCGGCGGCGGTGGTGGTGGTAGAAGAGGCGGGGGTGACGAGTGTTGTACAATTCTTGCTTGATTACATTTTGCCGGCCCAGTGCAAGAGTGTTTTGTGTCTCCAAAGACAGGGATCTATCACCAGGGAAAGAGGATTAACACATCAACCCCCTCAATCAATGGGAAGGTAATGGAGCGATAGAAAAGATCTCCTCTCCTGCTGCGGGGCTGCATAGTAGATTTCAGCAGCTCTCTCTCTCTCTCTCTCTCTCTCTCTCTCTCTCTCTCTCTCTCTCTCTTTCTCTTATGCACAGCCCAGGTTAGGCCTGGTGCTTTTTGGTCTGATTTATCTTGTTTATCTTCACTCATCAATCATATCTTACTGGGGGAATGGACATAAAATTTGAAATGGCAAAACGGTGCATTATTATATAAAGTGCCTTTCTTTCTCCACAGCGTTGTAATGCACATTATGTTCACCTAGGGGTGGGCAATATGGAAAATACAATATCACGATATTTTCCCAAGCTGTATCACGATACACGATTTTATCACGATTGTTTTTTGCGTTGGTTTTTATGGTTATTTTTCAAGTTACTTGACAAAAACTAGACTCTCTGGGTTCCTTTTGTGAGGTCTAAATTGAACTACAAGTATGTAAGTATACAATGAAAATTGTATACTTACAAATGAAACCAAATGGTTTTACAAATGGTTTTACAAATGAAACCTTACGGGTCCATTTGGTTTCATTTGTATACTGTCAGAGTTAAGCTGAGACCTTGACATTTTAAAGTTGAGAACTACTGATTTAGACCAAAATGCAGGTTTAAATTGAATTCTGCAATGAATCTCTGTATTAACAATTCAACAGGATTTTTTACAAGGCTCCCTCAATTGTATCACGATATATACGATACCTCTGAAAAGGCATATCATGGAGACATTGTATCGTCTCAACGATAATTATCACCCTATCGCCCACCCCTATGTTCACCCATTCAACCTGCTCATCAGGAGCAGTTAGGGGCTCAGCGTCTTGCTCAAGGGCACTTTGACACAGAGCCAGGGATCAAACCGAGAACCTATTGAGATGGCCGCTCTATACTGTAGCTCCTGAGCCTCTGCTGAGATTGATAGACTGACAGACAGATAGACCTTTACTGATCCTGTGGGGAACATTCAGTCACCAGAGGCAGCACAGAGGTTCAGGTTATACATACAGAGTAAGAAATAGTACTGCAAGATACAAAAGATAAAGGAATAACATCACAGACAAGCAATAAGCAACAGTATGCAGTAGTACAGTTATTCTCAACCAACCTGTGGGTCGTGACCCCCAGGGGGGTCCCCGAATGGTTGTGGGAGGGTCACCAGATAATTAGCTTAATGTGCAACTTGATTTTCTCACTCAACAGTAAACAAACCAACATACTGTACGTGTAGGCTATACAGGGTATCTGCAGCATATTTCTAAATCTAAGGAGGTCTGATTCACCTCCAATACAATGTTGCCGTTCGCTCCATATAGATATCCCTTTGGAACGATGTTCAAGATATTGGACTTTCATGCGGGAGGCCTGGGTTCAAAGCCGGGTGGGGAGGTTCTGATGACCTCCGTTACATATGTTTCTATGGAACTGAGTCAAACTAAATGCCTCAACTTCTACAATTCCAAGTTTTCATCAGGGTGGGGGGCAGTTGAAATATTACTTTTTCGGGGGGGCATAGTCTGAAAAGGTCCACTGCAGTAGTACACAACTGTAGATAGATAGATACCTTTATTATCCCCGGGGGAAGAATCAGTTGCCCAGAGGCAGCACAGCAGTATAAGGTTATTTACTAAGTTACAGAGAAGTAAGAAAAAGATAAAAGAAAAACAAGAACAGAGTAAAGTAAAGAGCAAGGTACATCAAGAGAGGGAATGAATAATATATAAATATATATACATAAAGTGTCCTTAAGCACAACTATCAAAAAAGTAGTGTCCAAATCAAAAGTGACCATAGCAGTCAATGCTAGTTATTGCAACAAGTATCTCACTGTCATGTCAAACACAAGCAAAAATACCCAAAACTACGTCAAAAAGTCAGTGCGGAAAAAAAAACTCGAAAGGAAAAGAAACTAGAAAGGGTGTCACAGCCACACGCACGAGCACCCTCCCTGGAAGGTCCTTAGAGGTCAGAGTCAGTACAACTATAGTTCCGTCATCCTAGGTTAGGAAGGTAGTCCTCCTCAATCAACCTTTGTGTGTCTCATTGTACAGCTTAAGGGAAGCCGGTACAAAAGACTTTCCTAGTCTCTCGCATCTCCGTCCTGGGTAGACAAAACGGTCGTTTCCTCTCTTACTCCAGTAACTGAAGATGTACTATGTCTATAGCCTCTGCTCATGTGAAAATGGGGTGTTCTTATCTCATTCACCTATTTTTACTTGTTCAGCCAGCACTCCGCTGACTCGCAGCCAGACGCCCCCTGACCGCAGATGGCACAGGGTTTGTGTTTGCAGAAACTTGACCCCCTTGACCTCTTCCCGTGCAGGGGTCACGACCCCTCTCACTGACCCGTCAACAAACTAATTTGTCGACAGTGACCCCTAAAAGTCTCCAGCCGTTCTCTCCCCATCCCCTGCAGACATCCTCTCGTCCTGCACCATCGATAGCAGAGAAAGACAAAATGCTTGTGAATGCTTAAATAAAAAGGGTAAAAAAACAGACACCACCGCAGCAACGGCCCATGAATATTAATACGCACCGCCACGGCTACTACTCTTTAGACTGAGTCACGGAAGCTAATGTTTAATGTTGTGCTGCTGCTGTGCTCAGCACTTTATAGCAGGGCTATCTCTTTACCAGTGGTGTGAAGTAACTAAGTACTCAAAACTGTACTTAAGTAGGCTACAGTTTTGAGGTATTTGTACAATTTTCAATACTTTTACTTCTACCCCACTACATATCAGATTGTATTTTTTACTCCACTACAATTATTTGAAAACTTGAGTTACTGTTTCGGCCTATAGATTGATTATTATAAACAATTAACCATATACATTTCGGCCATTTGAAAATAGCCGAAAAAGCACACAGTGTGTCGCATCAAGCTTGTAGATCTGCTATTTTCTTGTGAAAAACATTCTGGTACTTTCTACTTTTGGTACTTTTAATTACATTTTGATGCCATTACTTTGTACTTTACTCAAGTACATTTTTAATATAAAACTTTTACTTGTAACAGTATTTCTACATTGCAGTATTGATACTTTTACTTAAGTAAAACATGTGAGTACTTCGCTCCACCACTGCTCTTAACCACTATGACCGCAAGGCTATAGACATTTCAGTCTTCATGCCACTTGTGCATTCGCCGTGCTTCATGTTGCTTACGTACTGTATTCTTCATGACATTTTATTATTGGCTGTGTACTTATTTATGATATCGCAGTGATTTTTATGCCCATGCCAACGTCCTCATGAAATGTGATAGTCTAGTCCTGTGACTGCATAAGCTCAGGGCGTATTCATGAGAAAACGATCTTTTGGAAATTGTTACATCTAGGCTTTTCTTTTTTCCTTAATGCATAATTCAGAATGGTTAAATGACGAAAATAGAAGCCCTCGCCATGCTTATCCAATATAAGTGTTTTTCCAACAACAAAAAAAAGGAAAAAGGTTTTGACTCGGTTGGCAGGCAGCCATGCCTGGAGAGATTATGTTTTTAGTTTGTCCGTATGTACCGTATGTCTGTCAAATCCACCCACTTGGACATAAGGATGAACTGATTAGGTGGTCACAAGGGACAAGACCTGACAGATGCAGAGATCTCCATACACTGTATCAGCATAAAAGGGTCAAGACATCACAGACGCAGAGATCTCCATATATGGGCATATATATCCGTGCAGTGGATTGGCAGCGCAACGTTGGTGTAAACTGGATGGTGTTATGCCAATTAATTTCTTCCCGCACACATTTCTGTGTTGTCACTGCTGTTGTATCTTACTGACTCACCTGCCAGTGAGGAGCCCCCACCAGGAGGATGTATAGGGCCTTCATCCTATACTCCTCCCTCCCAAAACTCCTCGCTGACAGGTGCCGCCCCAGCCAGTAGGAGTATGTGCAATGACAATTATCACCCTCCGTTGTCCCTCCCCCTCCCTTGGGCCAAATGTGTTCGAATAGACACCCGACAAAGCCGGATGCACAATATAATAATAATCTTTATTGTCCCCGAATTGAAATTTGTCTTCACAGTCTGTTCAAACAAGAAACGACACATAGCCAAATAACAACACAAACATATCACATAGACAAATCATCAGTACCCCACTGTACACAGTGCAGCAATGGCTGAGGGGACAAAACTCCTTTTAAACCGAACTTTGTGCCACGCCAAGGTTCTGTATCTTCGCCCAGATGGCATTAGGTCAGAGTGGCGATGCAGAGGATGGTCAGTGTCACTTGTTATTGAGAGTGCTAAGCGTGTAATGGCCTTATCGTTCATATCAGACAGTGTGGGTGTGGGAAGTCCAATTCATCTTGGAAGCAATACGGGTAATACTGTAAAGTTTGTTTCTGTTTGGCATGGACAGTATGGTGAAGAAACATGCAGAGCAGTGCAACAGAACAGGTTGTATAATGCTTTTGTACAGTAATAACAGAAGATGGCACCACGGTGGATTGTATCCCACAACCTTTGTGTGCACCACCTGCATGAGGGCCATTCATTCTTGTCTGTCCCATTGGTGTGAACTCAACTCAATATCAGTCTCGGGAAGGCCTTGGGGGGAAATTCATGACATCAATTGGGATCATAATAAGAACTGATTCTTGTACATGGTAGGAGGACAAAGGTTAACATGTTTATTAAATTACTTCAAAGTGTTCATTCTACTTAACATCAGTCTGGGCATACACACTGGTGAAAACGGCAACTGGGTTGGCAAAGTCATACAACTGCAATGCGGTAGCATATTTTTATTTCTAGCTCTTCTTAAATCCATACTGTATGGCGTTCCAAAATGACATGTGTAAAAGGATACTGTACAAACACAGTGTGGGGTTTTAGAAAGCATGTTTAGCTTGTCAACAGCAAAGACCCTTATTCAACCGGTTCTACGTCACCTGTCCCATCTCCCTGTCAATCAACACGCAGCGCCAACTGAAACCAGGTGGGACGTTGCATGTGGCCAAATGCAACACAAACCCCAACCAAAAATGTGTTAATCACTAAATTGGCAGCGCAAGCGAAAAGGCTCGCTCCGGCTTAGAGAGGCCGCACGACACCACCAGTGAGCCGCACTGGTCCTGGTTTCTCTGAGGTTTTTGCAAATTCAACAGAACAGGGATTATACCTTCACACCTTGAGTATGTTTGTTTAAACGTACTGTAGAGAGAGACACGTAGGAATGCAGTGGTAGTGAGAGGGGTCAAATAGGGGTCCTTGAGGGGGTCAGGAGGTCCCCAGAAATTTTAAAATAAATAGTTCATAATACTGTGGCATCAAAATCAGCTTATATCCACTTCTTACAAAAATAGCCTCACATCATGATGAAGCCCCGTAGGCTTGTAGAGCGTCTATTTTCAAAACATCGTGAAGCATTTTGAATAATTTCAAAAGATTCTTAGGGGTGAGTGCCTGGCACACCAACTTTTTTTTCTTTTCTTTTTTCTCCAAATGGAGGACTGAAGCCAAAATCAATTCGGGGGTCCTTGACATGTTTGAGAACCACTTACCGGTATATAGGGGCCGAGATATTCTACTGTATGTATGTGTGTGCGTGCGTGCGTGTACTGTGTAAGCGCGTGACAGGTGGAGATGGAAATTATGCTTTTGTGTGACACTGTACGTATGATCAAGTAGGGCATGCCATCAATTTAAAAAATACAAATGAAACACAAAGAGCACAAAAAAAGTCTGCCCGACTTTTTTGACTGGCGTGACATGCTGATGATTGGTCCTGTTGATGGTGGATCCATGGCCTGCTGTTGGCCACAGTCCACCCCTCCAGCCCCGGCTTGTTGAGACCAGCTGTGGAAACATCTTTTTGCCCCGGACGGCGGGGTGATTTTTTCCACGTCTCCGGTGACCGGGCCGCAAGCCGCCGCATTAGCTGTGTACCCTTTATGAATGAACGACACGCATGGCGGAAAACTACTCTCCAAACAATGGTCAAGTGGATCTGGTTAAAACGAAAGACCATGAGCACATGGTTCTGGAGGATGATGATGATGATATGTTATTCCCTCTCCTCCAACCTGTCTTCATCAGCCCCTCTATGCTAGTGTTGCTTTTGACAGCAAAATTTGATTTAGTTTTAGTCCTAGTCTTTTGGGTATAATTACATTTAACAATAATAATAATAATAATAACTTGAATTTATATAGCCCTTTCAAAAAACCCAAGGCGCTTAACAAAACAGAAACAAAACACATTATTGTCCAAAAGCCTGAGTAAATAAGTGTCTCTTCAGTGCGGACTTGAAAGAGTTCAGTGTTAGCAACTGGCGAATCGCTATGGGGAGGGAGTTAGGGTTGAGGCCGCCACACTGAAAGCTCTATATGCCCAAGGGGATAGAGCTTTCAGTTTTAGTCTAGTTTTAGTCGAATAAATATCAAAAGATTTTAGTCGTCTAATATCTACAGTTGATTTGGTTGACTAAAATGTATTTTGGCAGGCATTGATGGCATAGTAATTGCACATTTTACAATTGGTTGCATGCTGAAAATATCCAATCTACAGTACAAGCTTGCAACGCATCGCACTGTGACTTGAGCTTGTAGATCAGCTTTTGTCGACACCACCTCTTTCTTTACTCTGTCTGTCTCTCTCTCTCCCCCCCTCCTTCCGGCTTTTTCATTCGTTCCAGCACATCTCTCTCTTTTCTTAGTTTCTCTCCTTTTTAGCCTCACACTAAAGGCTAAACACACTCGAAGGCTGATATTTTCCCACCACACATTTGGAAAACGTAAAATGAACACGTCAGAATGAAGTCGTTGAGAAGTAGAGTGATAAACAACATATCACAACATGCTCATCTCTCCTTGGGTATCTTTTATTTTCCCAGCGGTATTGATTCCAAGTCACAAACTGCAAACAATTATGGTTAATGAATCACCGCTGCTCAAGTATCTGCTCAATCAAAAGAGAATCACAATCACAATCATAATCATAATCTATGAGGAATTTGACCGCATCAAAAAAAACGCATCATAACTGGACTGATCAATTGCCATTTTGGAAGGATTATAAGCCATACAATTACTGCTCTTTTCCCCAATGACAAAACATTTATTTTTATTTTTTATGACAAGCACAATTGCATCCAATAATTGCCCAACAATTTCTAATGTGTTTTCAATCAAAAAACAAAACAAGCTAACAAACAAAATGTATAAGTAATGGCCATTTTGAAATGCATTTCGAACACACACACACACACACACACACACACACACACACACACACACACACACACACACACACACACACACACACACACACACACACACGCTTGTATTGCCAATCTTTATAGGACATCACAACAGTTTAGGACAGCGATTTTATTTGCCACTTTCAATCCTAAAGCCAAAACTAGCAGATCTACAAGCTCTATTTTCATGTGTGCAACACTTACATTGAAATCAGGCATATACTCCCTCAGCCCTGAAACCTCAAAATGTACACGCACACGCACGCACGCACGTACGCACGCACGCACGTACGCGCGCGCGCACACACACACACACACACACACACACACACACACACACACACACACACACACACACACACACACACACACACACACACACACACACACACACGTGTGTACACTTAACTTCTATCTAGGGTAGTGAGTTATCGGAGCGGATGGATGCCTCGTTGGCACACGTAGCAGAAGCTTCCCAAAAAAAACACAGAGCCTCTGCTGCTGCCTTAACGCTGATGGTCTGTGCGATTCTCCGAGGCCTCGTTCCCCTCTCATCATCATCATCATCATCCTCTCCTTTCAAACAGCCGAAACAAAAGTGCCATTTCATTTCACAAACCGTCAAAGGCACCCGGTGGGGAGCCGTGTGCGAGCGCGATAAGACAAGGAAAAAAGACACACAGCGAAAAGCGGGGGACAACAAAGGCACATTCAGGGGGAAGGTATAGGCCTATAAAGACAGGGACTTGTCTCCGGCAGACCCTTGATGGATCACCGCTGCATGCTATACAGTATAGCTGCCGCTGCTCCGTTTATAAAGAGGAACATGCTGAAGGGCCAGCGCAGACACCATGCAGAGACAGGGAAGAGAGTTTCTAAAACAGTCTGTATCCATTTTGAGAACAAAAAAAAAAAGCATTATCTGAAGCTCAGCATTGTACTCAGTTTGCGTTCTGTGTTAAAACAAAAAAGAAAGAAAGTTCTGTGGCAACTTTAAAAAGTGCAGCGGTTTTGTTTTGAATCAGTGGCTCAAACTTTGTATAGCTTCCTCAGAATGGGTTAAGTATTGGAAGGACTCTAAGTAAGTATGGCAATATGGATAACGTCATTGTCGGGTGGAAACCTTGTATCTCCAAGTTTCAAATTTGTATGTTCTTTCGCAAAGTAAAGCCCTTCTTCATCGTACAAGGCCGTCGCACAAAAGTAGTGAAAACAGCTGATCTACAAGCACACAACACCTCGCACCACGAGGCGTTGTGTGCTTGTAGATCGGCTGTTTTCACTAGTTTAAATCATTTTTAAAATGAAAAATGCAAAACGAACGGTTTTGGACATACAAGGTTTTCAACCGACAACGACGATAAGTCCGTCATTCAGTCGGTTGGTTGATTGTTTGGTTGAGTGATCCATTGGCCACCGCTCTTTGACTGAGGGAGCAGATCCATGATCCCTGGAGGATGATCCGTGATGGTTTTGGCAACACGTTCTGACTCCCATCTCATATGTTGAGTCACCTTTCAACGTTCTGGGTAGTCCGAGTCATGGGAGTGATGACGGAATTACAGACATGCACTCTCACTCCCAGTCCGTTGACATGACAGGAAAAACATTTGGGACGAGGCAGGAGCAGATCTGGCTCCCGATCTGTGGAACCAACTACCCATTGCAGTCAGAACCACAGACTCACTCCCAACCTTTCAGCCGCAGTCTGAAGACTCACCTCTTCAGACTCAGCTCTTCAGACTCCACCTTAGCCCGTAGCACTTGCCCTATAACCTTGATGACCTTGCAGTATTATGCAGTTGCGAAATTTTTATTTAGGTTATGTAGACAGATGCCAGGTTAATTTTTATTTTTTTTTAAGATTTGTTTTTGGGCTTTTTATGCCTTTATTCGATAGGACAGTAGACTGACAGGAAATGGGGAGAGAGATGGGGAATGACATGTGGCAAAGGTCGTCCGGATCGGGAATCGAACCGGCGACGCCAGCAGGCATCATAGCCTAGTATGTGGTATGCGCCTTGACCACCAGGCCAGCGGGCACCCCGCAGGTTCATTTGTTGACCTGGAATCATATACTGTATAGTGTACAGATTTTGTACTGTACTGTAGACTGATGATAGGTTCTTGGTTCACCTATGATGCTAGATTACTATCTCTATGCATTTGATGTATTAACTTGTGTCTGACACACCCGAGTGAGGGGGTGAGTGCCTGCGCTGAACAGTGCGATGTCCTCGTTCTAGTTGCATAGTGACACGTCTGGTGTCTGTTATGATTCTGTCCGCAATTCGACAGGGCTACATGTCACGTCAGATGGTAACATTATGAGTCAACAGACAACATATTACGAGTTGGGATTGAGAATGCACAGCTTTTGGTGACTCTATGGGTCCGCCTGGTTCCATTTGAACTCTCTCAGAGCTATGAGGGTATTTGTCCAAAACTAGGGGTCCTTGAAATGAAACCACTGCGCTAGGGGCCGCTAGCTAGTGACAGAGTCTCCGCCAGGAGATTACATCACATTGTGTGTAATTGATAGAAAATAAGTCATGTTTGCGTCAACTACTCCTTAGGCCTAGAATTATTGAATGCTTTAACCAGTGAAAAATAGCAGATATACAAGCTCACAGCCGCTGCGAGCTTGTAGATCTGCTATTTTTGAAAAAGTCGTGAAAATGTGTGCAAATCTTTGAATTATATGTATTTTCAAAGCGAACGTTTATAACTCAAATTTTGCTTCTGGGGGGTCCCTGGAACTAAACATTTTGAGATGGGGGTCCGTGGCCAAATAAATATCATTTTGGGGGTCCTTCACATGAAAAGGTTTGAGAACCATTGACATAGTAGTCTCTCAAGAACAGACTAACTAAGCTCCAGTTGAAGTGAAAAGGACCTTTTCTTTGACGATGGCTGGCCAGATTGCTGACATATCTCTATCTAGGTCGTCCTCAGACGAGCCCTCCATCGTTGTTTCCAGTCATCTCGGTTCTCCATACATCTGGCCAGCTCATTGGTGTTCTGTGTCCCTACGTCTTCCTTGAGTATGTCCACGTATGTTTTTGTGGGACGTCCTCGCGGCCGGTGCCCGTGTGTTGGCTCCCACAGTACCAATTTGCTGGCTGGAAGCTCCTGGTGTCTTTGGCAGTGTCCTGCTAGTCTCATTCTTCTGGTGGCAATTTTCTCGCTTACCTTTGGTATTCCCTCATACAGGCTCTCGTTTGTAACATGTGCACTCCTGTTGATGTTGAGTACTGCACGCAACATTCTAGTGTAGCACCCGTCTAGAGACTTCTGCAGGGTTGGCTTCAGGGTCCAGCATTCACTGCCATAGAGGAGAACAGACTCCACCGTTGCAAAGAAGAAGCTAAGTTTGATTTGGCGGGGGAGGTTAGAGTTCCATACACTGTTCATGCCGTTCAGGGCCCTCCAAGCGAGTGCCTTCCTTACTTTAAGGTCTTTCTCAGTTGAGTCGACCCATGCGCCCAGGTACTTGAAGTCCTTGACTTCCTTCAACACAGCTCCTTCTGTTGTTGTCAGAGGTGAGTGATCAGGTAGGTTATAGGTGATAACCTCAGTTTTCTTAGCGTTTAGCCTGAGACCAACTTTGGCACACTCTATCTCCACCCTGTTCAGGAGTTCTTGTGCTTGTTCCATGCTGTCGGAGAGCAGGCTGATGTCGTCCGCATAGTCCAGGTCTGTCAGAACTACTGCGGGATGCCGTCTTGACCTCCTTGGTGTTAGCGTGAAGCCAAGCTCTTGTTCCCGTCCCCCTATGGCTTTCCTGAGCGCATAATCTAGAACTATGATGAAGAGGTAGGGGGCTAGGGTGTCTCCTTGCATTACCCCAGCTCGGATGTCAAACACCTCACTGCTGCCATCTGGGGTCACCACTTTGGCCCTTGTTTTTGCGTACATGGTCTCGATAGCCCGGAGAATGTTGGGAGGGACATTGTAGGCCTCAAGGATCTTCACCATCTTGCTTCTGTGGATAGAATCAAAAGCCTTTTTGAAGTCAATGAAGCACAGTACAGCTGCTAGGTTGTTCTTTTTCACCTCCTCTATTAATCTCCTTAATGCCAGGATCTGTGCTACGGTTGTTCTCTCCTCTCGAAAACCATTTTGGTTCTCTCTCAGGTGAGGGTCGATGGCATGCCGTATCCTGTTCAGTATCATTCGGTTGAAGACCTTAGCAGTGATACATGTCAGGCTGATGCCTCTGTAGTTGTCTGGCTTTGAGAGGTCTCCAGCTTTAGGCACCGGGATGATATTAGACAGAGACCATATTTCAGGTTGCTTGTTGTGCTGTAGAGCATTGTTGCAAAAGTCTAGGATGAGGTTGTCTAGGTCGCAGTTCTTCAAGACCTCTTGAAGACATAGAAAGATAGGTTTTTCAAAAAATCTTAGAAGGATTCAATAGACACGGGTCAAAATTCTAATTTTCAAGATTTTTCAAAAATGGGGTTACTTGATGAAAGTTGGCAGATTGAGGCGTGCGACGGAAGGTGGCAGGAAGGTCGAGATGAACATCGGTGGCATGCAGGACAGGAGGAGGAGGAGGAGGGGCCAGGGGGGGAAGCAGGCGGGGAGGCGGGGCCGCTTGGCACGGCCGCCACAATCCATTTGTGGCCGTTAATGGCCGACGCCGCGGCGAGCCAAAGAACATAAGGGAGAGCTTTAATCAAAAACTTGCATACATTATACCTCCAACGAGAGAGAGCAGGAGGGGAGGTGAAGAGGTGAGAGAGGAGATGCTGGTGGGTTCGGTGTGTGTATGTGTGTGTGTATCAGTGGAGGAAGAAGTACTCTCATGTTTTACTTAAGTATCAACTCCACAATGTAGAAATACTCTGTTTACAAGTCTGGTATTCAAAATATACTAGAGTAAAAGTAGTACTGACATCAAAATATACTACCAAAAAGTAAACAGTTCTCATTTTGCAGTCCCATTTAGTAGAAAATAGCAGACATATACAAGCGCACAGCGGGTAGCTTTTGAGCTTGTGGACTGGCTGTTTCTAAATAGCCAGAGTATAATACAGGTATCATTGTCGTGGAGTAAAAGTATACAAGACTTGCTTCTGCGATGTAGTGGAGTAGAAGTAAAAGTATAGAACATTTGAAATTGCACTTGAGTTGATGTACTTAGTTACTTATTACACCACTGGTGTGTATGGGTGATTGGGGGGAGCCGTGGCTACAATAACAAGCCAGCGGTGGGCCCATACGTGGGACCACATGTCGGGGGGGAATGAGGAAGGTGTTGGTGGCTGGCAGGCAGGCAGGCGACCTGGGGTCTGAACACGGAGGTGGGATTAAGGCTGTCAATAGAACCACAGTGTGGGCTGATCCCACCCGGGAGGGTTCTAGGGATCAGCGGACCACCGGCCTCACGCCAGGCACACACACACGCGCACGCAGGCACGCGCACTCGCTCGTGCACGCACACACTTGCATGTGCACACATACTGCCACTATCGGGCAGAGACCTCGTATCTCCATAGCTCTTCATAGGTTTTTATGTTTTTTGTATGTTTTTAGTGTTGTACAAAGTAGGACTAAAAAATGACATGCCCAAAATATTGACGCCAGATTTAAAGTGGTGAAGCATTATCGTCGTTGTCGGGTGGAAACCTCGTATCTCCAAGTTTACTTTCGCAAAGTAAAGCCCTGCTTCATCGTACAGGGCCGTCGCACAAAAGTAGTGAAAACAGCAGATCGGCTGTTTTCACTAGTTTAAACCAGTAAGGCTCCCTAATCGGGAGATAAGCGACCGTAGGTCACTTATCTCCACAAATAGGGCAAAAATGTGTTTTGCCAAAATGTTCCTGATCCATGTTGATGACATGAGTGTAGACATACTGTGTAGTGATTTTCGTGATTTTAGGGCAAAATCTGTAGGAGCAGTGTCCAAAAATGTGTTTTGCAAGAATCGGCCTCATGGTGGCGCTAGAAGAGGGCCATGTGAGAAATGAGGGGTGGGGTCTCCGCGCCGGCAAGGCGGACGAATAGGTACCGGCCCCGGCTGTCCCGGTGGCTCCTAGCCGGAGTTACGGCATTTTATGTGAGCTGCAGTGTAGGGGGTCCTCCACTGGGGGCGCCACCACTTTTGCATCCGTTCTGGAGCACCAGGAGTCGGTGGTCCCCGGGAATTCCCCGTGAGCAGCCCCGTTGGGGTGGTCATTTGGTCATGTTTGCGCATTTGGTCTTTTTTTACATCTGGGGGTCCCCCAGGGACCTGGGGGTCCCTGGAGCTCCGGGGGTCCTTGGAGGTTGTAGTTTGGCAGCCAAGGAACGTGTGTGCAAAATTTGGCATGGATCGGGGCAACGGTTGCGGAGATATAAGCAGGGAAAAAGTGTGACGTGTGAGGTGTGACAGACAGACTGACGGACTGACGGACTCACTCACAGTTTGTGCAGGGTTTGATAGTAAATGCGACCTATGGTCGCAATCATTTTTAAAATGGAAAATGCTAAACGGTTTTTGGACATACAAGGTTTTCACCCGACAACGACAATATACATTTTGAAACAAATACAAGTCTTAACAACAGTATATGACAAATAATAATTACATTGGATCCACTGGAACACAGTGTATCACAAAATGTTTTTTTGTTGTTGTTTTTTTTTACATTTTGTGATCCTTATCGGTTTTGATCATACAGCTTTTCATCCAACAGCAACACACACACACGTGCATATCGTCGTTGTCGGGTGAAAACCTTGTATGTCCAAAACCGTTCGTTTGGCATTTATCATTTTAAAAACGATTTAAACTAGTGAAAACAGCCGATCTACAAGCACACAACGCCTCGCACCACGAGGCGTTGTGTGCTTGTAGATCTGCTGTTTTCACTACTTTTGTGCGAAGGCCTTGTATGATGAAGCAGGGCTTTACTTTGCGAAAGAACGCACACATTTGAAACTTGAGGTTTTCACCCGACAACGACGATATGCACGTGCACACGTGCACACATGCACACACTCTCTTAATGCAGTGGGCCCAGGGCCCCCCTGGATGATGAGGTGTCTTGGCTAATTAAAGCCCCCAGACCCTTGAAGGTCATTTCCAGGACATTGATTAGGCCCAGCGCTAACTGAATCACACTTGCACACAACCCACCACTCTGTCTGAGGATCTATTTCAATCTTCCATTAGGCTCTGGGTCGAGGGCCCGCCAAACCCGATTACCACGTAGAGGGGCTGATTGTGAAAGGTCCAAAGTTGAAAGAGTGTAGTGCTGTATACCACTATACTGTACCTTCAGTGGTGGAGGATGTAGTTATACCACAAGTAAAAGGCCTGAGTAAAAGTTCAAAAGTATTGCTATCAAAATATACATTTTTCAAAAAAAGCACATCTGCAAACTCACAAGCTTGTCAGAAGTCTAGTATCTCCCCCAGAGTGGTTAAGAAGTTGGACTTTCACGCGGGGGACCCGGGCGTTGCATAAGTAAAATTGGACTTAATTTGTTAATGTACGGCTTGTAGGCTATATTAATGATGAAAATATGCAAGGTGCCTGTGACTGCTGCTAATAACTATGTTTTCAAATAATTGTAGTCGAGTAAAAAAGTCCAACATTTGCCTTGGTGATGTAGTGGAGTAGAAGCATATAGTATGAAAAAAAGAAGTTGAGCACTTCTATAGTTACAGGAGAGAAACAAATGGAAAGTTATGCAGGGCACTTTGGGGCAGCTCCTCCGATGCTCACCGATTTAAGTTGTTGGGACTCGTGCTCGCGGCGCGTGCACACACACACACACACACACACACACACACACACACACACACACACACACACACACACACACACACACACACATACATACACACACACACACACACACACAAATCACATTACCAAGTCAAATCCCAGCGATAATATGAGCTACCCTGCGGAGGGAAGGGTTGATCCCATTACGGACTCTTCCCCTCTCCCCCCTGGGAGCTATAGAGGGGAACCGAGCGCTGGCTCGTTACTGGCCCTTAATTAATTGACCATCAAACCTGCCCCAGCGCCACATCTGTGACATGTTATCTTCAGTGGTGGACAGTTACTGAGTGCTGCTCTCAGGAACCAGGTCAGTGGTTCTTTCTCAAACCTTTTTTTGATTCAGGACACCCCTGAAAATACTTTTTTCATAACGGCACCCCTGAATTACATTGTCACTTCATAGCATGTTACAGTACATTTGTGTCATATTATTGTTACGTAAAGGTGTAAATATTTTCGCCGAAGATACAGTATGTCACAAAGAAAACTTGACAGAATATCCGATTCCATTAAGACAGATTGAAAATAAACTTATACACAGACATTTAACCACTTGAACCCCAGCATCCTTATTCTGGGGGGATCATTCTCCCTTAAAATAATAGATCTTGTGACGTGTTGTGAGTATTTTTCGTTTTTGCTGATGACTTTATCTACAATGCCTTTCAAATAGAAATACTGTACTTTTGACTCCACTACATTTCCAGAAAGGGACTCTTGGGATCAAAACATAGAAAAACTGTCAAATATAGTGAAAATACTGATCTACGCGTGCACATCTTATTTGACCTATTTTAATAACATTTCAGAAAATGTCGGCAAATTTCTGTCAATCTCCGAAAACATACACCATGACTTGTCATCTTGAATACTTGAGCATTTACTCGAGTGTATATATACCATATATCGTCACTGTCGAGCAGAAACCGAGAAACCTCGTACCTCCAAGTTTCAAATGTGTACGTTTCTTCGTGAAGTAAAGCCCTGCTTCATCACACAAGACTGTTCCACTGTCGCACAAGATTCGTGAAAATAGCAGATCTACTTGTAGATCAGCTAAATCAGCTTTTTAAAATGATAAATACAAAACGAACGGTTTTGGACATACAAGGTTTCCACCCGACAACGACGATATGGTCCCTGGCTGGCTCGTTGCCGCTCTGCTCCCTTCTCTAATTAATTGACCATCAAAGCACATCTGTGACATGTTATCTTTGCTGATTCCTGAAGCTCCTTCCTGTTTGCAGAGGTTTGTTCAAATAAAGCCAGCAGGCCCTCCTCCTCGTGAGGCTAATTACATCACAGAGGGGACGGATGGACGGATGGATGGATGGATGGCGGAGGTTCCTACATGACGCCCTCCGGGCCACGGAGGAGGAAATGGGGGGGACCCCCCCCCCCCACCTCCCCTCCCCTCCCCCCCACCAGACGCAGGTGATCCTCCAGTACAGGATGACACCTGTTTCCTGCATGCATGCTGCTCGGGGGGACAGGGATGTGCAGAGAATGTTAGAGAGGCAGGGGCTGAAATTTCTAAAAGGGCCTTTTGGGGAAAATATTGAAAATAGCAGACCTCCAAGCTCACAACAGGTAGCAGCGCGACTATTTTCGGTGCTTGATACCACCCTGAACTATAAGCATAATCAAGTGAATACTGGAGATGTGGCATAACGGCATGTATTTCTACACAGAGGGCAATTCTGTCAACAGGATGCTGCATGCCAAATATAATTCTTGTTGTCCTTGACATAAAAAAAGTTTGAGCACCACTGACATAGAAACATATACGTTTTTCAGACACTTGTTTCCGGTCTTAAGGGGTCAAGTGAGAAAAGTTGTAACAAAAGAAAAGCGGGGGCTTACAAACGTGTGCACACATAGTTGGAAGGGTACAGTATAAGTCACACGAGGCACTAAAGTAAACAACCTTCTTGGCCTTGGTGCTTTGGTATCCCGTTTCTTGGTTATATGAACACAATACGTTGGCATTAGCAGCAGCAGAACGCCACATGTGACTGCTGTGCCACTGGAGTAATCCACACTCTCATGTACCTGCAGCAACCCCATGCTCCTCTCGTGCTATCTCATCCTTGGCATTGTGTACATGCCTGTACACAACCTGATCAATTATCCACATGCCTGTGTGGCTTAATGGCTGAATGCCTGAACAGACGCACACACATGCCTGCGTGGCTCAATGCCCTGAATAAGCTATACTCGTGACATGGGAGCAAATACAATGCAGCCATCCTCGCTTGAGTGAGGCCAAGTACATTTACTCAAGTACTGTACATAAGTAAAATTTCTTGGTACTTTTACTTTACTTTACTTACGCTATGTCATTTCAAAAGCAACACTTCATGTCTGAGGCAAATGTTGTACTTTTCACTCCACTGCAATATTTGACAGATGTATTTACAAGTAGCTTTGCAGACAGGCAACATTTTTTGCACGGAAAAAACTGACAATTTCCTTTTTTTAAAAGAAACCAATGATTCTCTATGACCGCATGCACACCTGTTCCGAATTTGCCGTGCGGCAAGTGGCTGCTGAAGTGCGTTTTTTCCCCCGATCGAACCGAGTTCGATTTGTGCGTCCTTTCACACGCGGTTAAAAACTCATTGACTCCTTTTATGACTCCTTTTCGGATCCGCAGTGAGGATTCCGCACTACATTAAGCACACCAAATCCAATGGGTTTTAATCATGCATCAAACGGAAAAAACGCAACGGGCCAGTGTGCAAAGCCCTTTAGTTTGTCGATTTAGCTTATTCTAAAAATAGACAAAGACACATACTGTACATCTGTAGAGCTATTTTCGATAAAGTTTGACAGATATTGGCAAATTCGAGTAGCCTTTACTTTAGTATAGCCTACATTTTGATGCCTATCATTGTAAAATGTTGACTACAGGCTTTCTGTATTTGAGTATTTCGTTTATAACGGTGGTAGTGTTACTTTTACTTAAGTGAGAGGATCCTGAGTACTTCTTCCATCAGTGACTGATGAAGACAGGAACAAAATGCGAGTTCCCCACTAATTAAAAAAAGAGCTCCTTTGTCCCGCGGCCCGAGCCTCTGTTTATGTGTACACGGAACTGCGATCGGATGTCGACCGTGCGTGCGTGCGTGCGTGCGTGCGTGCGTGCGTGCGTGCGTGTGTGTGTGTGTGTGTGGGTGGTGGATGATGATGATGATGAGGGGACAGGATGGATGCTCAGGGTCAGTTCTCTGCCAGGCTTCACCTAGCAGCTGCTGGATGAAACCAGAGACCACCAGAGCCCCCTCTCGCTCTACCTGGATCACTGGCATCACTTCAGCTACACATGTGTGTCCGTGTGTGTGTGCGCGCGTGTGCCTGTTAGAAAAAATACATACATGGACTAGGGCATTCACCAAATATTCGAATATTCGAATATCAAAGTCACTATTCGACGTTGTTCACCGAAGTCAAATATTCGCTTTTTTTTTTTTCTCTTTAAAAAAGATATAGTTTATAAAGCTTGGCTTGATAGGAAGTCATAAGAATGAGTTGTCATTGCCCCTGGTGGATGAATTTGTTAATGCTATATGGGGTTCTCAAACCTTTTTAGGCCCTGACCCCCAAAATAAGCATATTTGAACTGGGGACCCGCACCCTGACAAGCACTTGGAATTGTAGGTATTAATGTGACTCGGTTCCACAGATAAATATTGTGAAAATAGCAGATCTACATGCTCACAACGCCTCGCAACAATGTTCGCCTCTTGCTTACTTAATATTTGACAGTTTGTCCAGTCCTGTCGAATATATTCAACTATTCGAATACTTTGAGGTTGAATAATTCGAATACTAAAAATCACTATTCGTGAATGCCCTAACATGGACACATGGACACAGCACCAGAAGCGTGTGCGCTGGCACACCCATCTGACCTGACCAGTGTTTTTTTTATAGCAGAAATCCTCTGCTGGCATGAAACTGCTCCATTCCCACTGAAATGCATTGCAGTATTGATACTTTTTGCTTAAAGTAAAGAATGTGAGTACTTTTGCATACCCAGGTTCCACCTATCACTGGGACTCCATCACTTTGTCATTCCGTTGTTCTCTCCGCACCCGTTCGTCTCAAAGTGAGGTCCAGGCAGGGGGTCCCTCGGGGGTCTCTTACAGGCCTGTAACTCTGAGAGTTATTATGGGGGTCCTTCAAATGAAAACAATTTCTGAGAACCACTGTTCTACACACTCACTGTATGCAACACACACACGCACACCCCAAACACGGTGGAAAACTGTCCATGAAGTTTTATGGCTATTTTTAAAGAGCTCTATGGGGGAGCAATCAATTGGGCCAGCCGTGTAAACCAACCGTGGTCCAGTCGGCATGTCCAAAAATCACCAGCCAGCCCAGTGTAAATGATCCTCCATTATGCAGGCCTGCCTGATTGCCGCCACCCTCCCAGAAACAAATTCATCACCTGATTACAGCCCCGTACGTACTCCATAAAGAAACATGCTCCTTTTGGCAAGGAATAACAAACTGCCCTGAAGTGTCATATTTATGGGGGTTGGAAGGGCCCCCGCTTTTCCAACAGTCAAAGTGAGTGTAGTACGCCTCGCACAATGGCTCCCCTGGGACTGTCATTTGTCATATAGAAAGAGAGGGAAAAAGAACGAGACAAGTCATAAGTGAGGGGGAAGGAGGGGGACCCCCCCCCCCCCCCCCCCCCCGACGCATGCACGCACAGCTGAAATGCCTCAGTGTTAATTGATTGTTATTGCGACCGTCAGGTCGCAAGTTACTATGAAAAGCTCCACTGTCTGTCTGTCTGTCTGTCTGTCTGTCTGTCTGTCTGTCTGTCTGTCTGTCTGTCTGTCACGTCACGTCACGTCACGTCACGTCACGTCACACTTTTGCCCCTACTCTTATCTCTGCCACCGTTGGCCCTATCGATGCCAAACTTTGCACACACACTCCTTGGATGGCAAATCACAACCTCCTTGATTTCTCACATGGCCCTCTTCTAGAGCCACCATCAGGCTGATTTTTGCAAAACACATGTTTGGATACAGCTCCGACAGATTTTGGCCTAAAATCACGCGAAGCGGTACACACAGTATCTCTAACGTCATCAACATGGATCAACCATTTCCCATATTCCCTCCTGATTGGCTACAATTGCCTTCTAAAGTTTGTTTATGCGACGTGACGGTCGCTTATCTCCCGATTAGGGAGTCTTACTGGTATAATTGCGACCGTCAGGGAGCAGTTTACTATTAAAACCTCCACCGGCCGTCCGTCCGTCACACGTCACACGTCACACCTTTGTTTGTGTACGGTGTGATGTCATATATCTTCAGTATGACATCACACCACATGTGTACACAAACCTTTGTGTACGTTGCTGTGGCAACAGTCTGTTGTTGCTGGTCTGTTAGTGTACGTTAGCAACCACCTTAGCAACCATGGTTTTACCCTAGCAACCAACTGTTTACCCTAGCAACCAACTGTTTACCATAGCAACCATGTTTTTTTACCCTAGCAACCAACTGGGCATAAAAGGGATTCTGTTAGGGATCTCCATATATGGGCATAAAAGGGATTCTGTTAGGGATCTCCATATATGGGCATAAAAGGGATTCTGTTAGGGATCTCCATATATGGGCATAAAAGGGATTCTGTTAGGGATCTCCATATATGGGCATAAAAGGGATTCTGTTAGGGATCTCCATATATGGGCATAAAAGGGATTCTGTTAGCTGTTAGTGATCTCCATATATGGGCATAAAAGGGATGCTGTTAGGGATCTCCATATATGGGCATAAAAGGGATTCTGTTAGGGATCTCCATATATGGGCATGAAAGGGATTATGTTAGGGATCTCCATATATGGGCATAAAAGGGATTGTATCCCAGATGATGCCCTGTTAGGAGATCCACACTAACAGAATCCATATATGGTCCTACCGACAGCTGCTATAAGCCAACCCTGGCGATAAGGTCTGAGTCGAAGAAATGCTTCTTTCCTGGCAAGAATTGCCCCTTTATACTGTAGGGCTCGTTTGTGTATTGTATGACATCACGCCACATCATCGGCTGAGGACTGTGTGATGTCATCATATCTCCATATATGGAGACATAAGTTGCTCATGCCCAAATATGGGCTGGTGAGGTCAGACTTAGTGTGATGCGTAGGTTATCTCCATATATGGAGATTCAACTTCAATGAGTAACCATGGCAAACTGTCAACTGCCCGTATGTCTTGATAATTGGTAAAACAAACTTTTGGCCTATTTGTGGAGATAAGCGACCAACGGTCGCTTATCTCCCGATTAGGGAGTCTTACTGGTATACTCAATTGGGGTGGTTGTAAGTCTCCCTGCTCTTCTATTGAGACATTTAGATTGTGTCAAAGGTCATGCATGTCTCACCTATAGACACAGGATCTGACACGAATTTTGACCTGATGGTCAAGATTGAATTCATCCCCTGAGCTAGTAGGCCGGCTCTATTAGCTCAATGGTAAAAAAAAAAAAAAAAGAAAATCAGCTTGCACACAGGTTCAAATCTGGGATAAAAGAGGAAAGTCACATACTGTAGCTTTAAAATGTTTTATTACGTTTCTGTCATTTCTTTGGAAAATCTTCGCTTATAACAGCATGTCCCTATATGTCTTTGGTTAATTTAACTGAGAGTGTAAAAATCTCATTTCGGGGTGTGGGGGGGCTGTCTGGGTGCTGGATAAACACCAGCCCACAGTGCTGTATGTCACAGGGAGTATCGGGTGGCCAGACATGTTCAGCGTTAACCCCCTCCCCTCCACCATCAAACAGGTTGACGCTATGGACGTTTGGACAGGTTAAATCTGAATTCCTCCGCCGCCACCCCCCCCAGACTTTAAACTGAAGGGACAAAGGCGGCAGTCACTCAGCGAGGCTGTGGCCCTCGTCACACACCTCCCGTGTCCCCGGCACGGGGCCCCCACCCACGGCTCAGAATCACCACCGAACCGACCCGTCTGTTTCGTTGCCCTGTCCAAAAGAAACAAACCCTCTTGTACCTTTTAATTAATGGCGTTTCGGCGTCAATAAGCTTTCCTCGGCGCGTTAAGAAAGGGGGTCAGTGGCGTTGCCGCGTGTACCAGGAGGGACTGATAGACAGACAGACAGACATGACGAGGACTTCAGCTGCTGTCGGTAAAAATAATGATTCTATAGTTGTTCTCATGGGCCTGGAAGTCCAACCATTGCTATTCATACGGACATACCGCTCGAAGGCTGCCGCGTCTGGGTTGCGTTGTTCCGACACGCATTAGTCAGACGTTGCGTTCGTCTGACTCTCCCCATTGCCAACCCTATCTCTAACCCTAATCGCACGCGCGCACGTAGCCAGGCACGTGCACACATAGACATCAAAGGGGTCCTGCCCTTTTATCCGACTGTAAAAAGTGCCCTCTCCAGACCATGAATGCAATTTTTACTATGGTGAAAGAAATGCAAATGCCCTCTTTCCATGCCATACCGGAAGGCAGCGTTCAATATAATTGCCTTGTCTAAATTCTCCTGAACTTGAATGCAGCATCTTATGTTGAAAGAATTGCCCTCTCTGCAGAAATCCATGCCGTTACGCCACATCTCCAGTATTGACTTGATTATATAGTTAAGTGTGGTATCAAGCACCGAAAAACAGCCGAACAAAAAAAACCAACCGTAACTATCTAAGCTGTTTAGGGAGGGAGCAGGCACAAAACTAAACCAGGTATAGGTTCAAGCGTTGCAGGCTGCGTGCGAGAACTATACGGACGCCATAATCCAAAGCGTGCCTCGGCTCACAACTCGCTTTCTTGTGGACACACACACGGCCCCTATAGCTTCCTCATGAGACCCTCGCTGTTTAAGGTTGAGTTCATCGTGTTCCCTGCCTTCCGCCGCGGCGCGCAGCCCACCTGCCTGCTGCCTGTGGCTGTGCTCCTACAGCGTAGCCTCGGGTGATGAATAATTACTTGCCTTGAGGGGAAGGCCTTGACTTTTCTCTGCCGCGTGTTGTTTGCATGCTGTCCCCTTTCGTGGCACCCGGAGCGATGCGGCGCCGTCAATTATTAACGAGCTCCGTTTTGCCTGGCCGCGCTTTCTGTGTGTTTAGGGTTACATTGTGTACCGAGAGCTGGCTGCAAATAGGTGGGGCGGTGACCAGTGTTGCCATGTCAGCTTGTTATAGGTGACTTTGGCCTTCTTTTTCAGTATAGTCGCTTGTAAATATTGGTATTGTTACGGGTTGCATTTTTGGAAGGGGGCTTATTTCCAAAGTGTAGCACTTATTGGCTTATTTTGAGCCTCCTTCCTAATATTGTTTAAACGTGTCGCAGCGCGTTGTGAGCTTGTATATCAGCTATTTTCAAGTAGCCGATGTATACCGTATAGGGCATATATACCATAGGTTTAAATGCTCATGTTATGTGGCCTATAATCGCTTCTTTTTGGGCGTGTTTTCCTTGACCTACTAGTTGCTTATTCTCTCACGAAATCTGGCAACGCTGCTGCAATATAGCCAGGGTGGTTGACGCGAAGTCCCGATGACAGTGTGAGCGGGTCTCGTATACAAACTGTTTACGTGCGGGGAAGCTTGTATGTATGAATGCGGCTTGACGGACCACCGCGGGTTGAATGTGTTGAGAGCACAAAATCTGTCGCCCTTTGTGTGTGTGTGTGTGTGTGTGTGTGTGTGTGTGTGTGTGTGTGTGTGTGTGTGTGTGTGTGTGTGTGTGTGTGTGTGTGTGTGTGTGTGTGTGTGTGTGTGTGTGTGTGTGTGTGTGTGTGTGCGCGTGCGTGCGTGCGTGCGTGCGTGCGTGCGTGCGTGCGTGTGCGTAACCACACATCCACTGTCTCCAGGCACCTCAGAGCTATGAAGGGCCAGGGTTTATAATGATGGTAAACAGGGACGGCTTGTCATTTATTCATAAGGCAAACAGAAAGTGTGCATTGAATGGGGAAAAAACAAGTACAATGATTTATTTAGAGACGTTTGTTTCAGGCTTCAACGACTATTTTTTCTCTCAAACAAGCAGCAGTGTTTTGTTCACGACAGGGCAGGGGTCTTCAATGTTTTTCATAGGCCAAGGACCCCTCAGCTGAGAGAGAGAGAGAGATGAAGCAGGGACCCCCCGCAACAATTTAAATGCAGATCAAACTAGAAGCAGTGCTCTTCCGAGCACAGGTCTCCACCAGGTCAGGCATGTAATGTGTTTTACATAAGTCGGCCTCCTGATGGCGCTATAAAAGGCTGATGTAAAAAATGCAGGGAAAAGGTTTTACCTTGGCCTCTAAGGAGTGCGCATACAAAGTTTGACACTAATCGGTGGAGTTATAGGTGAAAACATGAATCGGCCTGTTATAGCGCCACCATGAGGCTGATTTGATTTTTCTTAAGTGGCATTTATTCCTCTGCCTATTGGGAATGTGCATGCACAATTTCACCAAAATCGCACACTGCGTTCAGGATTTCAGGCATTTTATTCAAAACTGACCAATCCTGCAAACTTTGAAAGCCAGTTTTAGCCAATCAGGATGGAATATGGAAAATCTGACTACTGTCTGTCTACTGATTTACGTGATTTTTGGACAAAATCTGTAGGAGTACTGGCAAAAGTTAGTTTTGCAAAAGTCGGCCTCCTGGTGGCGCTAGAACAGGCCCATGTGAAATATTTGGGGCAGAGGTTCTGAATTGGTGTCGAGGGAGTGTGTGTGCACAGTTTGGCAGCGACCGGGCCAACGGCGCCGGAGATTAGCTGGTAACGGACAAACGGACGGACGGACGGACGCACGCACGGACAGACGCACACACGGACGGACGGACGGACGGAGGGGAAAACATGCTCTCCCTCAGCCTTCGGCTGGTGGAGACAACTACAGTGTTTGTTTTACAATTTCAATACACTCAATACTGACCTTTGGCTCTGAAGGCTACTTGGTCAGCTGTTTGTCCCTCTACACCAAATCTCTTTGCTGAAAATAGCCGATCTACAAGCTCAAATGCGACACTGCCATTTTCAGCCTATATAGGCCTATGTTTGTTTCACCCAGAATAGGGATGTTAGGGTTCAAATGGTTAATGTAAAAAGAAAATTAAACGTTTCTATCACACGATAGATGTGGCGTCCCCCGTGTAGTAACTGGGGAGGAGCCAGCGAGGAGTGGAATGGGCTCGGGTTGTTTCCAAAGCTTTTGTTTGTATGGGTAAAGGTACAGTTTCATGACAGTACGCTTCACTGGTACGCGGTCAACTAAAAGGAAACCTCAAAAAAGCTTTTGTGCCTGTTTTGTTTCAATTGGGGTCCTTTTTTAACTCATAACATAGAATGACAGACAAATAAAACAGTACTATGATGCAGAAAAGAAGAAGAAGAAAACAAAAACAGACGTAAAATACAATGCAAAATAAATTGTATAGTGTGTGTTTGTATTTGCATAAGAAAGTGTTAAAATGTTGTATTGAGTGTAGCGAAAATAGTTTTTAGTGTAGCGACATTTTCATTAAAATACCAAAGAAGTGTTTCATTTTGTATTTACACTAAGACTGTACTGTCCGCGGAGACGCGCTTGACACAAGAGGTTTCCCTTCGGCTCCCTTCTTCATCGCGCAGAGACTGGGGGCGTGAACTTTGGCAACAACCCAAGTCGATTCCACTCCTCGCGAGCCTCGAAGAGACATGGTTTACACGTGCTTCTGTACTTGGAGCGGACAAAACCAATGGTATTAATTGTTGCTCGTTGACACATTTTGGACACTAATGTGCACACAGTGCTTTTCTGCTGCCAAACCTAATGAAACAGAGTGATTCCAAATGACTTGGAACCGCTGGCGGAAGAAGTGCTCCGATAGTAGAAAAGTAGAAATACCACAATATATACTCTATTTATGATAAAGTAAAGGGCCTGTATTCAAAACATACTTACAGCACCAAAGTAAAAGAACTGAAATGTATTGAAAATAGCAAATACAAGCTCATGTCTTTGTGCACTTGACACATCTTAACAATTACTTTTATTTGGAATGCCTACTGTACTATAAGTATATTCTGTCCCCAATACTCTTTAATGTTTGACTTGAGTCACTTGTACACAAGTCCAGGAAACGTATCGTAACAAGATATTGCTACTTTTTTTACTTATGTAAAAACATCTTACTTGAAGTACTTCTTCCACCACTGGTGGGCCTCTGAGGAGAGTGGCAGTCTTTGACAGAGCGTTTAGCCCAGAGTCCAGGCCCAGGCCTTCTCCTCCCAGGGGGAAGATTCAACTCTGCCCCCCAGGCTCCGACCGGGCCTTCTTGTTTAGAGGAGGCTGTCACCCTGCTTTTCATCCCGAGGAAGGGAAAATCTGAGCTTAACATGAACGCGCCTTTCATCGCGCGTCAAGATCAATTACCGGCCGTTTTGAAGGACCGGCCCGTCCTTTGAAGACGGGCCCTCTGGAGGAAGGATAGCCTGAAAACACTCCCAACTCCAAACACACATGTCTGGAAAGAGTCCCCGCTGCCCAGACCATCTTAATTGCTAATTTTGCGTGTTGTCTGCTGCGTTCGGGGGCAAGAGAAGTGACACTTCAAAGAGTGGACCTCTTTTTCTTTTTTTCCTTCTCTTTTTTACGACTCGCATGCAACCCATTTGTGAAATGGGCTTTTTGATCATGTACAAACAATTGGTCATTTTCGTGAGAACAGTCCTTAAACGCAAAACCAACAGTTTTCAGTAAGCCAGTTAAACCTTTCTTTCTCGACTTGGTTCCCGCGGCCGCAGTCCCTCTGGAGTGTCACATTGAGACATATCAAGATGTTTGGTGGAACGAACGGGACGGGCTGGGCCGGGCTGGGCTGGGCTGGGCCGGGCTGCAAAGACCATAGGAAGAGACCAGAACCAAGGGAGATATTTCTATATTTCTATAAGGATTGTCACGGTATAAGACCTGTACTTAAGATGATTACATTTACAGTAAACTGGTTGTGTTTAAAGCATACATAAGTGCAATAAGTACATACATACAGTACAGTACAGTACAGTTTAGTCAGGAACACTCACGTCAAAGTAGATTTAACCAGTTATTGTAACAAATGGAATACAGTTGGCGTTAAAGGGCTCTGTGTTCGGAGATGTTCCCTGAATTTTTTACACGCATGCTTGCTAAGCAAAATCAGGGTACTTTAAGCAAAAACACCCATAGGGGTACAATAGCAATACATTCCAGGGGGTCCTCAGCTAATGTTGTTAATGTAGCATCACGTTTAACCACGTTATCCATGAATATGTTGGCTATTCAAAAATCATACCTAGTGTGAAGTGAGCGGTGCTATTTATGAGTTAATTTCATTAAGCCCCCCGTGAAGCATGTGACCCTGGGCGTACAACAACAACGTTGGGCGTTGTGTGCAAAGATGTAGGCCGGATGTAGGCCAAGCTTTGCGTCCTGCAGATCTACAAGCTCACTCCGTACCGCTCTGCGAACTTGGCTCGGCTATTTTTTTTTATAACATAAATCTTCTCTTCTGGGGGTCCCTGGTAAAGCCTTTTCAGATGGGTTCTCCGCAGTCAAATAGCCTATACATTTGGGGGTCCTTGGCATGAAAATGTTTGAGGACCACCGCCGTAGAAGCAAGTTGAAGTGTCGTGCTCGTGCTCCATGCCATCTGACCAAAGGGTTAGTGCCGAACTCTGACCTGGTGTCAATCAACAGGAAAGAAGCACAGTTGGTCCCCAGATTGTGGTTAATCTGTATAGTCGGAAGGCTGGTAGAAAGGACTCGCTCACTGCATTGAATTTTAAGGAATACTCCTTAGACTGAGACTTGTGAAAATATAATTTAATTTCTTTTTAGTTGACCATAAAGTGCTCGGTGCTCAGTGAAAATAAAAAGGCAAACGTTTCGGTCCTGGGACCTTCAGTCAAGCATTCCTCCAGAACTCCGCACCTGCAGCTAAACCAAGACAAAGGACAAACAAGGGCACAGCAGTTTTCTCTAAAGTTCAGTAATCTGTATAGTCACCATATTGCTCCCGTTTCTTCAGGTAATACACAGTATTATGAAGTTGATAGTACAGTAATTCTGGGGTGTTCATTTAACTCAGTAAAAATGGACCTGTGTATAATATACTTTATCCATACATGGAGTTTAGTAGCCTATGTTAGCATGTTGAACTTTTCTTCACCTGCCCTGTGAGCTATAATAGGGCGGGATTGTGTGCGTGTGTGGCGGGGTCAGCGATCCAGCCCTATATCTCTCCATCTACGGTATCAGGGAAGTCTTTCTTCTGGTCTTTGAAGTTGATATTTTGATTCCTACAGCTGGCTGCTGTGGTCTGTGGAGGAAGGCAGTGTGCTGGAGGTCCAGCGCTGTGGGGTGAAGGCAAATCTGTGTCACTTTAAATTTGAACCACTTTAACCATTATTTTATGCTTTAACTATTAAAAAATAGCAGATATACAAGCTCACAGCGCGGCACTGTTTTGGTGCTGCGCTGTGAGTTTGCAGATCTGCTATTTTTGAAGAGATATATTCTTGCAAAAGAAATCTTGATTTTTCAAAAATAGCAGATCTTCAAGCTCACAGTGCTGCACTCGGTGCCGCACTGTGAGCTTGTATATCTGCTATTTTTCAATAGTTAAAGCATTAAATAATTCTAAGCTTAAATGGGCTAAAGTACATTTACGTAGTAGTTGAGTACAATATTTTAGGTGCGTTCACTTTACTTTAGCATTTGCACTTCTTGAAACTTCATACTACTCCACTACATCTCAAATATTGTATTTTTTACCGCACTGCATTTATTTGACAGCCTTAGTTAAACTCTTTTACTGCCATTTAGGTTGTTATAGTCTGCTCACAGCCATCATAGCTTACCTTTGAGATTTTATAGAAAAATATCTATCCATTATTTCCAACCGTATTCTTTTGTAAAAGACAGGCGTATCGCTCAACTAGTTGTAAAAAAAGAAAAAGTTGACCGGGCACTGCCGTTCCAATGAACGAGGCTGAAGTTTGTCCCTCGGTTGCACCAGTTGTAGAGCATAGAAATGGAGGAACTACTTTAGATCCAGGCATAGAAAATGACCAGAAAAGTGATCCTGCTGCCATTATTGTTTATGTGTGTTCAAGATTTGAGACTAGCGTTACTGGTGCTGCTGCTGCTACTGCAGACACCCGTGCCACCCCTCTTCTGCTCAGCTCATTTGAGAGCTCATCGAACAACATTGACAAATGTTACACATTACTTTTGGTATATTTTGATGCCAATAACTTTTACTTTTACTCAAGTCAAATTCTGAACACAGGACGTATTACCTGTAAGGGCACGGCCACACCGCACTTTTATTCTACCTGAGAGAGCGGATTCTGACGCATTTCAATGAGAATGGAGCATTTTGTGCCACATATGGCAGCAAACCGCTTGAAATGCATTGGCAGAATCCGCCCCCATTGGTAGAGTATGGTGCTGCAGAGGGCCTGCTGGTGCAGCGGGCCTGCCGGTGCTGTTTGCTCAGACTGGGACCAGGATTACCTCAAATCCAGAGAAAACACCGGCCTGATCCCCTCCATGTTCCACCGCAGGGCAAAGAGGGGGCATCCTCTGCTCCTGTGTGTGTGTGTGTGTGTGTGTGTGTGTGTGTGTGTGTGTGTGTGTGTGTGTGTGTGTGTGTGTGTGTGTGTGTGTGTGTGTGTGTGTGTGTGTGTGTGTGTGTGTGTGTGTGTGTGTGTGTGTGTGTGTGTGTGTGTGTGTGTGTGTGTGTGTGTGTGTGCACGCGTGCAATGGTGTTAAGTAACTAAGTGCATTTACTCAAATAAATAATGTACCTAGGTACAATTTTGAGGTACTCTTAGTCCTACTCCACTACATCTCAGAGACACATATTGTACGGTTACTAATAATTTGAAAACTTTAGTTTGGCTACTTTGTAGGTTTTTGATTATTATTCCAAAATATACATAAAACTTGCCCTGTATACATTTCGGCCGTTTGGAAATAGCCGATCTACAAGCCCACAATGCGTTGAGTGAATCTAATGCAGTGAGCCCCTGCCAGTGTGAAGGTGTGTGATTGTGCCGACATGCATTTGTACACTTGCATGCATAGTACGTGTGTGATGCGCGTGCGTGACTGCGCGTATGAGCGCGAGTGTGCGTGCATACTCTATGTAGAAAGCACTCTGACTCAGACTGCTGCCACTTCAAAGCAACACACAAACACACGCACGCACACACACACACAATTCAATTCAAAGGGCTTTATTGGCATGAGAAAACATACGTTTACATTGCCAAAGCAGAAGTGCATGTATACAATACAATACAAACACATGCACACACACACACACACACACACACACACACACACACACACACACACACACACACACACACTTATTCAGGGCTCAAAGGAGGATCGGAGCGTCATTGAGCACAGGTGACTTTGTGCAGGTGCCACTACACACAGTATGCATGTGTGTGTGTGTTGGGTTGCGTGTGATGTAGACCAGTGGTTCTCAAAGTGGGGGTCCTTGAGGGGGTTTCAGTGGGGTCCCCACCTAAATGATTGGTTGTTAGCACTCAAGTGGACACTTAGTGTAATTCATGCCAAACTTGGGGTCCTTGGGAAAAAACAAGGGTGGGGGGTGTTCCTCAGCAAGGCTTTTGTGGAAATACTGTACTCGACTAGCACTGGAAAGTATAGGTCTCACTACAGTAAGTACGTTTCGTCGCTGTCGGGCAGAAACCTGGTGGGCCCTTATCTTCCTCCGTGCCTTACCCCTTACCCCCTTACCCCTTCTGATAGCCAGAGCGGCTTGATGTCCCTTTTATGCCCATGGAGATTGCTGATGTCATCAAGAGTCACACAATTGCGCCCTTGTCCGTTGTATGCCCATATATGGAGATCCCTGTCCCGATGTCATCAATATTAAGGGCATCTGGGAATGCCCATATTTAGTAATGCCCATATATGGGCATGTTCTGACATCAAATTGTTGACTATCATGCAGGGGTCTCCATATATGGGTAACTGGTCCGATATACATCACTGGCTGGATGGCCAAGAATTGGCGCATGTCCCCCTGAGGCGTCTTACCATTGATAACCAGTGTGGTTGTTGTGAAGTTACACTTGAATTCCATCTGCTACTTGTGTTACACTATAGTTCTGTAGTAGCCTATACTGTATGATCAAGCAGGGTGGTCAATTTACATTTTGTATAACACGGTTCTATTGTGAAAACAGCCGATCTACGTGCTCTTCGTCTCCTGCTCTGTCTGCGAAACGTTACAATATTATTGTATCCAGTGAAACCTCCCGCAACAGATGTTGCCATTTCATTTCCTCCTCTGTCGTTATAGCAGACACCCGCCCCCCCCCTCCACCCCTCGAGGATGGAACCCCCCCCCCCCCCCCCCCACACACACACACACACACACACACACTCTCTCCGCTAATATCCCGCCCGCCCTGGGGAGGAATAACAAACAGTGTGTGAAACGCTGATGTCCAGAGTCAACACATGAGAGCATCATCAGTGTCTTCTTCTCTCCTCCCAGTCCTCCTATCTGTCTGTCTGTCTACACACTTTGTTAAAGTCCTCCTCATTTAACACGCACGCATGCGCGTGCGTGCGTGCGTGCGTGCGTGCGTGCGTGCGTGCGTGCGTGCGCACTACACACAGTATGTGTGTAGTACACACACACACACACACACACACACACACACACACACACACACACACATAGTCCATGGGCCAGACGGGTTGTCGGTATCAAAAACCTTCGGGGTCGCCACAGCTCCAGAAAAACAATGGTTTAGTGATGAAAAGTGATGAGTCATCACTTTTCAGAGTTTTGTGGATGTTTTCTGGAGCCCGAAGGTCACCGACTAAATCATTAGAGCATGCCTTGGGCTACATCTGTGCAAAATTTGGTGCTTTTAGACTGATTAGCATGAGAAATAAAACCCTAAGGCCTCCGACTAACATGAATGCACACCCATACATGCATCGTCTTCTGAGGCCATTTATAGCCCAAGGAATGTTTTTTGTGCAAAACGGATGCTTGCAATGGATTCGGCATCATGAAAACCCCCTAGTTTGACCCCTCTTATGCTACTAAAAGCAGATTAATTTTTTTACCTTTTTTCCTGTAATGTAATGTTAATGGGACACCAACTCTAGAGGCTGATAACACCAATTTAGCTGTGTCTAAGAAAGGGTTATCATACCAAAATATAATCTACAGATATAGAGCTTTTCAAAAATGCATGGTAACCTTTGCCACCTTTTTGATACCGACAACCCGTCTGGCCCATGGACTAACAGAGATACATAGCCTGGCATGAAATCTCTGGACATTTTTTATTTTATTTTTTGTAATGGCAGATTGGTGTGGTTTCCAGGGCAAACACGTGATGCGTTTGTGTTACTATACTGTACACCTTGAGGACTGTAACATTTTAGGATGGCATAATGGTGTTTTTTTTTTTTGCGCAGCCAGAACAGTCAGACCTAAAAGCTTTTCGATGGAATATTTTGGGGCGAGCGATAACATGTAGGCAACACGAATATTTTTTTCACACACAGGGGAGAACGGGATAAGATGAACCGCTGGGTAAGATGAACCACCCCCTTTATCTTTAAAACTATACACAAGTTGTCATTTGACCTTAAAATAAGAACGCAAACATCATTTCTACCTGGCTGTGGAGTTGACAGACACATGGGCAAAGTGGAAAGCATATTTCTACCCCAAAAAGTGTTTTTTTTTTTTTTGCTGGTCGAAGTACATTTTTTACTTTTATGGTATAATGATTTTTATGTCAAATGTACCCAGGTCTAAACTTATATATCATGCATGTTGGTGATATCCCAATGTATAAAACTATGTGAATCATTTAGCTAAAGATGAGCCTTAAGCATTAAGCTAGCCAGGTTTTGTCAAAATGGTGGCCGTGGGGCAAGATGAACCAAATGCCTTGGGGTAAATTGAACTATGTGAATCACCATTCATATTTTTTATTAGGTCTTTGCTACTCAAAGTATGTGTGAATCAAAGTAAACACTGAACATAAAACAACCATTTCTCTCACGACGACGCTAGCTTTCAAATCCTACTATACTTTTACTAATACTAATACTTTATTAATAGTTTGCAATTAGTACAGTGGCACAATTATACAGTGATGCTATTGTTGTCCTGATGTGCATTCAATTCATCAAGAAGTCTCTGCATTGTCCTCACAAGCATAGTAATACAAGGACACACACGCACGCATGCACACACACGCACGCACACACACACGACCAGTGCTGATTGGTGCGGTGCGGTTAAGCTTCACAACTTTGTCGACGACGTTGATGTCAACAAACGTCTGTGTGGGGGTGATGGCGCACGTGATGCTAAGTGGCTGTCACTGTGACAGACTGTCTTCATTTATCCCAGTCAAACAGCACACACACACGCACGCACGCACGCACGCACGCACGCACGCACGCACGCACGCACGCACGCACACACACACACACACACACACACACACACACACACACACACACACAGGGGTATCGCACCAAATTCTGGGCCCTGGGTACAAGGATTCACTGTTCTTTTGTGCTTTAACTCTTGAAAAATAGCAGATATACAAGCTCACAGCGTGGCACCGAGTGCCGCGCTGCAAGCTTGTAGATCTGCTACTTTTGAAAAATCGTGAAAATCAAAGGTTTTTCTAAAAACCTATGTTTCTATGTCAGTAGTGCTCAAATACTTTCATGTGTAGGACCCCCAAAATGTATTTGGCCACGGACCCCCATCTCAAAATATTTAGTTCCAGGGACCCCCCAGAAGCAAAATTTTAGTTACAAATGTTTGCTTAAAAAATACATATATTCAAAGATTTGCACACATTTTCACGACTTTTCAAAAATATCTGATCTACAAGCTCGCAGCGTGGTGAGCTTGTATATCTGCTATTTTTCAATAGCTAAAGACAGGCCCCTCCACCTTGGGCCCTAGTAACTCAGTCCCATACCCCCCCTTGTGACGCCCCTGCACACACACACGCACACTCTCCTTGAAGGGAAGCAAAACATACAGAGGAGGAACGACATGGAGTGAAGGAATGCTGACTGTGTATGTGTGTGTGTGTGTGTGTGTGTGTGTGTGTGTGTGTGTGTGTGTGTGTGTGTGCGTGCGTGCGCGCGCGCGTGTGTGCTTGTATACTGCATGCCTATGAGGACCAAATGTCCCCACAGTACAATAGAATTTGGTAAATAGACATTTTGCAAGAATGATTTTCCTGGTCCTCAAGATTTACAATTAGGAAAGGATTCAGATAGGGGTAACATTTAGAGGTTAGATTTAAAGGGATAGTTGCCTTTATTTTGTAGGATTCCTAAGCCAATCATTTGAGGAGACACTTTGTGTCTCCATGGGGAACACAGCAGGCTCTTTGTGCCTCCATACTCCATAGGGAACCACTGCTGGTCATCAAAATACGGGACAGAATTAAGGACAGACAGACACAAATAGATTTGGGGAATTATAGTCTAGATAGACTAGACACGCTTAGATAGATAATGTGTTTAGTGACCATTGGAAGACAGTGTTGTGTGGTGTGGGGGATTACAGATCTTGCATGGACTGGGTTGCTATGGAGATCCATTTGCCAATTTAGGAAGATCAACAGGCACCTGCTTTCCTGATTGGCTGTACTAAACCACCGGTTTCACGGATTGGCCAAGCTTCACATTAACGTTAGTTCATTACTACTATATAAGTGGTAGAATATGCCACATATCTCCATTCTTTTGCATAGGAGACTTTGGTTTACTTTGCTTTTGTGTAAAATGTTGTGATGGGTCAAGCATCTGGATTTAGAAACAGACATAACTGTAAACGTTGTTGTTGCAGTCGGTCAAAAGGTGTACTCATTCGGATGGAGCAGAACTGAAGCTGGTGAGATTGAGGTGAAAATCTTCAACACTGTGTCTTTGAGCTGGAGGAGGTTGTCCACAGTGGCAACTGGAGGAGACTGTAACCTTGAAGTTCCCTTCCAACGTCATGGCCACACAGTTGTGCTGATAGGTGGCATAGCCTACCTCTGGGGGGGATGTGACAGACGTGAGCGGATGTACTGCAATGTCCTTTATGCATTTGATGTTGACAGCCACAGGTGGTTCAAGCCCAAGTCTTCAGGGACTGTTCCAAAGGGGAGGTTCCTCCATTCAGCCTGTGTCTTGGAGAAGGTCATGTACATCTATGGAGGATACAACGAGCTGAATGAATTTGCACATGACATGTACATGTTGGACACCAGCACAATGGTCTGGTCTTTCATCAACACCAGAGGGAATCCAGGACTTACTACATCAGGTCACACTGCCACCATCATCGGGACAAAGATGTTTGTATTTGGCGGCCACAGGGGCAACATGACGACTGGCTGGAACAATGATATCAGAGTGTTTGACACAGAGACCAGCTCTTGGCTGAGCACACCTTCTGCACAGCCTCTTCCAAAAGAACGCAGCGGTCACTCATTCTTTGCTTACAATGGAGAACTGTATGTATTTGGTGGAGGTACAACCATGGGTACTTTTTATGATCTGTGGAAATACAATCCAGAGACCTTCTCCTGGAAGAAGGTTCAACCTGAGGGGAAAGTCCTTGGTTCAAGTTTTGGCATGGTGTGCTGTTGCAGAGTGGAAGATTCTGTCATCTTTATAGAATTCCAGTCTCGTTACCTTACGAGAGGTCGCTCAAGTCACTCGGCGAAACATGGGGACGTGAACATTCTAGACTTAAGTCCAAGCCTGAAGACATTATGCAAACTAGCAGTTATTAAGTATGGTCTGGAGCAGACGGCACTCCCACACGACATCAGGTGGGAATTAGGGCTAACAAAAGTTCACAGTCCCAGTAGGAACACTTTCTTTTGACACATTTACCACCATTGACAGAGATGTACGTCAGGTCCTTGTTTTCAGTGATTCCAGGTCTCCAGAAGAAGAATACAAGTGGAAATTATACCATCTGAAGAAAATCCAGACAGTCTGTCCATTTTTTAATGTTATCATATTTAGAAAAAGCCATTTAACTCTGATTTATTCTACTGCCCATAACTTTTTTTTGATTGCGGTTTCCAGTGGTGTTTTGGTTGTTGAACGTGGTACCACAGCGTGCACTTCCCGTGCACGCACAGGTACGGTATGGATGTGCACGCTAGAACGTGTGTCCCTCTGAGACCCCTCAATTCATGAGCCAAGTAAATGGTAACACCAAATGGCTACTTTGCATAACAGGCTTACAAGCGAGTGTGCAAATGCATCCTCACACCTCGCATAGATGGCTGCACTACAAGCAACACAGCATGTTGGCTTCAGTAGGGCTGCACGCAACAATGCCTCAGCCACCATCGAAGCAGAAGAGCTGGTAATACGTTTTACAATAATGGAAAAATGTGTTGGATAAAATAAAATAACACTGCAGATGCAACCGTTGTGAGTAACAATGGTTGCATCTGCGACGTGACGTGAGCTTGTATGTCTGCTGTTCTCCGGAAGTGTCCCAATGAATACAGTAAATCCTCACGGAAACAGGTGGATAAGGCTCAAATATATTTGAGGCTCTAGGCAGATTTTGTATGACTTTTTATTTTATTTTTATTATTATAATTTTTTTGACAAGGGTTGCTGAACCCTGATGTATGGCATACACTAACAACCGCCACCGTCATACCGGATACCGCCTGTCTGCCAGAGGGGGTGCGGACTGCGGAGTCCAAAAATAAGGCTTTCACGTTTAGAGTGCATCTTCTAAAAAAAGCTTCCTTAATGTCTCCTTTGACATTCTGTGCTAAGGGGCTGAGTGGGAGCTAAGCAGGGACAGTGTTGGGAAGGTGTAACGGCCGAGATAGGAGGAGCCAGCCTGTGTGTGAGTGCGTGCGTGCATGCGTGCGCGTGTGTGTGTGTTTTAATAGTTGTGTACTAAGCTGACGCAGGGAGGGAAGCGCGAGCAGCACTTTAATGACTTTAATGTTCTCTCCTCCACACTTTCTTGTCACGCTGGCTGCGAGAATTAATCTGAGCGCACTCGCGGGGGGAATAGCTATTGTGAAATAAAACAACATTAAGGAGAGCAGGCACACATAGACATCAAAAGGGGGCTTGAGCCCCTGCCCTTTTATCTGTCTGTAGAAAGTGCCCTCTCCAGACCATGAATGCAGTTTTCACTATGGTGAAAGAGACGCAAATGCCCTCTTTCCATGCCATACCTGAAGGCAGCATTCAAGAGAATCGCCTTGTCCAAACTCTCCTGAACCCGAAAGCAGCATCTCGTCTTGAAAGAATTGCCCTCTCTGTGGAAATCATAAATCAAGCATCAAAAATAGCCGCCCTCCAAGCTCACAACGCGTCGCAGGCTTGCAGCGCGGCGCGTTGTGAGCTTGGAGGTCTGCTATTTTCGATGTTTTCACCAAAAGGCCCTTTTAGAAATGTCAGCCCCTGCCTCTCTAACATTCTCTGCTAGTCCCTGAGAGAGACGGAGAGAGAGAGAGAGAGAATGGGTTGGGAGGGGAAATGAGGTCAGCCACCTTCTGTGCATAAAAAGGTATCTTTTTATTCAAGATGTGTCTCTTTAGAAAACTCCGACATGACTTTAAATTAAAAGGAGCGTATATAATCGGAACAGTACTAGGGATGGGACGGTACTCGATGTTATCGTTTATCATGATAAAAATCAAACCTCGGTTCGAAGTGGAGTGGTGAATCTGAGCAGCTATACCATGTGTGTGCGTGCGTGCGTGTTGAGTGTGCCTGGCCTGCTAAACAGCACCCCTCCTTTAACATGTGTGTTGTGTGTGGCCACTAGAGGTATTGCCAGGCTACAGACATAGCCAGCCAGCCAGCCACATAGCCAGCCACCCACAGACATACCTGTCTATTGGGAGTGCTTTCACCACTCCAAAAAACACTCACGATAATCGTATTGTGGAGATTTAATTTATCGTGACATCGTCCTCTGTCATGCACTGGGATCAATCAATTCACCTTTTATTTGCCGAGCTGCATATCCGGTGACACTTAAACCCTCTATAATTGGTAAAAGGTACTTATAATATACGTACTTGATACATTCTCTTTTTCACTCTATCAAATGTCTTTGCCAAAAAATAGCCGATCTACAAGCTCACAACGCGCCGCGTTGTGACGCGTTGTGAGCTTGTAGATCTGCTATTTTTTTGGCAAATGTTCCACCCCAGGATATGGACGAGGACGCGGAAATCAACGGCTCTTGCTGAGATTTTGATTGTTGTGATATTATCGTAATTCGCGATTTCTTTTGTCACAATACTCGTGATGTGAAATTTTCATATCGTCCCATCCCTAAACAGTACACGACTGAAGACTGAATACAGGAAGCGCTGACATCACAGAACAGAGAAGAAGAGAAACCTGGTTAGTGAATAGAAACTAGACCAGGTCAACCTGGTTGTGCCAGACCCCGGTTCTGTCTGTCATCATCATTTATGACATCATGCCTTTTGTAGGCATGTCATCATCATGTCATCATCATCTATACCCTTTATATAGAAAAGGGACAGACCGACATTTGCTTATGTAGGCCTACCCATTTCATGGGTCTGGCAAACACCAGATCTGGTCCTCAGATCATGCTTCTCCTTGTTGGACGTACATCTGCTTTGAGAAAGAGAGGCTCAGAAGTCTGCTGCAGCAGCAGATAGGAATCGGGAGGAGGAACACATCTCGCTGCCATTGTAGTTCCTTCCATCATGGTCGGCTCCTATAGCCCAGTGGTTCTCAACCTGTGGGTCGGGGCCCCCAGGGGGGTCCCCAAATGTTGTGGGCTTGTATGCTGTTAAATGTTTGGGTGGGACTCCTGGGCCGCAGTAGCCTGTGATATGGGCTACTACTAGGACAGGTGCACCCCGGGTGAGACCTGTTTTTTTAGGAGGTCAGGGACCCGTTTCTTATAGTTTGAGAGTACTGTATATAGTTTGAACTGTTTTAATGTTTTATTTTTTTTTAAGTTTCCTGCGACAAAATAAAGCATTTCAAAATAATTTAAAAAAGTGTCAATAAATAACTAAAACGAATTAATTCGGAAAAAAATAATCTAAAGACTTTCAGAGTGTGTGACATCATGAATGTTCTTAAAAAAAAAAGAAAGAAATTGTGAAAATGATGTTCCTGCCGGCAACAAAATAGTACCTCCTGGGTCTCAAGCTGTACCTATAGCCCCTAGCATCACAGTATGCACACATAGTTTGCCCGATATAGAAAAATACAATATTGCGATATTTTTCCAAGCTGTATCACGATACATGATCTTATCACGATTCTTTTTCATGTTGGTTTTTATGTTTTAGGGGGAGACCTTGACATTTTAAGGTTTGAGAACTACTGATTTAGACCAAAAATGCAGGTTTAAATTAAATTCCGGAAGGAATCTCTGTATTAATAATTCCACAGGATCTTCTATAACGCTCCCTCATTGTATCACGATATATACGATATCTCTGAAAAGGAATATCGTGGAGACGACATTGCATCGTCTCAGCGATATGGTGATGAATATCGCTGCGGCCTGCGGGCGATAGGAAGCCCCGGTGACATCAAGTGTATCGGGTTCACACACAGGGAGGCATGTTGAGGAAAGTGGACTGGTGGTCTGGGGGGGAATTGGGGGGGGTAGTCGTTTCTTCCATTCTTGGAGGAGAGAGAGAGAGACTTGAGAGGGCCGTTTGCTGGGATAACAGCGAGTGCTATCTTTCGCCTGCTAATTTAATTAACTTCATTATCTGACTGCTGGGGGAACTGCCCTTGGAATAACAAACGGTCACGGCGCTGGAATGGCTCACTTTAAGTGGGAACAAGTGTGGGAATGCACGCTCCACACATGGGATGTTATATAGACGTTAACTACTTAAACCCCATTCAGTTGTTGCTTTCAACGCGTGGCTGTTGAGCTCGCTTGTAGATCAGCTATTTTCACACCAGTGTTTTCTCCCAGAATAAAGGATGCTGGAGTTTAAGAGGTTAAAGTGGATAAGCAGGTTAGGGCCTGATGATGATCTGGGAATTAGCAATGTTTGACCGATATTTTCTCAAAAAGTATTATATTTTTTTAAACTTTTGATTATTTATTTTTTGCCTCTAACATGCCCAAATTAGGGATGCGGTTATAAATCAGCTGCATGACGTAGCAAAAAGAATATTTGAAAATGGCCGATAAATTGGCCAAACCACTATGTCGGTATTTCTCTAAAGTGAACAGAAGAAAACTAAATATTTATGGTGCATGGTATAAAACAGACAATAAAAGCTCTTGGGAGACAGAGAGAGCATGACATTGTTGATGAGTTATTGAAAATAATGTTGATACTGTGGGTAATCCTCGAATAAATACATCTTTAAAAAATACATATCTTTTTAATCTTTTCATATTATATTTTTTTCTTTTTACAACTTTTTTTTCTTAGAAAAGTGTTAAGCTTTGAAAAGCAGCTAGGCATGTTTAAAATATGGCATAAAGTCACTCATCACAGGCTTTTATCAAAAGCCACCAACACAAAATAATAATATAATAATAATAATAATCATTGCAATTTCCACAAACCTCCTACACAGAAGCACAGGGTAACGTATTTCTGTGTCACACCACTATGAACCTATGAACACAACACAAAGGTGTTACTCTGAAAAGAGTGTCATTCATTCTTTTTAATGATTCACCTTCGCTAGTAATATTTATCATTATCGTCGCTGACGGGTGGTAACCTTGTATGTCCAAATATGTTAACTTTCAGCAAATGGGGAAAAAAATCTTTATTATTTGGTCACAAGCTCTTCATTTAGTGTTTCAAAATGTATGAAGCCCACAGACAGACTTAAAGCGGCACTATGTAACATTTGTTTTTACTTATTTATTAATAGAATGTAATTTTGTCTAATCTGTAAGGCCCTCTTTGTACAATTAGGGTGGTTGTGTTTTGTCTCCCTGCTCCTCGATCGTGTCAAAGGTCATGTCTCACCTAGACATAGGATCAGACACAAATTTTGACCGGATGATCAAGATTCAATTTATCCAGTTTCAATTCAATTTAAGCAGGCAGGCTCTATTAGCTCAATGGTGAAAATGTCAGCACTTGCATAGGAAACAGGGTTAAAATCTGGGCTAAAAGAGGAACGTTACATAGTACAGCTTTAACCCTGTGAGATCCAGATAAAAGAAAAACTTTACTAACTTTAACATGTAATTCTTTTTTTACTAATACTAATTCACAGTGAGCTTATACATTGGCTATTTCCACTACTTTTGTGTATCACTCTTGTACAAGTAGGGGAAACAAATAAAAAATACAAATAGTAATACAAATAGTTGACAAATAGAGATTCAAGGTTCCTGCCCGCCAGCGACACTATTTGTTTTGATTGAGGCAGCTGTGATGAAACACGGCGTAAACACAGAAACGTTGCATAACTTGTGCGCCGGTGAGGGCAGAACGGACTATCCTCACACGGACGCATAATATTGCTTATGACTAAAAGCCAAGTCATACTTCAATCACTCAACCCTTTCCACTTATTCCTTAGTAAATACGTGATTTTTCTTTTGTTGTGGGGGACGGAACTTCAGTTGCAAAAAAATATGTCACTTTGTCTTTTCGCCAAAAGGGTCATCTTTGACAAAGTATAATTTAGCCTCACAGTGCTTGGACTGCAGCGCAGTCAGATTTTTAAGTCAACAGCCCTCCGCTGTGACTAATGGCTCTTTCCCACTATGAAGGGTTTCACCAAGAACCTTCCATAACATCCTTCCATAACATCCTGACATTTACAGAACCCCTGAAGTTCTGATATGGACGGTCTGTTTACGTTTCTATCATGACCACAACCGCCCCTGAAGGCTGAAGGCCGCTCCACTCCAATGCAACTCCCTGCTTTTAGGTACATCCTAAAAAAGAAAACTTTGATCAGCGAAAATAGCTGATCAAAAAGCTCACAAGGCGTCGCAACATGATACGTACGCCGTGAGCTTGTAGATCTGCTGTTTTAGAAAACAAGTTTCAAAGTATAACTTCTCAGTTCTGGGTTCACAGAAGTCAGGGTCAGAAGTACCACCAGCTCCTGACCAGGGTCCCCAAGTGAAGGTTCAGAGAACCTTGACTTAGCCACAGTGTATATGGAAACACTTCCAGAACCTGTGGAAATACGTTTCACGTAACGGCACAGTTCAATTAGTTCTTGTGGCCGAAAAGAGCTATGAAGAGAGGGAGCAAACACAAGGCCACGTGTTCAGTCGTCCCAGCCAAACATACGGCCCGTCATCTGGTAGAACTTCATGTTGAAGGGCCGGTAGAAGTCCCGTAGGCGCTGCACCACCTCGGGGTCAATGTCGGGGTGGGTCCGCCCTTTGGTCTTGCCCAGGCAGTGGGGCTTGCTGCTGCCCTCGGCCTTCTTGAGGCAGGGGAAGCCCTTGGTCTGGTTGAAGTAGAAGTGTTTGTCCGTGATGATCCTCTTGAGGCCCAGGAAGTCCTGCACACGGCCCAGCTCCCCGGCGGGGTCGCTGATCAGCCGCTCGCCGCTCACAAACAGGATCTGCTCCATGGGGAAGTACTGCAGCCAGTTGTCCAGGTGCTTGGCGTAGATGCCGATCTGGACGGCGCTCCACGACGTGTCGATGAGGCCCGTGGTCCTGTTCTTGAAGGTCAGGCTCTCGAAGGAGGGGATGTCGGGCTTCTTGGACAGCGTCTGCGTGTAGTCCGAGATGGCCCGGGTCACCGGGTCCCGCACCACCACGATCACCTTGGTGTCCCGGGACATGGCGGAGATGCGGGCCGGAGCCTCGCGGGTCACAAAGTAGCTGGGGGTTTTCTCCATGGTGATCTGGCCCTCCAGGGTCTTGGGCATCAGCTCCCTGAGAGACGAGAGAGAAGGAGGAGAAATAGGTTCAACAGCATGTACAGAACATCCAACACATTTCAACAGGTGCAGGATACAAAAGAACCAACAGCAGATCAAGAAGATGATCAAATCTGAACTCTGTAATCGGTTTTAGTGCCCAAAATTGACGAAGGGGCTACGTCCTCCCAGTGGGGGCTCCTCACTGGGAGGTGAGAGAGTAGAATACAACAGCAGTGACAGCACACATTCATTTGTGGAGAGTGGAATGAATTGAAATAACGAAAAAATGAAAAGGGTGTAAAAAAGGAAACGAAATCAACCAAAATTGATCAAATACATTTTCTTTTCTTTTTTTGTAAAGAAAATGAACGCACACACAAAACATTTCAACATGGTGCAGGATTAAAACAAAATGCTGATAAAGAAGATCATGAAATCAGTATGCTACCTGAAGCGTTTGTACTTAGATTTGAGGATTTCTGCAAAACAAAAACAAAAAAAACACTCCATTCCCATTGAAATGCATTGGCAGAATCCACCCTCATACTGTAGGTAGGATAAAAGTGCGGTGTGGCCGTACCCTTAGGGAGTTTGTGGGTTTTATGATTTCTTCATCTTCCATAAGGAGAAGGGAGACACGAGACGCGCTGAACCTGCTCTCGCTAGAAGCGTACAAGCCTCCTCTCCTCTCATAATAAACAACCCGCACGGATGAAATCTGCCGACGTCGTAGGAAATTTAGAATCCAATCCGTCAAGAATAACATTTTCTAACGGTTTATTTATGGTGGTTTATTTATTTATTCTTTATCGTGTGTCTGCATCTGCGAAGCTCAATTAAGCGGCAAGAGGCGTGACCGAAAACGCTTGAGCCCCCGCGTCGCCGCGGAGCAGCAAACATGCTCCGTCACTTCAGGCAGAAACCTCGTATCTCCATATTTCAACGTATGCTTTTTTTTTTTTAATGAGTGAACGCTCTACTTTGTCATATGAGAGTGTCTTGGGAAAACTCATACTGTACAGTACGTCCCAAAACTGTAATTTTTCAGTTTTCAAATTCAAAAACAGCAAAAGTAGGAGATCCACAAGCTCCAAACACGCCACAATGCTTTCTCTGAACTCTGTATGGGGCATTCATTTACACCAGGGTTCCCCAATAGGCGGCCCGCAGGCCATTTGCGGCCCGCTGCGGGCTACTGTCTGGCCCCCACCAACCCCAGTAATAATGGTGGTATAAGAGCAGCAACAACACTAGCATATTGGCGTTATCGGGTGGAAACCTTGTATGTCCAAAACCTTTCGTTTTGTATTTATCATCTAAAAAATGTACTAAACTAGTGAAAACAGCCGATCTACAAGCACACAACGCCTCGCGATGCGAGGCGTTGTGTGCTTGTAGATCTGCTGTTTTCACTAGTTTTGTGCGCCAATCGTGTATGATGAAGCAGGGCTTTGCTTTACCAAAAACTTACACATTTGAAACTTGGAGATACAAGGTCGTCGCTGGAGTAGTGGAAACGCCACCATCGCCCCCTGCAATGTTGTGGCCCTCGGCTTGGTACCCTAGACATAATTCGGACCTTGGGGAAAACTATTTGGGGAACCCTGATTTACACCGTGAAAAGTAACGGTGTTGGACATACAGGGTTTCCAATGGACAGAGACGACCTCCCGTACTGACATCGGTGTACGTTAGTTGCTTCAGGTCTTAATGTGACCTGAGGGCATATGAAATCAAGAGGCTTCTCCCCCAGGTCCTTTCTGAAGGCGAGGCATGATGCCTCTCCCCTTGTACAACATGAAAGGTAAAGCATCAATCTCCATCCATCCCATAGCACCGTACGTCTCACTGGTTTTACCGGTTATAAAACATTGATGCCTGAAGCCCACCGTTGCTGCCTTCAGCATAATTGAACACCTTCCAGTTTCGTTTTGTTTTGTGTTCCTTAAGAAAAATTGTTGCAATGAATCATGGCTAAACGAAATGAAACCAAAACAAACAAAAAAGGGGAGTGAAGAAAATATGCACTGTAACGTTCTGCTCCAGTAAAAAAAAAAGTGAAAAATGTTTTGTTTCCCTTGTTTCGAGTTTAATATCTCACGTATTTTGAAACTCTTTAGGGAGTTTCATTTCATGCTGTGTTTGCAAGTGCTATAAACAGTTCCCCGTCCACTGCCCATAAGACATAATGTATAGAAAAAGCCAGACATAGTACTCATGAAGGCTGATAATATATATTTTCTTTCTTTTCTTTAAAAAAAGAAAAAATAATGTATCGCCGGGCCTCTGCTGGGAAATTAAATACTCGGCGATGAAAGAACTCCCATAAATCCCGCCTTAAATATTTACAGCGAGAAAGTTCAGCCGGGCGACAGACACCCGCGTAGCCCACGAAGCTCGCGGCTGTAGATTTTGCTTGGCCCGCGGTTTCCTGCCGCCCCGCGCTCTGTACAGCTCGGCTTTTTAACCGCGGAACTCACGCGGAGGGAAGAACAGAACGGGCCCAATCCATTCTGCCCTGACAACCCTCCCCTTCTACTCCCATCTCTCCTTTCCACTCCTTTTTTCTCCTGCTCTCACCCCCTCACCCCCACCCCGTGGTGGAAAAAGTACTACTCACTCACATATTTTACTCAAGTAAAGGTATCAATACTGCGATATAGGAATTCTCTGTTACAAGTAAAAGTCCGGAATTCTAAATGTACTTGAGTAAAAGTATGAAAGTGTTAGCATCAAAATGTACTTAAAGTACCAAAAGTAAAAGTACAAAATGTTTGAAAATAGCAGACCTACAAGCTCACAACGCGTCGCATTTTCAAGTAGCCAAGGTATAAAATAGGGCTAAAGTGGTTCGTTCATGTATGTTTTATAATATTATAATTTATATCTGCAAAGTATCTAGTAACTAGAAATAAGAAACAGAAATAGAAACAGAAATCCACTCGTCCGAGACAGTTTGCCCTCCTGGCGCCCAAGCTGTGGAATAAACTTCCTGTCGCACTTAGAACAACGGACTCACTTGCTAGCTTTCGCCGTGGACTGAAGACTCACCTTTTCGGACTCCACCTTGACCCATAGCACTACTGAAACACTCAATGACCATACATGAAGCTAGTCAACATTTATTTTATTGTTTTAGATTGATATTCAAATGCTTTTGTTATATTGTTGTTGATGTTCTGACATGTTATCTTGTATTATAGTAATGTATTTCTGATTATTGTAAATCGCTTTGGATTAAAAGCGTCTGCTAAATGCCTAAACTGTAAACTGTAAACTGTAAACTAAAGTTTTTAAATAATTGTAGTGGAGTAAAAGTACAATATTTGTCTCTGAGATGTAGTGGACTAAAAGTTTGGGAAATTCCAAATACTCAAGTAAAGCGCACATACCTCAAAAGTGTACTTAAGTACAGTACTTAAGTAAATGTAGTCTACATAGTTACTTTACACCACTGCACCTCATAACCCCCCCCCCCCCTCCACCCCCCTCCACCCCACACCACCCCCCTCCACCCCCACCGGCCCCGGCGCCTTGAGGACGGTGACTTGAACCGAGGCAGATAAAAGCTGCACATGAATGATTAACCCCCCCCCCTCCCAACTCCTACTCCCCCCCACCATCTCTTCTCTTCCACCATTTAGAGCCTCTGCAGAATACGCCTTGAAAAATTCACCCCCAAAGTATACTAGTATGCCTCAATTATTCATCTTCTTTGGCTGGGGCATGAAGCTCAAAAAGCATGTGAAGGTAGGCGGGCGGGCGGGCGGGCAAGCTCGCCGGGACGGACGACTGTTTTGCCCGGGCCGTGACAAAAAAAAAGAACTTAAGCGCCAAAATACTTAGTGTAGCTTTCATTGTGAGAGCGTACTGTAAAGAAGGACCTGTGAGCGTGTTACATGGGAAATCGTTGAAGCAGACACAGGACACTCTGAACTCCCGTCCGGGAAAAATGGGGGTGAACGTGGATTCGCCTGTAAAAGTTTTTTTCTCAACTGATACTTGTAGCTTGGGGTCACCTCTTAAGGATTCAAGAGGATGACCAGTGATATCCATTGAGCATTTTTTATTATTAACCCCTTAATGCCTGAAACATGGGCTCCCATTGACTTTCTATACAGGAGGAAAATACCCAGAAAAAGATTATTTTTCGGGGTATTTAAGGAGGATCTGAGGGGTCTAACTAGGGGTTTGTCATGATGCTGAATCCATTGCAGGCATTTGTTTTGCACAAAAAACATTCCGTGGGCTAGAAATAGCCTCAGAAAACAATACACGTATGGGTGAGTATTCATGTTAGTCGGAGGCCTTAGGGTTTTTTTTCTCGTGCTAATCAGTCTAAAAGTGCAAAATTTTGCACAGATGTAGCTCAGGGCTTGCTCTAATGATTTAGCTAGGGCGCCCGAGTCTGCGACATTCGGGGTCGCCACAGCGGCCAAATCAAGTTGGGCTCCCATCGACTTTAGTGATGAAAAGTGATGAGTCATCACTTTTCAGAGTTTTGTGGGTGTTGTGGTGACCCCGAAGGTCGCCGACCTAGCTAAATCATTAGAGCATGCCCTGAGCTACATCTGTGCAAAATTTTGCACTTTTAGACTGATTAGCACGAGAAAAAAAACCCTAAGGCCTCCGACTAACATGAATACTCACCCATACGTGTATTGTTTTCTGAGGCTATTTCTAGCCCACGGAATGTTTTTTGTGCAAAACAAATGCCTGCAATGGATTCAGCATCATGACAAACCCCTAGTTAGACCCCTCAGATCCTCCTTAAATACCCCGAAAAATAATCTTTTTCTGGGTATTTTCCTCCTGTATAGAAAGTCAATGGGAGCCCATGTTTCAGGCATTAAGGGGTTAATAATAAAAAATGCTCAATGGATATCACTGGTCATCCTCTTGAATCCTTAAGAGGTGACCCCAAGCTACAAGAATCAGTTGAGAAAAAAACTTTTACAGGCGAATCCACGTTCAGCCAAAAATCACCCTTTTTTTCCCGGACTGTTTGTTTGTGGCGGGGGACGTGGTGTGTTATGGTGGGCCGTCCACACAGTGCTCCCCAAAAACCTACTCCTCCTTCCCCAGGGCAGCGCTGGAAGAAGTACTTGAGTAAAAGTAGCAATACCATAACGTAAAAAACTACTGTCACAGTTAAAGGTACAAAGTACTGCCATCAAAATATACTTGACTTTTTAATTGTCTATTTTGGAATAGACAAAGTAAAACATTAAAATAAGGCTTTCAGTATATAAATTGATCTAAATATACACAATTAATGGAGCACAAAGTACACTGTTTGCCTCTGACATGCCTCTGTAATGGAGTAGAAGTACTACTGAAGTATATTGAAAAATGGAAACACACAGAAAAAAGTATGCACGGTACAATAACGTAAGTTACTTTCTACTGGTAGCTGATTCCACCGCCTCGCCAGAAATCAGGCCGGTAAACAACCATGCTCCGATGAACTTTACACGCAGCACAGCGATATGGGCGGTGGGGGGGGGGGGGGGATGTTCATTGGTCTACTGTAGGTCGTGGAGCGTTGGAGCAGTGAGAGAGAGAGTAGCTCCCTGAAAGCCACCAGATGTCATGTTTAATGTACAGTATAAAGGCTCGCTTGGCTGATGGCCCGTTGATGCCTTCTCCACAAACTCTCCCAGATTCTGTTGTTTTTCTTTCTTAGAACTTCACACAGACTCATACATCATGAAAAGGAAAGCGACCCGGACCATTTAACCCCGGTCTATATTTAAGTCTCTATGCATTAGACATGTTACCCAAAAGCCTGCGGGGTTTGTAGTTCGCTGCACACCGGTGTCACGCAAGGGGAAATGGCTTCACCGCAAGCTCACGACGTTTCGCGCTGAGACATGTTGTGTGACCTTGTAGATCGGCTACTTACCCCGACACCATCATATCGTCATCAGGTGGAAACCTTGTACAGTATGTCCAAAACGTTCCCTTTTTATTATTTTTAAAATGATTTAAAATAGTCAAAATAGCAGATCTACAAACACACACCGATGCGAGGCTTTGAGTGCTTGTAGATCTGCTATTTTCACTACTTTTGTGCAACACCTTTGCATGATGCAGGGCTTTCCTTTACAAAAACACATACACATTTGAAACTTGGAGATACGAGGTTTCTGCCTGACAGTGACGATATGATGTACTAAAGGAGTCTGTTGAACGTGAATTTAAACCTCATCTCTGACGGGTGGAAACCTCAGCATGGTCCAGCAGTGTAGGCCCGTCTGTTATGTTTTTACTTCTTTTGTTTTATGCATCCTAATATCATTGTATAATTGTGTTTCTTTTTCTTGATGTTCCGTGTACAAGCACAACGAATTGTCTTGTTGTTGAAATGTGCTCTATAAATACAACTGCCTTGCCTTGCCTTGCTAGGGCATTCACGAATAGTGATTTTTAGTATTCGAATTATTCAACCTCAAAGTATTCGAATATTCGAATATTCGACAGGACTGGCCAAACTGTCAAATATTAAGTAAGCAAGAGGCGAACATTGTGGAAATAGCAGATCTACATGCTCTGTGAGCATGTAGATCTGCTATTTTCACAATATTTATCTGTGGAACCGAGTCACATTAAATGTAATACCTACAATTCCAAGTGCTTATCAGGATGGGGGTCCCCAGTTCATATATGTTTATTTTGGGGGTCACAGCCTAAAAAGGTTTGAGAACCCATGGTATAGAGCATTAACAAATTCACTGACATTGATTGACAACTCATTCTTATGACTTCCTATCTAGCCAAGGTTTAAAAACTACAGTACTGTATATATTTTTTAAAGAGAAAAAAGAAAAAGAAAAAAAAAGCGAATATTCGACTTTGGTGAACAACGTCGAATAGTGACTTTGATATTCGAATATTCAAATATTTGGTGAATGCCCTAGTGTGCGCACCAGTCACTCCGAGCATCCGCCATTCTGAAGGCTGCGCCAAGCCAATTAGGAGGGAGTGGAATTGGACTATAAATTCCTGATGCCGACTCAACACACAGCACTTCCCCTGAACGGAATCACACATAGGCCTAACCATCATACAGTACATGCATGCATAAAATAAAATGAATAAAAAATAGTATGTATGTAATAGTATGTGCTGATTGTTGTGCAATGTTTTATAGATGCTCAGACGCGCTTGTCATTGGGGGTTTTTTTGTGGGGGGGGGGGTTTCAAAGTGGGTGACGGGGCACCCTGGGGTGCCGCGACGGCAGTCCAGGGGTGCCGCAAGATCATTTGATAATATTTGGAATTTATTTGGACACAGTGTGCTTGTAGATCTGCTGTTTTCACTAGTTTAAAAAGATATTTATGGGGTGCCCTGAGACAAAAGAAGTTTGGGAACCACTGATATATATCCTATCATATCATATCATATCATATCATATCATATATCATATCCTATCATATCATGCACAGTATATAATTGCTGCTACGTTCACACACTTTTGTATCTTATCTCAGGTACTATGTATATGTACATTTTTTATTTGATTGATCTCTTTTCCCTGTTTTACAACCATACGATGAGAACTAGTAAACCTGTGATGTGACAATAAAGCTGATTCTGAGATCTCCCTCTTTTCCGTGGTGTTTCGCCCCCAGGGACCGCCTTGACCCTGACTCAACCTCAGAGAAACTATGCCACGTCCCCCTCAGTGACACGGAACACACTGTCAAAGAGGGACTCTCTGCTGCTGACACGGCCGGCTCAAAAGCGGCAGGGTCCAGCATGGACCCCCCCTGGAGCAGCCCCCCCCCCCCCCTCCCCCGCTGTGCCATGCAAAGGAGCACACGCCTGCATGGTGAAAAAGTCATGAGCTTGTTCTAGAGGAAAGCATTCATATTTGATAAGCACGCATCCTACTGGTGTTGTGTGTGTGTGTGTGTGTGTGTGTGTGTGTGTGTGTGTGTGTGTGTGTGTGTGTGTGTGTGTGTGTGTGTGTGTGTGTGTGTGTGTGTGTGTGTGTGTGTGTGTGTGTGTGTGTGTGTGTGTGTGTGTGTGTGTGTGTGTGTGTGTGTGTGTGTGAGAGAGAGAGAGTTGGGGGCGGCAGTAGGGGGGTTGATGGTGTGCGAAGTGAAAACGCCACAGTTTAGAGGACCGCCAGTTTGCCATATCGTTGCTGTCCGTCCAAAACCTCTTATCCCCATGCAAAAGCATCAATAGTAGTTGATCCACAAGCTCGAAACACGTCGACCATGTGTATATCTCGTTGTCCAACACAGCTACTCTACAGAAAATGGGGAAAAAAGAACCTGTGTTCTAAAGCATCCAATGTAGTTCTTAATTATCTTTTTTAATATTGCAAAAAAAGCTGATCTAAAAGGTCACGTGTTGCGTTACAATGCGTTTTGAGCTTGTTGATTGGCTATTTTCACAAATGTACACACACACACACAAAAAAGTTAGAAACTTTATATAGGAGGAATACGGAGATACAGGTTTTCTTGCCTGACAGCGACATATTGTACTTGTCGGGGTGAAACCTCCTAAGTCCACAACGGTTACTTTTCAGGATTCAAATTCAAAAATAGAAAAGTAGCAGATCTACAAGCTCGTGTCGCGTTTTGAGCTTGTGGATCTGCTACTTTAAATAAGGAGATAAAGAGTTTTCTGCCTGACTACCACGATATCCAAGTTGATGCAACTTTTGGCAGAAAAGGCGTGCAGGCCCCATGCACGGTGGGGTTCAGTACTGTGAAATAGACACCGTGTAGGAAGCCATAACTTTCATCTTCATTGGAACATAAAGACACAGATGTCTGGCACCGGAGAGAGAGAGAGAGGCGGTTTGATGGTGAAATAAAATAAGTTGAATAGTGAAACGAATCTATAATTGCGTGCCCACGAAGAGAGAGTGAGTTACAGTGCGGGAAAAGGAGTTCAACTGGATTCATCCTCACTGTCACTGTTGGCACTGGGAGGCAGTGATGGGACATACAGAACTGTACTGTATTGTAGAACTCAACCCCAGTACTGGAGTCAAAGGATACTACAAGTGAAAGTTGCTCTGTCAAATTTGTACTTTAGAGCAGTGGTTGTCTACCTTTTCAGGCTGCGACCTATATACATTGGCTATTTGAAAACAGCTGGTCCGATCTACAAGCTCACAATCACAACCACCATTATTTACAAGCAACTTTACAACAAAAAAGAAACAAGCCCAACATGGCTTATAAATATCAGACTTGGCAACGCTGAGACATACGTTCCTCTCCTCTACTCCTCCACTCGCAGTCAGTCAGTCAGTCAGTCAGTCAGAGACAGCCGCTGTCTGGCTAGGCTACTAGAGCCTATGTTGCAAATGCATGCTGGTGTAAGATCAATGAGGAGAAATCTACAAGCTAAGCTGTGGTCACCCTGCTATCTGCAACAGTTTGTAACTCACAGAGCCACAGCCAGAGGGTGAAGCTAACGTTAGCAGCTTCTCATAACAACGTGTGATGAGACCTCTAGAGAGAGCGGCCAGAGTTATGTTTCGTAGTACCACCGTGGATGGCCGGAGTTATGTTTCGGTAGTACTACAGTGGATGGCCGGAGTTATGTTTCGGTAGTACTACAGTGGATGGCCGGAGTTATGTTTCGTAGTACCACCGTGGATGGCCGGAGTTATGTTTCGTAGTACCACCGTGGATTCCCTTTTTTATAATTCGAATATTAATTTTTATGATCGAATATGCATTTTTTCCCCATATTCGACGAATATCCGATATTCGAATATTAATTTGGCAGCCCTAGTACTTTGTTACTATCCACGTGGGAAAAGAGTGGATTCGATTCCTCTTCAGTGGACTATGCACAGGGAGGTCAGAGAGGAGCAGAGCTGGTTAGTTTTTATGTGCCGCTACACCAGAGTCTATCTTTCCACTACGCGGCAACCGCATGCGGTGCTTCTCTAATGAAACTTTATTGGCAGCGTACTGTAGGTGAAGTGACGGAACGAGGGGGGAACCGTCCCGAGGTTTTGCCAAGAGATTTACGGCCGCGCTTTGATCCGGTCTCCCGGCCGTCCCACGCACACGCACCGCCGCTAAAGGATACTGCTCCCCGGAGCAGCAACGCTGATGCGTGAAACACGTGCGGCAGGGGGACGCGCTCGTGAAAAACACCACAGCACCCGGACGGCACACGAACTGGAACGGGAAAAAGAAAGAAAGAAGCGGCGGCAGATGAACCGAACCCCGCTCCCCTCCGAATCAAACATGCCTTTTTTTTGCTCTGGGGGCCTAAATTTAGACGCCGGAGGAAAATGAAGATGATTAAATGCGACGGGGTTACTTGTGACACGCAAAATAAATAGCTGCGGAATGTGTGTGCGTGTATGTACTAGTGTGTATGTGTGTGTGTGCGTGTGTGTGTCTCGGGAGAACACGGTACATGGTGTACTTGGAGAGGGGGTCTCCCTCATATGGTACTAACTAGGCTCTCCTTCGTCTGCCAAGGTCCTTTGGGGGCTACTCTATTCCCTGTTAAAGCAGGGCTTCCAATGCACACACCCTGAACGGTACTATAGTGCATCACTCAATGCAGTCCTTTGTACAGGGCTTTTTGTCCCTTTTCGGAATATAGTGGGGCCCGGTGCATTGCCGCTTTCGTTTTCCCCATCGCATGCATGCGGCATGAGAGACAAATGGCCAGGTCTACGAATACAAGCCCAAAATACGCAACTACGGAGCAGGTCAGTCAAACGAATGTTCTTTTAGAGCAGTGGTTCTCAAACTTGTTCAAGTCAAAGTCCACCGAATTACAGTAATTACAAAAAGGAGGTTGCGTGTCAGCAGAGTGCCAGACCCAAAATCCAGTATAAATATCAAAAATAGGAATTGAAAAGATCCCAAAAAGGTAGCAAATTCCAAATTTCAAATATTCCAATACAAAGTACTCACTTTTGTATTGGCACACACCAATAAGCAAACACTTGCGTGTTTTGCGTAAGTATTTGTTCCCTAAAATAAAATAATTTGGCCACAGAATATTTCGTTTTTTTTGTTAGCATTATCTACAGTACAACCTTGTAGATTGTCTATGTTCAAATAGCAGATGTATATCGGGTTAAAGTGGTTAAACTGAAGCAAATAAGCCACTAAACTTTAGAAACAAGCCAAAACAAAACACACACCCCACAACTTCCAATATTTACTAAGGACTTCACAGGAAAGCAAGCCCAAAGTCACTTATAATAAGCGGATATGGCAACACTGCCGCTCACCTAACAGCCACCCCCCCCCAGCCCCTCGACACGCGTGGACCCTCCGATGACTCATGTCTGCCTCCCGCCTTTAAACATGCGATGAAAATAGAACGCGTTCCAAAAAATAAAAACGGCATAAGTTCTCATTCGCTGCATAAATCGAGCGCACGCTCGATTTCACGGTATGAAATATGGATTGGGAGGAGGAGGAGGAGGAGGGGGGGATAAGTAAAACAAACTAACAAAGGCTCAGCTCTGAATGAACCATTTCCCCCCGTGGTATTATCCCAGACCTGGGTAGAGAGAGGGCCCTGGACACAGGCCAGAGTCGGTGGGCTGTAAACGCTGTAAACGGTGCACGCAGGCAAGCGGGCATTTGAGTCCTTTCCGCTTCTCTTCTGAACCATTTAAAGCAGTGGTTTTCAATGTTTTCAGGCCAAGGACCCCTTAGTTGAGAGACAGATGAACCCCCACTACCTTTTCATAGATTCCATATAGTTTCATTGTTTGACAGGACAGCACAATCATCAGTGTTTTTTGGATTCATGTCAATGTGTTTTCAGATTTTTAACCTCTTGAACTGTCAATACTTAATGTAACTTGACCTTTCACTCTGGACTTAGTCTGCTCTTTTTTGCCTCTACACCAAACCTCTTTGCCAAAAATAGCTGATCTACAAGCTCACAACACCTCGCAGCACGAGGCATTGTGAGCTTGTAGATCTGCTATTTTTGGCTAAAGTGCTCAGAATATGGACGCTAGGGTTCAAGTGGTTAATATAAAAAAGGAGAAAAAAAGATTCCATCACACAAAGATTTGGCAGACCCCCTATAGTAACTCTGAGGACCCCCTAGGGGTCCCGGACCCCCTGTTGAAGACCCTTGATTTAAAGCAGTGGTTTTCAACCCTTTTCACATGAAAGGTCCATCGTTTATTCCCACCGTTTGATGAGATTTTGCCTCTCGGGCCCAAAACATAAAATATTTTCTTATCGTTGGATTTGTCCACAATGCTATATTGATGTGGTGCCATTGGAGAGATAACAGGCAAACGTTGATCAAAATAACAAGCATACAGTAATACAGTACCAGCCTTTTACTTTATATTAGCGACCTTAAGCAACACTACGGCAACGGCAGATGACAACGGAAATCGGAAATGATCCGCGCTCGATAGATAAACCTGCCGTCGCCGCAGCCGTCTCTACTACGGCAGAAGGTCCCTTCCCACGTAGCGCCTACTCCGTCTGCTGTGTGTACGCGTCGCCATGGGAACCAAAGCGTTCAGTGAAAGGGGTGCTGGGAACCCGTCGCCGCAGAGGCTTTACTTAACCATTTTGATCGCTACGGCGATTATGTCATAGCAGCCGTAGTCCGCCTGGCATTGCCGTCCTAAAAATCATCTAGCTTAAAGTCGCTAATGTCTAATGTCGGGTGGAAACCTCATATGTCCAAAACTGTTACTTTTCAGGATTCAAATAAAGAAATAGTAGTTATACAGACTTGGAGTAGAACCGCTGCTCCTACACTTGGAAAGGAGTCAGCTTAGGTGGTTCGGGCATCTAGTACGGATGCCCCCCGAGCGCCTTCCTAGGAAGGTCCTTGATGCGCATCCCACTGGGAGGAGACCCCCTGGCAGACCAAAGACCAGATGGAGGGACTATATCTCCAAACTGGCTTGGGAACGCCTCGGTATACTCCCTGAGGGAGTGGAGGAAGTTGCTCAGGATAAGGAAATCTGGAGGTCTCAGTTGGAACTGTTACCCCCGCGACCCGATTCCGGATAAGCGGTTGAAGATGGATGGATGGATGGACAAACGGTAGATACGAGCCTGCGGATTTGACACTTTTGACGTTTTTGTGTGTAGGGCGTTCATTTACGGAAAAAAAAAAACACAAAAGGTTAGAATATGGAGTTAAGAGGTTTCATGTGGGTCTGAGGAATACGACGAGGTATTGTCTTTTTTTTTTCCATTATGGAGATACCGGCCTGTTATTCATGACTGTTATCCAAGTCTGATCTTCTTAAACACTTAAATCACACGGAAATAATCCACACTTAATCAGCAGTTCTGAGGTCGGAGTTCTCAACTGTGCCATAAGCTTACCCCCCCCCCCCCCCCCCACCCCCCAGGCTCCATGCTTATTATTGGATGTAATTATGGATTATGCCACGGTCAACCTAACTTATGAAATGTAAAGAACACCAACAACGCCGCGGGCACTTATAGCTGCGCTGTGTACTTAACTTTCCTCTTCTACCCCGGATTTGAACCTGCGGGTTCCTATGCCAGTGCTGACATTTATTTTTACGATTATTGATCTAATAGTCTGTCTGCTTGCTCAGGGGGATAAATTGAAGCTTGACCATCAGGTACAAATTTGTGTCTACAAGGTGAGACCTTTGACACACTCTAAATGTCTCAGTAGAGGAGCAGGGAGACAAAATACATTGCAACCACCCCATACCATACAGTTTGGACCAGTGGTTCTCAACCTGTGGGTCGGGACGCCCAGGGGGGTCCTCAAATTATTTTGGTGGGTCCACAGATGATTAACTTAATGTGTAACATTGTTTTCTCACTACACAGTAACCAAACCAACAAATTTTAAGTGTATAGAGGGTATCTGCACATTTCTAAAGTGACAATTTAAGGACTTCTCTAAACCTCTACCTCTAAAATGACAAATTAAACATTGGCCAAATTGTCAAATATTAGAGGCAGAAATTGTGAAAATAGCCGATCTACATGCTCGCAACGCCTCACAACGAGGCGTTGTGAGCATGTAGATCTGCTATTTTCACAATAGAACCATGTTATACAAAATGTAATGCCTCAACTCTTAGTGCTCGTCAGGGTGGGGGGTCCCCAGTTCAAAGATGACTATTTTGGGGGTCACGGCCTGAAAAGGTTGAGAACCACTGAGTTAAATAGTGCCGCTTTAAGCCCTATTTTGACTGCGTTGAATTTTTTGTAAAGAAAAAGTTTTTGCCTCAAACAGTGACACTAGGTTGAGAGTGTCCTCGACAGCTCGACTCCTCTTTGCAGCAGGAAGTCCCAGCAGACAGGAATAAACTCCCACAGTGACCCCCCCCCCCCCCCCCCCCCCACCAGATAATAATCTGGTAATTGGCTCAATATTTCCGCAGTTTGCAGGGGAAGTGAGGCCGGGCCACCGAGGCACTCCGTGGCTCGAGCTCAAGAGCCATTTTCCAGGTCAGTGGACGCGAGCGTAGGTCAGAGAGAGAGAGAGAGAGACAGAGAGAGAGAGGGGAGACAGGAGCAAAGAGGGGAGTGATTTAGAGTAATGACTGCAGTGTGGCGAAGGGAGGCGAGACCCCCGCGTCCACCTCCCCCGACCCCACCTCACCCCTGCCAGTCCTCTCTCTCTCTCTCTGGGTCTGCTTTATCGCTCTGGCCGTGGGCTGCATTGGCCCGGGAGCATCGCCGCAGGTATAATGACATGCAAGACATGGACAGAGATATGGACGTAGATAAGCCTATGATTATGCTCGGTGGGATGGTGCAGTGCGCCGGAAATAACCGATCAACAAGTTATCATAGTTACAAGCAGACCTATACAAGCTCACTGCAAGCTCACACGTTGCGGATGCGACACATGATTTTTTGTGTGATAGATTACAAATCGCTTCCGTTCTATAAAGCACCAGCTTACTTCCCTTATGTGTGCGAGTACATGGCTGCCTTTTTAGGTGACCGGAAATCAATTTATTTCAATGGAAGAGTGAACGTAAACGCAGCTTCTGAACCATAACCATGCTTTAGTCCCATGGTCACTGAACAAAAATATTGGACCCAATCGCCGCAAGCCACACAAGATTTTCATACAATATTGGCAGAAATCTGGAGAAAATCCACTTTATTATCATCCTTTCTCTGTCCCCGCAACACACTCTCTCGGGATCTAGCAGGACACATTCGTGAGATTTGGCGTCAGACACCGGCGGTGACTTAAGAAGAACATTAATTTTGTAGGATTTGTGTACCATTTCGCCTCTGGTGGCTCCAATTGGGATGGTGTATCTTCATAAGTTAACCATCTTTGACGTTGGTTCTTTTGGCATTCATTTTGGTCCTTGTAGCTTTCTTTCAGTGAAGCCAACAGTCCAACGCAAGTCAGACAAATGATACACACCGGAAACATGTGCTTTCAGACACGTCTATCGTATTTGACACATCCCCTTAGGGGTTTAGAGGGGTTCAGCTCCCATTGAAATCGCAAATTAGTGACGGGAAAAAAAGTCATATTGAGATCAGCCTCCCTTTCAATTAACCACATAAACCCCCTCTACACTTCGTTGACCCATATATAAACCCTATATACTCCCCAGGGGTGTATACTTTTCCCCCTCTCACACTAATATCTCTTCATCTGCAATTCTGTTTGCATTGAATGTTAACATAATGACATGCCCAGATAGATCAGGGCTCATGTGGTTAAGCGCTACTTTGCCGTACGACAAACAGCTACATTTGAACAATCTACAATCTACAAAAATTCATATTGACTTTGACCTCTATACTGATAGGCTAATATGGAAAAATACACACACTGTCACACCATTATCAAAAGGATAAAACGCAAGAAAGCCAGCGGCATTAATTTCCCCCAAAAGTAAACTCTAAATGTTTAAACATGGAGAGGTTTCTGCCCCTACAGCAACGCTATACATCAACACAGGGATGCCAGAAATAGCGATGGCAGCAGGGGCGTGCTGGTCCCCTGATTCAGCCCGGGAAAAAGAGTTGGAGAGGCCCTCATTGCACGCTAGAGAGAGAGAGATCTCTCTATAGCGCTGCTGCTACTCAAAGATTTGCCATTTCAGATCATGACAAGTGACAAGCCAGTGGGCCAATTACATGAGTTATATTTCGTTGTTGTTGGGTGGAAACGTTGGGTCCAAAACATTTTTTTTTTTTGTATTTATCATTTTAAAAATGATTTAAACTAGTGAAAACAGCCGATCGACAAGCACACAACGCCTCGCACCGCCAGGCGTTGTGTGCTTATAGATCTGCTGTTTTCACTACTTCTGTGCGACGGCCTTGTATGATGAAGCAGGGCTTTGCTTTGTGAAAAAAATTACAAATTTGAAACTTGGAGATACAAGGTTTCTGCCCGACAGTGGCGATTTACTTTGTTGGCCGCCCAGCCCCCAAAATGGAACGAAGGCCGACATTTTATTTTTAATTTTTTCCTAATGGCCGGCCTGGACCGACCGGGAATGAAGTGGCCGTTCGGGAGTTGTCCCGCTTTTCCCAATGGCCAGCACGTCCCTGGATAGCAGTGTTGAAGGTGGTTAATCTCAGCGGCATGCCTGCACGGGGTCAGCCCACAGACCCAGATGTTTACAGGATTACAGGTGTGATCGTCACTTCATCACAGGATCAAGGCTCACAGGAGATTTAGGATCTGTGTCCCCTCCCTCCCTCCCTGCCTGCCCTGGCTCCCGCGACCCTGACAGCTTTAGCCGTGCTCCCATGGGGGGATCATCACACCGCCTCAGCCCTTTTTGTGACCCCGGCTTTTATTTATAATCCGTTATCCCTTCTCCTCCTCCTCCTCCCGTCCACCTGCACTCCACTCCACCACTCTAGTTGTAAATCCTCTCTCTTAACCGTTTGAGCCCCCAGCCTCCCTATATTCTGGGGGTCATTCGCCGGAAATAGACGATCTACAAACTCAGATCAGCTATTTTCAGCGACCAGAGATTTAGGGCGTACTTGCAATGAAAAAAAGAGCATGCAAAGCACAGTTGCAGGTCAACGTATAGGGGGTTTAAAGGGGTGGCAAAAACAGCAAAATACTTTTCTCTATCAATTAGTCAGAAATATAATTCATAAACTCCAAAAACAACTCTCAAAGTGTAAACCAGGGAGGACTAATTATTATACTGTCCTGCTTAAAGTGATTGATTTTTTTTAATATAGTTTTGCTCCAGTTAATTCAAATGGAATATTGGATCAGGAATGCGACAAAAACTAAGATGAATTCAAAGACTTTGCGGGGTGAGCATAAATGATGACAAAAAAAGTATACTGCAGGCTACCTTTTTTATCATGACCCTAGCCTAGACATTCGTGGATTTGTAGATTTGTAGAGTCAATTCTTTTCAAGGCATATTCTGGATGCTTAGAGGTGAGAGCTAGGGAGACAAAGTTCCATGTGGAAGGAGGAAAGGGCAGGGGAATGTTTGATTGTTGTTCTTGTTATTCTCGTTGGCTGTGAAGTCCTGTATAGCCAGGCTATGTTTTGTATGAGTCTATAATATCATTATGTCTCCCTGTCAAAGAGCACCCTGCTCTCTATATAGGCCTACTGAATAAAACACTTTAAATAGATAACCCATTTAGAATGGGTACACATTTTGTGTATCATTATTTTATGCTTTAACTATTGAAAAATAGCAGATATACAAGCTCGCAGCGCGGCACCGAGTGCCGGGCTGCGAGCTTGTAGATCTGCTATTTTTTTAAATCGTGAAAATTTGAATTTTGAATCCTTCTAAGATTTTTTGAAAAACCTATGTTTCTATGTCAGCAATCTGGCCAGCCATCCTCAAAGAAAAGGTCCTTTTCACTTAAATGGAGCTCAGTTAGTCTGTTCTTGAGAGACCACTATGTCAGTGGTTCTCATACTTTTTCATGTGAAGGACCCCCAAAATGATATTTATTTGGCCACGGACCCCCATCTCAAAATATTTAGTTCGAGGGACCACCCAGAAGCAAAATTTGAGTTACAAACGTTCGCTTTGAAAATACATATATTCAAAGATTTGCACATATTTTCACAACTTTTTCAAAAATAGCAGATCTACAAGCTCGCAGCGCGGCACCGCTTGTATATCTGCTATTTTTTACTGGTTAAAGCATTCAATAATTCTAGGCCTAAATGGGTTAAAGGGATGCTTTTTAGGGTGAACTACCCCTTTAAGCGGTTAATCCTATCCTACCCTTTTCCCCTCTCTTGCCCACCTGCACTTCACCACTCTAGCTGTAAATCCTGTCCGTTAACCCCTCGTGGACAGGACAGTGAAGTACTCCTCCGCTCCGGGATTACTTTGCGGTCGGAAGCCTGCACTCAGCTTCCATACTTAAGACTGTCTATATTTGAGTGTCTCTCGTGTCCTTTTGACTCTGGAGTCATTTAACCGCAAGAATCCTTATAGCGTTCCTATTCTGGGGTATGTCGTGAAAGGCGAAACATTCTTGCAGAAATAGGCCAACATTTGGTCAACATGGCTACTGCAATCTACGAGCTTATGAGCTTGTAGATTGGCTATTTTAGGAGATAAACCCCCGGAGCCTTGATTCGAACCTGGGTCTTCCACAAACATACTGTACTAATATGATTTTACCAACCTATAGCTGCACTTTAACAATTATTTAAGTAATTTGTGTTTAATCCTAAATCAGTGGTTCTCAAACTTAAATTCAAGGACCCCCATATCTCTGAGTGTGAACAAAAGGAACCACAGGTCCATTTGGTTCCATGTGTACACTCTCAGAGTTACTGACCTCACAATGGGTTATGGGTATCGGTATCCGGAAGGTAAAATGTTCTTGGTACATCTCTGATTTCTACCACTCATCCAAGAGGCAATCCCTGCCTGTCAAGTACTACTTGTCAACCATTTAGGTGTCCTAACTGACACATTTCTCTACGGGAGAGTATGGAGGCCAGCTCCATCCAACTGCACATGTGCTAAGTTATATTGTATTAACATACTCTGCCACACAGACTACTCAAAGTATAGTTGTATTCAATTAAAATAACTTCTGAATTGCAGCTTTGATTTGAAGCATTCAGCCTTTCCTCAAGGTTTGACACATTTATAGCTAGATCAAAGTAAAAGCTTGTGTTTTGAAGTTAGCTAGCATGTGTGTCATGTTCCACATTACTGTTTGGGTACTTCAATATTAACAAAACAAAAACTGACACTTAAGAGCAGAGGAAACAGAACTAAAAAGAATGCTGTCTCTTGGGAGGGATATGGGATGGGAGGGCTACATGGGAACGACTGGGGGGGTAGGAAGTCATCTTGAGTGGGACACAATTAGCAGATAAGAGTGAGCAATGTCTCTTCTTGTGAGGGGGGAAAACAAAGTCCCATGGGAGCTGACAAGGTCTTGATAAGGACATAGTGGCAGGAAGCTGTGTGGTACGCTGAGGACAACGATGACAAAGATTAGCTGTCGGACGGAAGCAACGCATCTGTAGATGTCAAGCATCTACAGATGGGACAAATTCAAGTTCATCATCGTCATCATGCATGGGGGTCACAAAACTTAAACTGAAGACATTAATTACTAATAGACTGTACTGTGCTGTATGTACACTGCACTATGTGCACTATGAAACTTTCCCCTTCTCCCTGGATTTGAACCCAGTTTGTGCTGACATTTTTACCATTGAACTAGAGCCTGCCTGCTTGAATCTTGACCATCAGGTAAAAGAATCCTGTCAGATCCTGTGCGGTAGAGACATAACCTTTGACACGATCCAAATGTCTCAATAGAAGAGGCAAGGAGACAAAATACAACCACCCCAGTTGTTATTGTATTAACATACTCTACCATAGAGATTTGATAAAAGTACAATTTATTCCTTAAACTTGGTGAATTTCTTCCCCTGCCCTGTCTACACAAAATCTCTTCACCAAAAATAGCTGATCTACTCATTCATTTTTTATCACTGGTGGGGTCGTCCGGGATACGTTTCATCTCTGCTTCTGGTCAGACTGAAAATACATGAATTTCCTTTAGGGAAATGTAGACTGCTATCACCACACACTGCTGAGCAGCTGTCAGAACAGGTCCAGCATGCACCAGGGCTTCTGTCAGTCAGAAACTGGCAAAGCAAACAGGCCTCACACAAACAAAACGTCCAAATTTATTCAACACAGTTTTCCGAGGCTACGTCCCCACGGACTACACTACACTACGGTGTCGGCGGCTACAGTGGCGGACAATTGTGTTGGCGGCAAAACAATGAAGGAGCGTTATGCAACGATATACTGTACGAGGGAAGACTGAATATAAAAGTAATATGAGAAACAGGGTTGGGTCGGGCGCCACGGCGCTCTCCCGATACAAAATTCAGCGCAAAGGTCCACAAACCCAGTGGTGGGGAGTAACTATAAGCACATTCACTCAAGTACTATGGAGCAGTGGTTCACAAACCTTTTAGCTCAAGACCCAAAAGAGATATTAGATGTTTGCCCAGGACCCAAACTGGTGAAAATGGCAGATCTACAAGCTCACAACGCAAATTTTTTTTTTTTTAATTTATCAAATACTTTCGTTTTTTTTTCTTTTCTTTTTTAGAGTTTTCTTCTTACATCTGGCTTTGTGTATATGTCCGTATGAGCACGAGACTAACATCATAGAAAGTAGACCGACATCACCAAGCTGATGTCACGGACAGAATGGCCCATACAAGGAGATATGCACGTTTTGATACCATGCGAAGTAAGCACCCCTCACCTCACACAGGTGCAATTTTCAAATGTAGGAAAACATATATAGTTGCTCACAACCCATAAACATTTCTCTGTGACCAACATATGAGTCGGGACCTCTGGCTCACAGCGTTCTGGGATTCCCATAGAGGAATCTTATATTGCGTCATACAAGAACTGTGTTCCAGAAATAAACAAACCAAACAAAGACGTTATCAAATGTAACTCAATACCATAAACGACACAGAGTCACACATACCTGACAAAATCAGCAGTTCTTATACTGTATGAACCGATCTAAGATTTGTCTATGGGAATTCAGATCCAAAAAATAACGCTGTGACCCAAAGGTAGTGGGAGTGATTGACGTTTGCTACTTATTCCACCACTGCCAAAGGTCCATAGACCTGGACCTGCTGTCTAGTGTAATCTTGATCTAACCTGCGCCAGTAATCCATTCACATTCTACCTACTGGGGGAAAAGACAAGCCCTCTAACATTATACACGAGGGAGGCGGGAGAGAAAAAACACAGCTCTGGCTCTCTGCCTCTCCTCTCTGACACAGAAATCTGTGTAAGCTTTTGATATGTCTGGCTACGCATCGGCAATCTCCACCTTTTCTCCTATTCACACACATTTCAGAGCGCTCGTAAATCGCGCACATGGCACCGAGCGAAAACAAACTGTGCAACCCATAAACTTTGTTATACCGCGTTTGACGGATTCAACGATAAAGGCACCGGGAGTGAGAGCCAGGCTACGGGATAATATTCCCAACGTTTTATTGGAAAGTGAAAAACACGCTTATGATTTTTATGTGTTCATCATTCAATCACCCTTTTTTTGCAGATGAAGCTCCCGGGTTTGCGCACGCATTCCTCTCGCTTGTGAGCGTTGAGTGCCTTTGCACTTTTCTCTCCACATGTTATTTACCCTCCCCTATTTCCCGTATCAACAATCCGCCATGCGATTTTACTGAAATTTTTATAACGTTAGCTTTTGCAGTATGTTCTTATAAATTTCTCAGCAGTGTTTAAAGCAGAAAGCCTCCCCCCCCCCACCCCCTCCTTTGTCCTGTGTGCAGGTCCCCTGCTTATTGCATAACATCCCTGTCGGGTGGAAACCTTGTATGTCCAAAACCGTTACTTTGTCATTATCGTTTAAAAAAAAATATTCTTGAAATAGCCGATCTACAGTGCAAGCTCGCAACTCGTCGCGATGTGTTGGGAGCTTGTGGATCTGCTATTTTCGCTACTTCCGTTCCATGCAAAGGTTGCGTCCAGGGAATAACCCAGTCGGTAGAGCTCTCTTGCCGTAGTTCGGACCACAAGGTCATGGGTTTGATCCCGCGGGCACTGACAACTCAGCGTATGAGTAGCGCAGCTATGGGTGCAGCGACTCGTGCGGTAATGTACTCTGACCTGGTGGTAGGTGTGGTGCTCCACCTCAGCAATCCATCTCCCTGGGGACCTCTAGCATATGTGACGGGGATAGGCAGCAACATTCTCAGCTGATACTATTCCTTACTGTCTGAATGATGAAGTAGGGGCAGAAGTAGGGCAGTGGTTCTCAATCCGCCGGGGACCCCCAGGAGTCCTTGGAGGGCTTCCAGATCTTTGAAAAACCTTTGGGGGTCCCTGGCACAAAGCATTTTCAGGGGGAGGTCCGTGGCCAAATACATATACATTTGGTTGACCCTGACCTGAAAATGTTTCATGACCACTGAAGTAGGGCATCAATTTATGAAGTTGACCATTGGATATATGAGATTTCCACCAGAGGGTTAGGGGGTTAGGGTGACGATAATGTGTGTGTGTGTGTGTGTGTGTGTGTGTGTGTGTGTGTGTGTGTGTGTGTGTGTGTGTGTGTGTGTGTGGGGGGGGGGGGGGATATATCGTTGTCCAAAACCGTTTTGTATTTATCATTTTGAAAATGATTTAAACTAGTGAAAATAGCTGATCTGTGCGAGGCGGCGTGTGCTTGTAGATCTGCCATTTCCAATCTTGTATGGTGAAGCAGGACTTGAAACACATTTGATACTTGGAGATACAAGGTTCCTGCCTGACAGTGACGCTATGATGCGTCATCTTTGTGGCGGCGTGCTGGTGAATAATTCAGCCTATCTAACTGTGGTGGAAGAGTGACATGAGGGAGGTGAGGAGGAGGCTACTGGATACACCAGTACCATCCCACAGCTGGGAATTCACTTCACTTCCTACTTCTGAATGGGATGGATGGAGAAAAAAAAAGTTTTACTTGAGTAAAAATATAAATTCCACAATGTTAGAAATACTCCCGTTTAGGTATATATCAGGCACGTGCACACATAGACATCAAAGGGGGCTTGAGCCCCTGCCCTTTTATCCGTCTGCAAAAAGAGCCCTCTCCAGACCATGAATACAGTCTTTAACTATGATGAAAGAAATGCAAATGCCCTCTTTCCATGCCATACCTGAAGGCAGCATTCAAGAGAATTGCCCTGTTTTGTTGAATTGCCCTCTCTGTGTTGAAACCCATGCCGTACTCCACATCTCCAGTATTCACTTGATTATGCTTAGTTCAGTGTGGTATCAAGCACCGGAAATATTTATTGTGACTTATTTTCACCTAAAGGCCCTTTCAGAAAGCTTTCGAGCTTTCAGCTCGCGTGTATACTATAGGCTTTCACCGTGTTGCCCCTGGGAGCAGAGAGAGAGAGAGAGCGAGAGAGAGAGACAGAGAAAGAGAGAGACAGAGAGAGAGACAGAGAGAGAGACAGAGAAAGAGAGAGACAGAGAGAGAGAGACAGAGAGAGGGAGAGACAGACAGACAGAGGGCCTCGTGCATTAGGTTCCCTATAGTGTTTGTCTCTCTGCGAACCCCTCTTGAGACGGGTTTATACTTCGTTGTACAAGGTGTTGCTGTCTGAAAATAGCCAATCTGTATTCTTACGTCTGCTATTTTAGGCCATGGCGCGATGTAGCATAAATTAATCATTCCTCTTCCGGTGTCTTCCACATTCTACTCTCACCTTGTCTCTGTTCCTCTCTCTCTCTCTCCCCTTCCCTCCATCTCTGTGCTTTGAAACCGGTTTCCTGCGCAAGAGCTGCCATGTTTGCCATTGAGGCGGCTTGCTTGCTCAGGGGATAAATTGAATCTTGTCACCATTACGTCAACATGTGAGTCAGATCCTGTGTCTAGGTGAGACCTTTGACACAATGGGCTCTATTTTGATTGTCTTAAGTACCAGCTCTTATGCCTTAACTTAATGTTCAATACTACATATTGACATACTGTCATTCAGGATATCATTTTCATTTTAGTATTACTTCCTTTCTTATTTGTGTGTGTTTTTTTATATATATATATATCAGTGATTGCGCTAGGATTTTTAACTGCCGGTCACCGTGACCGGCATGATTAAAATTTACCGGACATCTGAAGAATATACCGGACATAATCATTTTAATGCATACATTACAAGCAGGTGCACAAACAGCCAATAGCAACAGTTAAAGTATTAGGCCTACTGCATAGTTGGGACTGAAAACGAATTGAATGAAAAAGTATAGGCTAAAAAGAAAAAAACGCTTCAATCTTGCATAAGGGAATTAATTACATTGGACTAATCGCGCTGTTCGCGCAGGCTGTCTGCATGTGGCACACGCACACTGCTTTCACAACAACGTCTTTCTGTTGCATCATGTTTCATGCCAACAATACAATACCATGTCTTGACTTCAGAATAATGAAAAGGTTGATAGATTCATCTGGCCAGCGATTAATCCAATACTCACTGTCGAGTGGTGACAGTGCGTCCATGCGCATGCAACTTTGGGAGAGTTGAAAAGGCTTTGTTCTTCCTACTGTCTCCACTCCATCTCCTCTCCTCATAACTTCAATCAAGTGTATAATGTTTGTTTATGGGTTGATTGCTGACCGTGCGTGCATTCCTTAATTCCCTTGGCTTTACATGCTGTGCGTGCATCGCAAACTGACACTGAAATGAGCGAGCGAGAGAGAGAAAGAGAGAGAGAGAACGGGGGAGCGCGCGGGCGAGCGAGCGAGCGAGAGAGAGAGAAAGAGCGAGAGGGAGAGATAGAGAGAGAGAGAGAGAGAGAGAGAGAGAGAGAGAGAGAGAGGCAGGCAGCCTGCGCAGAGGAGCAGACAGCGATAATAATAAATGACCATTGGTTTTTCAATCGGTCTGGATGTCCGGGAGGAATTTTATTTTTCGGTCTTGGCCATAAAAAATCGGTCAAATCCGGCAATTCCCGGTCTAACGCAATCTCTGATATATATATATATATATATATATATATATATATATATATATATATATATATATATACACACACACATACGTATGTTGCAACAAACACTTGCCCTTTACAACATGACAATAAACCATGACATCTAACAACAATGCTATCTCATTTCCATCAACAACTGCCCATATGCATTTATACTCAATTGTCCACATGCATCATTCATACTCATTGCTCAAACCCACACCATCCTTACTCACTACATGTACATAACTACGCAGTACAACGTAACTATGAGAGGGTCAGCTGGGTCACGTAGCGGCCCGAATTTCTAGTATATATTATTGGCATGGTCAATGACAGAAGTAGCCTGACTTGGACAGCGTCCTAGTTCTATCTAATGACATCATCACATAACGACATCACAAAACCACGTTGATGTCCTTAAAAAGGACTCTACAATAAATGTAACAGTATTTAACAATTTGGAGGAGATTCCCCTGTTAATAATGTTTCGTTGGACAGTACACCTGAAAGGGAGTCAAAGGGCTTACCACTCTGCAGTGGTAGTCGAACATAAGTTGTACACATTTCCGGGGTACGGGTACCCTCTGGCAGATCATATTGAAGTGTACATCTTCAACACAGTGCCTTTGCGTTGGATGAAGGTGTCCCCAGTGACCAGTGGGGACAATGAGATTCCCATCGGGCTCCAGAGCTACACAGCTGTGCTGATAGAAGATAACGTCTACATCTGGGGAGGGTCTTACAACTGGCCACCTCAGTGCTACAATGTGCTTCATGCGTTCGATGTCGACACTCACAGATGGTTCAAACCCAAGGTTTCTGGGACTGTACCAGAGTCAAGGTGTGGGCACTCGGCCTGTGTCCTCATGAAGGTCATGTTTATCCATGGGGGGTGGAGGTCAACTGGATACACTAATGACATCTACAAGTTAGACACCACCATGATGGTCTGGTCTTTAATTAACAGCAGAGGCCCTCAGCCACCTACTTCAGAATGTCATTCTTCCACCATCATCGGGAAAAAGATGTTTGTATTCGGAGGCTATACTAACCATGACATTAATAACGTCAAGAACATCAATAACATGAGAGTATTTGACACGGAGTCCAACTGCTGGCTGATCACACCTTTTGCACAGCTGCTTCCAGAAGGGCGCACAGGTCATCGAGCATTTGCCTATAATGGAGAGCTGTACATATTTGGTGGTAACAACATTAGCCTGACATTTGATATGTGGAAGTTCAATCCAGAGACCTTCTCTTGGAATAAGGTTGAGACCAAGGGGAAATGCCCACCTCAGACATGTTACATGTGTTGTTGCCTGGTGGGAGATCGTATCATCATTGTTGGAGGATACAACTCAACATTTAATGAACGTACACGTGGACGCCATTTCACACCCACTGATGACCTGTTCATCCTTGACTTAAGTACTAGTCTGAAGACCTTATCTAAGCTGGCAGTTATTCAGTACAGTCTGGAGCAGTCAGAACTCCCCCACGACCTCAGGTGGGAACTGGCAACCATGGCTAAAACTCAGGAGTAGACGTGGTCACGTGGCGTGCCCCTCTTTCGCACGGTAGTTTTCCTCTTCTTTTTTTCCTCCTACACGACTCCTTAAAACTCATTCTGTGCCAATGACGGTTTTTGACGGTTTTTGTGTTTTTTGTATAGGAAAATGTTTTTTTTTTGTTTTTTTTTTAAAGATGTCAAAATGACCTGAGATCAGAGATATGCTTTTCTCTGTTTGTGTGTTCGCTCCCTCGTTTAGCTGATTGAGAAAATGTGTGTTCATGTGTGTTCATTCTAGTGGATGGACACTTTTTTTCATTCAAACAGCTCTATCTCTGGAACCATTTGTCTGATTGACAAAATTCCTTTTGCCACTGAATCACAACAACTGTGTCTGTTTCTGTGGGGGAAAAACAAAATCATTTTTTTTCATTGCATAGTAAAGAAAAACATACAAAATCGTGGCACAGCTACCTTGGAGCCATTTTGGCATTTGGCACAGAATGAGTAAGGCCTGTCCATATTGTCTCCGACCACCATACCTTTCGCTGGAGAGTTCCGACTTTCCAGAATCGCAGCTTTCCAAACTCTAATACGGGCTAATGCTTTTCAGAAAATGTGAGCAACGTCATTTTGTAGTTGAACCGGACCTTTCCAACGAAAAGTTCGGTGGTCGGAGACAGTATGAACATGCCTTTAAGTTAAGGCATGAGAGCGGGTGCTTAAGACGATCAAAATAGAGCCCAAAGTCTCAATAGAAGAGCAGGGAGACAAAAGACAACCACCCCAGTTGTATAAGTTGTATTCTACCACTTTTTGTGGTCACATGTTCAGATAGTGGATTCTGATTGGCTTAAAACAGTGGTAAATCAGTCAACAACCTTGAGTTGGACCCTGCCCACTGTTGTGTTGCAGTTGTAACATTTCCAATAACCTTGCAAGTTACAACTGTGTTTTCTGTCATTTATATGGTAGAAGTGGTAGATTAACCCTTTCCAAGCCACGGGGAGCCCCTTAATATTAAAACCGTACTATATCGGACTTCCTAGGGGGGGAGGGGCAGCCAATCGTCTTTTCCCGTACTTTCCCGTATTTACCGAAATAAATTATTTTCATCCGAAAATCGGCGATCGTCTAACCTTCCCTAGTCACCACTCGTGCATTGATAGCTCATGGCTGGTCTGACATGAAGCAAAAGTGATGTCATGGCCCTTTCCTTCTCCAAGGCACCTTCCCCCATTCGGTTACTGTCTGTACACGAGTGCTTCTACTGCAGCCGTGCTGGTGGCTATGCTAGCAATACTTTTCAGTTCTACTCTTGAGTCACACGTGGATTATTTGAGGGGACATTTACGTGAACGGATCGCGCACGCGAAACGCACTGGGACATGATGCGTCAGCCGAATCTCCCACTCTAAGCCAATGCAGATTGAGAATTTCACTGGGAACTGGGGTGAGTAAAACAACGGGGGATCGCGGAATGGTAATGGGGGATGAAGACCACGTGATATAGCGCTGGATGTCTGGTAAAATGAATGCGGTTCAGATCATAATATAATAATAGAAATTTCACGGCTAATCTACCAACAACCATTCTATTTCGGACGGCAAAGTATGAACTCATTTACTGACAGAATTGTCTTTGGTCCTTCCCTGCCACGCTTTCTGAGTGTTTTTCACTGAAAATAGCAGATCTACAATCTACTATAGGTTGTGCTGCTACGTGTCATGAGCTTTTATTCAAAAGATTATGACTAAAACTAAAGAAACAAATTTCAATTCATCAACACTTCCCCCATAGTACTGTACATGGCTTTTACTCTTACTCACATCTTTCTGACCCACTTGTTCGGAATTAAAGGAATTTTAGGGTGGGGCGGGGATGGGGGGGGAGGGTGATTTAGCTGGCGGAGACGACCGCCTGCTCAATGGCATGGGCTTTGGCAAAGCTCTGGGTTCCATTTCACTTTCTTTCTGGCCAAGTCAGTTCTTTCAGGGTCTCAGTGGCTCTGTGGGCTAACATAAGACACCTCCTCTACTTGGGGGCTTAATGCCCCGTTGCTCATTTTCACTGGTATTGTGTTTCCTGAGATCAGCTTTTTTAATATAGGTGGCGTAATTGGGAAAAATTCGAAGAAGGAGCCTGTTTTTTTTTCCCCTCCTCTTTCGTCCCTGGCACTCGCAAAATAACCGATTACTTCAAACCGAAACGATTTGAGTATTTAAAATTCCTCCAACATTTGATGATGTATGATTTTGGTTCGAACAGTATTATTAAAGATGAATCTTTAGCTCTCAGAGCCATAATGGATGCTTGCTTCAAGAAGGGTGTCTACAGAGATATAATTAGCCCATGACAAAAGGCTGGGGGTGTGGGGGGGGGGGGGGGGGGGGGGGGGGGGGGGGGGGCTTTGTCTTCGGGACATTACCATGGTGACTTCTAAGCTACTGAAACATTCAATATAAACACTTCAGTCTTGAATGTACTGTACCACATAAACCCTCACTGACAAAAAACAACTAGATCGCTTTTCCAGCCAAATTTCCGTCGGCATACGGATCATCCTCTCTCTCTCTCTCTCTCTCTCTCTCTCTCTCTCTCTCTCTCTCCCTCTCCACTGCTGCTGATGTCGAGAGAAAGAAGTATTAAAAAGGCTGAGATATTCTTAGTCGCTCGCCGGTGTTGCGCGCCACAGGGAAAATAGCAGACCTACAAGCAGGCACGTGCACACACACTGAAGACATCAAAGGGGGCTTGAGCCCCTGCCCTTTAATCAGTCTGTAAGTGCCCTCTCCAGAACACGAATGCAGTTTTTACTATGGTGAAAGAAATGCAAATGCCCTCTTTCCATGCCATACCTGAATCAAGAGAATTGCCTTAACTCTCCTGAACTTGAATGTAGCATCTTATGTTGAAAGAATTGCCCTTTCTGTGTAGAAATCCATGCCATACGCCACGACCATACATGTAATTTAGATAGCATTGTCATTTTTTTTTAATATTTGTTATGAAGTTTTTACTGAATAGGTGCTTGGTCTACTTGTTTTCTTAGATTTGCTTACTATTTATTTCGATTTGATGTATGGATGTTGATGTACTGATGTATTACCTTGCTTATTTTAAGTCGCTCTGGATTAAGAGAGTCTGCTAAATAATTGAATTGTAAATTGTCTCCGTATTGGCTTGATTATGCTTAGTTCAGTGTGGTATCAAGCACCATGCTCACAACGCGTCACGCTGCGAAGTGTTGAGCTTGGAGGTCTGCTATTTTAGATATTTTAGGTTTAGAAATGTCAGCCTCTGCCTCTCTGAAAATTCTCTGCATGTCCCTGCTGCCTACAAGCTCACAACGCGTCGTGAGCTTGTAAGGCTGCTATTTTTCCCCGCCCTACGACGAAGCACATCTCAGACTTTTTAGAGCTGAAGAGAAAAAGTCAGAAAGTCAGAGAGTGAAAGAAAGCTGGGGAGTTATAAATATTAGGGGCTGAGAGTCTGATAAGAGATTATACTCCTCTAGCGCTCAAGAAGCCGAACCGGGTTTTCCAGATCCTCGCAGAGAATGAAATGATGCGCTGGCAGAAAGACAATCCCCATCCTCCGCTACCCCCACCCCCCCCCCACCCCATCCCCCCACAGCCAGGGACGTGCTGGCCATTGGGAAAAGCGGGACAACTCCCGAACGGCCGGTTCATTCCCGGGCCGGTCCAGGCCGGCCATTAGGAAAAAAAATAAAATAAAATGTCAGCCTTCGTTCCATTTTGGGGGCTGGGCGGCCAACAAAGTAAATCGTCACTGTCGGGCAGAAGTTTCAAATTTGTAATTTTTTCGCAAAGCAAAGCCCTGCTTCATCATACAAGGCCGTCGCACAAAAGTAGTGAAAACAGCAGATCTACAAGATCTGCAAGATCTACAAGATCTGCAACGCCTCGCGGTGCGAGGCGTTGTGTGCTTGTAGATCGTCTGTTTTCACTAGTTTAAATCATTTTTTAAATGATAAATACAAAACAAACGGTTTTGGACATACAAGGTTTCCACCCGACATCGACGAAATATAACTCATGTACAATAATTGGCCCACTGGCTTGTCACTTGTCACGATCTGAAATGGCAAATCTTTGAGTAGCAGCAGCGCTATAGAGAGAGATCTCTCTCTATAGCGCGCAATGAGGGCCTCTACAACTCTTTTTCCCGGGCTGAATCAGGGGCCCAGCACGTCCCTGCCCACAGCCCTCCCCACACCCCAGCCCTCTTCATCCTTACACACAGTGAGATGCTCGCTTGGCAGTGGCAACGGTGGCATATTATCTCAGAGGCTTGATTGATTTTGTTAGCCAACACTTAGTCGGGTTGATTACCCCCCCACACACTCCCCCCCCTTCCTTCTCCTCTCATCGGATTGAAGACTCCCACATTTCTGCGTCCATGCTCAAGTTCCCTCAGCACTAGGGTGAATGTTAACCTGGTGAAATGCTAAGTTGACGACGTTGATGCGTAGCTAACCTGCCGACGCTGGTGAGTAGCTCACCTGCCAACCCTGGTGAATGTTAACCACTATGCCTAAACCTATTATTATAATTTTTTTTATAATTCTCATCCCACGATTTTGCAACCCAGTGCCAATTGCCTATGTAATCCTGGGCTCTGCTCTCCCTCTGCCGCGCCTGGGGAAACAACGGACTGACCTCATGCTTCCTTCAATGCATGAGTAGTCCAAGTTGTTTCTTTTCACCTGACAGGGGGGATTTCCCAGGGATGGACGTAGCGCGTGGAAGGAACACGTTATTCCAACCAGTTCCTTTCCCCTCCATCAAGCGCCCCGGCTGGCCAGGGGGAGGCTCTAAACCAAAGCCTAAACCTAATATAAACCCTGACCCTAACCTCAGTGGGGCTGAGGGAACATAGGGTCGAGGGAACATAGCCATGATCCCCTTGAAAGGACCAACCTTCACCCCATTTTCAACCTATCTTCATACAATTGGGTACTTGCTAATGCTCCGCAGGGCTGTGGACGTAACCAGTGGCCAGTGGCTTTGCCGATGTGAAAACCAAGCTAAATAGAACAGCAGGCTTTCTATTCCTTGAAAGTTAGCATAGAAGCCGTTGTTCTTGCAATAATAGAAACAAAATCTTGTTCTAAATTACCAAACCTGCCGTCTCTGGTAGGCAGATTTCTGAACTGTCCACAGTCCTCCTCTGAGACACAGACCGAGTAGATAAAAATGGTACTGTATTATAATGAGTATTAGCAAGGAGCTACAACATAAAGTTATCTATCTATAAATGCGACAAATCTCTGTCTGTCTGTCTGTGTGTATGTAATCCGCGTATCTCGAGAACCGTTCGTCCCACCGGCTTCAGATTCGGCACGCACGTTCCCCGCCACGGCGCGGAGTGCAGTGCCGAGCCTCGACCCGACCCGACGCATATAAAAGGCTCTGACATCACGTACGCCACATGAGTCAACAAAAAATCTCTGTGAATGTGTATGTATGTATGTAATCCGCGTATCTCAAGAACCGTTCTTCCCACCGGCACGCGCATTCTCCAGATATGGGCATAAAATGAATGCCCGAATGTGGAGCTGATGTCTGACATCAGAGTTTTCCGCAACCGGTACTGTGTGTGCAGAGATCTCCATATATGGGCATAAGGGGACAAAGGCAAACAGATGGTCAAAACGGGTCCTATGACAACAGGTATATTGGGGTTTGCATTAAAGGGTGGGGACAAAGGCAAACAGATGGTCAAAACGTGTCCTATGACAACAGGTATATTGGGGTTTGCATTAAAGGGTGGGGCATTCATGGGGTCCGCTCCAAAAAAGAAAATAAAAGAGACAAAGACAAACATAAGACAAGCAACAAAGCGTGGGACTGGGAGGATGACTTGAATGATGCAGATTTAAGCAGGCTGTGTATTCTGCTTAAAGAAGAAACAAACAAAAAGCGACAGAGATCTCATATATGGGCATAAAATGGACGCAGATAAACAGATATCTCCATATACGGGCATAAAGGGACACAGACAGACAGATACAGAGATCTCCATATATGGGCATAAAATGGACGCAAATAGACAGATATCTCCATATATGGGCATATATGGGCATAAAATGGACCCAGAACTATATCTGCAGTGATCTCCATATATTGACATAAAATGGACGCCGACAGACAGACAGATACAGATATCTCCATATATGGGCATAAATGGACACAGGCAAACAGATGGTCAAAACGGGTCCTATGACAACAGGTATAATGGGGTTTGCATTAAAGGGCGGGGCATTCATTCCCTATTTACATTGTTCCCGAGTTGGCCAGGTCGCCGACTAGATGCTGGGCCGCCCGAGCTTCTAGTGTTGAAAATGGGTGACGTGGTCCTATAAGCGGAGCCCGGTTTACAGGTTTTCACTCTCCAGTCTGGTTTTCACCGCTTTGAGGGGCTTCTATCGTCCCACAAAGACGTAACAGTCTGTTTTAAGGACCGTAAAACACCCTCCCCCTTCAGTGATTGGCTGTTACATCCCAAACCATGACTTTTCAGGATATGAAAAATAAAACTGTGTTCCAATCGATCCAATTCATTATTATTTAGTTACAGGCCCTGGTTAATATTTTTATTGGTTCAATATTTGTAAAATTCGCTGACACACTTGTTAATGGCAAGAATGGCTGATTTACAAGCTCACTATAATTCTATGACACACTTGTACAACGAAGCAGAGCATACATTTACGAAAAGAAAACCATAAAAAGTTGAATTATGGAGATCTACAAGGCCGACACAATGATTTGTAAAAGACACTGGGCGGCTCTGGGCTTTCCACAGACTGGTGTCCAGGGGTGTCACAAGGGAGGGGGGAAGTGGGACTGAGTTACTAGGGCCCAAGGTGTAGGGGCCTGTCTTTAGCTATTGAAGAATAGCAGATATACAAGCTCACAGCGCGGCACCGAGTGCCGCGCTGCGTGCTTGTAGATCTGCTATTTTTGAAAAGTCGAAAAATGTGTGCAAATCTTTGAATATATGTACTTTTTAAGCGAACATTTGTAACTCAAATTCTGCTTCGGTGGGGGTCCCTGGAACTAAATATTTTGAGATAGGGGATCCGTGGCTAAATACATATAATTTTGGGGGGTCCTTCACATGAAAAGGTTTGAGCACCACTGACATAGAAACATAGGTTTTTCAAAAAACCTTAGAAGACTTTTCACGATTTTTCAAAAATAGCAGCTATACAAGCTCGCAGCGCGGCACTCGGTGCCGCGCTGTGAGCTTGTATAGCTGCTATTTTTCAATAGTTAACGCACAAAATAATGCGTAATAAAGCGTTCCCAGTCTAAATGGGTTAAAACCCCTCCCCCTATGAAGAACATTCATGGGGGGCCCCGCAGTGAATCCTTGTACCCAGGGCCCAGAATTTGGTGCGACACCCCTGCATGCTGGTCTCTCTCTCTCTCTCTCTCTCTCTCTCTCTCTCTCTCTCTCTCTCTCTCTCTCTCTCTGTGATCTAATAAGTATTCCAGTAGAAGGCCTGTTAAACACAGTCCTGTAAAATCAGGGATGATGGTTTCATTACAGTTATCAGCGAACAGGAGAACGTGAGCCGACTCCAGAAGACGTTGATACGTGTTACCTCAAGCAGCAACGCGGCCATTAAACTCTCTTATTATGGACGTGCTTAGAGAAGAACTACTGTTTGTTCACCACGAACCGACCCCGCTTTAAAGAATGGGAGGCTCCTTTTATGTAGGGAACGAGGAATGCTTTTCAAACCTGTTCATTTCAAGGAGCGCCAGTTTGGTAAGTGTTTCTTAAACTTTCAAATGTCAAGGTTAACTCTGACAGTGTATAAATGTAACCAAATGAACCCTAACAGGTTCATTTGGTTACATTTGTACACTGTCTGAGTTACAAACTTGTTTCAGTCAATTTAGACCCTCTAAACCAGGGTTCCCCAATAGGCGGCCCGTGGGCCATTTGCGGCCCGCGGGGGGCTACTGTCTGGCCCCCACCAACCCCAGTAATAATGGTGGTATAAGAGCAGCAACAACACTAGTATATCGTCGTTGTCGGGTGGAAATCTCGTATCTCCAAATTTGTACGTTCTTTTGCAAATCATACAAGGGCGTGGCACAAAAGTAGTGAAAACAGCTGATCTACAAGCACACAACGCCTCGCGGTGCAAGGCGTTGTGTGCTTGTAGATCGGCTGTTTTCACTAGTTTAAATCATTTTTAAAATGATAAATGCAAAACGAACGGTTTTGGACATACAAGATTTTCACCCGACAACGACGATATCTGAACTGTCTCTGGAGTAGCCCTGCAATGCTGTGGCCCTCAGCTTGGTACCCTAGAAATGATTCGGCCCTTGGGGAAAACTAATTGGAGAACCCTGCTCTAAACTAAGGAACCCACAGAGACCCTGGAATCCACTATGAGAACAACTGCCCTATAAGTGATCATACTACAACACTACAACAGCATCACACAAAAGTATCAAAAGTACCGGATCTGCAAGCTCGAAACGTGGCGTGAAGTGACGTGTTCTTGTAGATCTGCTACTTCTGGATTTGAATCCCGAAAAGTAAGAGTGTGAGGTTTTCCACCTGACAGAGACGATCTGCATTGAAGGCCTCAATGTGGTTCTCAAAGTGGGGTCCGGGGACGCCCAGGGGTCCTTGAGGTGGTTCCAGGCAAAATGAGCTGGTAATATACAGTATAGCATCATTTATATGAATCGGCTATGTTGTGCATTGTAGATCTCGCTCTTCTCAAAAATAATTTGGTGGTCCTTGACATGAAAACGTTTGAGAACAACTGTTACATTCCACGTATTGATTTGTCTGGGATTTCTGTAGCCAAAAGTACAGTTTTACATCTTTCATCCATTTATAACTCTCCTAATTAGGGGTGTAACGATATAGTAACTGTATCGAAATATCGTTTTTAACTTAAAAAATCTAAGTATATCGAAATGAAAACAGCTAAAATCGAATCGTATCGTTTTATTTTGCATCATATTGAATCGGCAGTGCAAAGAATCAATTGTATTGATACTACCTACCTACTTGTGCATTGTATTTAGTATTTTTAAGAAGAAAAAATGAAAAGGAGGGGTTTAATTACTTTTCCTTTCCATATAGCTACACTGGTCTATCGATACATGTATGTAATCTCTGGGTTCATGTCAAGGTGCGGGTTTGTCAATATGCAATGTCCATGTATTTGGCAGATAAGCACTGTGTTTACTTATTTATATCCATGATAATACATGTTTCCCTTAAAAACCTGCACTATCCACACCCTTTACACAGATTTAATTTATTTGCAAAATAGTTACTATATCGATTTTAAATCATTGAATCGAATCGTATCGTATCGCCATGAATGAACCAATATTGTCCATGTATCGTATCGTCAGCCATGTATCGTGATATGTATCGAATCGCTATTAAAATGTATTGTTACACCCCTACTCCTAATGTAACCAATTGTTTTACATACATTGTCAGAGTTAAGTACAACAGCTAGCGACAGCAGCTGATACATTCCAGCAGCGCCGCTGGAGGTTAATGTCCCTGTGGAGCACCTCTCTGTGGACTCACCTCTTGTTGAGGTCAATTGGAGATGGCAGGGAGAGCTGTGCTTACAAGGTCCTTTAACCAGGGAGAGCTGAGAGCTTACAAGGTCCTATAGCCAGGGCGGTGGTGACACTAATTCATTCTTTATTTATTCTTTCAGGAGGAGCTCCCAAACTGGATGCTAGCCCGACTCGCCACGGGAGCCATGCGATCCGCCAGTGGTGTAAAGTAAGTACTTTTACGTATTTCAGATTTCCAATACTTTTGCTTCTACTCCACTATATCTCGGATCCAAACGTTGTTATTTTACTCCACTATTACTTGAAAACCTTAGTCTCAAGTTACTTCATAGACTTTGATTATTATTACAAAACATACTAACCACTTCAGCCCTATTTCGGCCAGTAACATGACATTGGTTCGACCTCCCGTTGGTCCGACCACCCTATGCCTAACCCTAACCTCAGTAAAACTATGCCTAAACCTAACCTAACCCTAAAGGCCTGTCCATAGTATCTCCGAATGTTCGGTAAGTTGTGATTTCCGATGAACTCTCATTCGGAGTAATGCTTTTCAGAAGTCGCGAGTGACGTCATTCTGTAGTCAAACCGGTCGTTTTGACCGGCCTTTAGTCGAACTTGTGAGAGGTCAGATTTACGGGCAGTCCCCATTTCGGCCATTTGAAAATGGCAGATCTACAAACTCACAACGAGTCACGATGCGACACATTGTGAGCTTGTAGATCGGCTAAATATCGGCTAAAGATTTGTATACATTTTAAAACTTTCTGACATTCTGCATAATGGGTAGGCTACTTTACTTTTGGTACCTCGAGTACATTTTAATGCCAACACTTTTGTACTTTTCCTCAATTACCTGTACATTTGAAATTCAGAAATTATATGTCTATATTGCAGTATTGATACTTTTACCTAAGTAAACAATTTGAGTAATCTTTCCACCACTGATACTGGCCCGACTCGCAACGGGAGCAATGCGATCGATCCGCAAGCGCAGCAAGCGAGCTTTATGCTTGTTGTGTCGCTGCCGTAATGCGAAGCAGATGCGGGGGGTTTGAAAACCGAGACTGCTTCGGATTAAAAAAAAGTAGCTAAGCATTGTTGATCGTAAGGTATGCCAAGGAGTCTGAAATAAGCTGCAATTCATCATCCGGGGTTGTGTTTACGTCGCGTAATGGAGCCAGGAGGTTGATAAGATTATGCTGCGTTGACGAGAAGGGGGGAAAAAATGAAATATGTTAGCAGATAATATGCATTGCTGGCTGCTGGATGGGATTAATGCTACATTGTGGAATCCACACCGTATAGTGTGTGCTTTTTTTCAAGCCATAAACCATTTCTCTGTAGCAGAGTGGTTCTCAAAGTGGGGTCCGGGGACCTCCAGGGGTCCTTGGGGTGCAGTTCCAGGGGGTCCCTATAGCTAAATGATTGATATTTAAGAACCAAATGGAGCTTTGCAGGTCTGTAACTCCTGTGGAACCTAGTACATATACACTCTCAGAGTTATGGGCGTATATGTGGCCAAGTCTGCAATACAGATCGGTTAAAATGACATTTAATTCATTAAAGCAGCACTATGTGACTTTCCTCTTCTACCCTGGATTTGAACCTGGTTTCCCGTGCAAGCGCTGACATGTTTTATTATTATTTTACCATTGAGCTAATAGAGCCCGCCTGCTTGCTCAGGGGATAAATGTAAACCTGGCCATCAGGTCAAAATGTGTTCCTATGGGTGAGACATGATGATTGACCCGATCTAAATGTCCCAATAGAAGAGCAGGGAGAGAAAATACAACCATTTAAAAAAGTTACATATCGTCACTGTCGGGCAGAAACCTTATATCTCCAAGTTTCAAATGTGTAATTTTTTTCGCAAAGCAAAGCCTTGTTTCATCATACAAGGCCGTCGCACAAAAGTAGTGAAAACGGCAGATCTACAAGCACACAACGCCTCACGGTGCGAGGCGTTATGTGCTTGTAGATCGGCTGTTTTCACTAGTTTAAATCATTTTGAAAATGATAAATACAAAACAAACGGTTTTGTATTTATCGAGTGCCGCGCTATGAGCCAATACTTTCGTACTTTTACTACTTTAGTACATTTTGAATTCTGGACTTCTACTTGTAACAGAGTACTTCTACAATGCAGAATTGATACTTTGACTTAAGCAGAAAATGTGAGTACTTTTTCCACCACTGCATGAAGACAGAACGGCGATGAATTAGAGATTAGACGTTGAGGAGGCTGGGGGTGGGGGGGGGGGGGGGACATGGCTGGCTGCTGCGGGGTCATAAATTACCCCATGTTTTACACTGCAATTTGCTAGTCGCACAGTTCACAGGACGGAGAAAAAAATAAATAAACTAAGCCGATAAATCAAGCGTTCTCCGTTGTTGGTTGAATCGTTACACGAGCGCGCCAATAAGCAAAAAAAGTGATTTAACGTTAATGTAATATTTGCCACCCCCCCTCGACAACTACACGCACACAGCACGTCTTTTCTTGCGGTGCAAATTCATGTAGGGGATGAACCTGGGGGATTTGTACTGTAGTATTTACAAGTGGTAGTCATAACACACACACAGTCTCACACACACACGCACACACACACACACACACACACACACACACACACACACACACACACACACACACACACACACACACACACACACACACACACACATACAGATCTATTATGGAGCTGACAGGTTGAAAGCTCCGGTTTAGTCCCGTTGGCGGTCGTAGTCAGAGAGAGAGAGAGAGAGAGAGAGAGAGAGAGGCTCCCGACTGCACACAAAAAAATATTCTCTGAAATAGAACAAGTCTTTTCTGAAAAGGATCCATTGTTCTGTTTCTAAAGACCGTGCGGAGCGAGAGCCAGAATAAGCCCAGGTAGCATGGTAAGCCAGCAGAGATGGGTGGGTGGGTGTACAGAAATGAACTGGCCTCTCTCTCTCTCTCTCTCTCTCTCTCTCTCTCTCTCTCTCTCTCTCTAAGGCGGTGGGTTCCCAACCATCTCTCTCATGAAAGCGTTTGCGGTCCACCCATCGGCCCACCCATCTGAACACTTGACATGGCAGCCGTGTTAGGAGGCTGAGGAGCACATGTTCGCTGTGGGTCACTTTTCTTGTCATCATTATCCAAATCGAGCACTAATCGGCCTATAAAGCGGTCAAGGAACGAGAGCTGAACCGACTTGTGCTTTGAGTTATCCCCCGCAAAGGAATTTCATTTGCGTCGGCAGTCCGACTCCGCTTTTGCTGTCGGTGGCGGGGCTCTGAACTTGTACTCGCTTTACGCTTCGGGGTGCGTGTCTCTTTCGCAGCGAGAGAAAGAAACCTCTCGGCCACACTGTAACTGCATGCCCATTGTCCTAACCTCCACAACGAGGGTTCTGCCCTGTAATTACGTTCTATTTCTAAAACCATCCGTCTTTTCTCACACAGGGCTCACTGACAGATTAAAACATTAGCACGTTGTCGCGCGCCGCAGTGCTCGGCTACACTTCACATTGTCTCGTGCTCTCCATAGCTCCCCGTGGCGCCCCAGATGGGACTACCTCCACCGCTGAGGTCTGGTGGGGGAGAGTTCCTGATCCATGGTCAGTTTAGCTCGGCAGTGGCGGCCGCGCCAGTTCGCTACAGAGGGAGGTCCTGCGCACGCGCACACATACACGCACGCATGCACACACATGCACACAGGCACGTGACAGCAATTAATGAATGCCGTTTGTACCCTAATCCTGAAACCGATGGTGAGCTTGTAGATCTGCTATTTTTGTGCACGAACATTGTCTAATCCTCCTAACTCCAACCTGAACACAACCTAAAACAACCATTTCTCTTGTGAGGCCCAGGGAAAATAGTCCTCACAATGTCCATTTCTCAAATGACTATAACATTAATATCGTCGTTGTCGGGTGGAAACCTCGTACCTCCAAGTTTCATTTTGTATGTTCTTTCGCAAAGTAAAGCCCTGCTTCATCGTACAAGGCTGTCACACACAGCACACAAGCACACAAGCGTTGTGTGCTTGTAGATCGGCTGTTTTCACTAGTTTAAATCATTTTTAAAATGAAAAATGCAAAACGAACGGTTTTGGACATACAAGGTTTTCACCCGACAACGACGCCCCTCAAAGTCTAGTGATACCGTACAACTACACGCACACGCACGCACACACACACACACACATGCGCACGCACTCACAGACACACACAGAAACACACACACACCTCGAGGGCATGATGATTGCTTCCATTCTCGGGTGCGAGGCTCGCGGTGCAACTGGTGCTGATAGCAACCCTCAGAGCCGGCTGCTGCTGCTGCTGCTGCTGTCTCGACAGAAAACCAAGCCGCCACGGCACAAAGTTTCCATCTTCCCCGGGCTATTTATTTAATGGATAATGCAAGGGCCGCAAAATGGAAATCGTCCCGCCGCCTTCGACCATGTCGTTAACCCGCCGACTCCCTCCCTCCTCCCCGCCTCGCCTCGCCTTTTCCCGGCACCGCATTCACCCCCCCCCCCCCCCCCCCCCCCCACCTCCCCACCTCGCCCGGGCATAAATCATTTCCGTAACTCGTTATTACCGAACTCATTATTTATCCCCCCCTCCCCAATCGTTTTTTTTAAACGGCATCCCCTCCCCCACCCCCCAAAAAACAATTTATTAATAAATGACTAAAAGCCATCAGGTATTTAAATGCGAACAGAGAGAGTGTAATATTCATCTTAGCCTCCGTCGATGCCTCGCTGGCACACGGGAGGAGAGAGAGAGAGAGAGGAGAGGAGAGGAGAGAGAGGAGAGAGAGAGAGAGGGAGAGAGAGAGAGAGAGAGAGAAGAGAGAGAGAGAGAGAGATGAGAGAGAGAGAGAGAGAGAGAGGAGAGAGAGAGAGAGAGAGAGAGAGAGAGAGAGAGGTGATAAGAGGGAGCAGCTAATCTCTGCACCTCTGCTGTGGTTAGGGCTGTCACGATTATGACATTTTACATGACGATGAATTGTCGCGATTAACAATCTAATTGTGTTTTTGTCATTGACAATTGCATTTCTGTTTTAGGCTTTGGAAGTTGCACATGGCAGATATGACGCTTACAACGAGCGCGGGCGCGGTCCCCGTGGAATTCCTGCGTGCGTGCGTTCTCGTTCGGGCATTGCGCCCGCGGCCGGGAAGAGCTGGGTTGTGGTCATCTTTGTGAAATACCGCCCGGAGATTACTCGCGGAGTGCGTGTGTTTGTGTCTCCACCGTGCGCGATCCCTGCTGATCCAAGTGAGAAAGCCACGGCAACCGCCGTCCGTCTGTAGGGCGCTTAACAGTTTTGGACTGTTTAACCCATTTAGGCCTAGAATTAGAAGGATTCAAAGACACTTATAGAATCGGGTCAAAATTCTAATGTTCACGACTTTTCAAAAATACCTACGAGCTCGCAGCGCGGCACTCGGGTGCCGCGCTGTGAGCTTGTATATCTGCTATTTTTCAATAGTTAAAGCATAAAATAATGATACACAAATGTGTACCCCGTTCTAAATGGGTTAATGAGGTTTCCACCCGACAGAGACGATATGTCTCTGTTTCTCAACCTTTGGGTCCAGGGAACACCCACTTAGTTATGGTCTGTCAGTATGATGATTATCAATGTTATTAATGGACAATTCCTTAACTTGAAAGCAATAAATACATTGAGAACCACTGGCCACAGGCTCTTTGTGTTCTCAGCCTATAGGGAGACAGAGTGGGAGAAAGAAGGGGCAGAGAGAAAGAGAGAGAGAGAGAGAGAGAGAGAGGGAGAATGTGTAGACAGTGTAATCAATTTAAACATACTCATACTCCTCTTAACCTGCTCTCAGTATTGCACACTTTCCCCTTCTTACTTTCTTTCCCTTTCTCTCTCTCTCTGTGTGTGTGTGTGTGTGTGTGTGTGTGTGTGTGTGTGTGTGTGTGTGTGTGTGTGTGTGTGTGTGTGTGTGTGTGTGTGTGTGTGTGTGTGTGTGTGTGTGTGTGTGTGTGTGTGTGTGTGTGTGTGTGTGGTGTGTGTGTGTGTGTGTGTGTGTGTGTGTGTGCGCGCGCGCGTGCGTCTCTCTCATCTAAACACAAACTTGAGCTCCTGGGTTTATGGATCCATGCATTGCACAGTGCTGCATGTGAGGTTCAAACTTTTTCTCTGCTTCCGTGTACAGAAAGCGTGTCCGTGTCTGTGATCGATCGGGGGATCGCTCAAAAAAATCGAAATATATACGGTGACTACTTGAAAAGGTAAGGGAAAAGCTAGGTAAGGATAGCTGACAGTAGGGGTGGGCGATACTGGCAAAAAGCATTATCACGATATGCTTCATGCAGTATCACGATACACGATATTATCACGATACTGTTTTATGCGAGTTTTTAGGTTTATTATGATTATTAGACCCACACAGATATTCTATAGATAATCTATTCATTTTTATGCTGCAGATAGAAAGATAGATAGCCTAATCTATGATTTTTTAATGATAACATTCAGATTTTTGATTAAACAATTATCATTTTTTTACCTCAAAATATTTACTAGTTGGTGTGATGATGGTTCAGGTCATTCAAATGGGTCCAGAAATGTTTTATGGGTTCCCTTAAAATGTTTTTTTGAGTGTTGTGAGCTTGTAGATCGGCTATTTTCAAAACAATTTGGCGGGACCTCTCTGGGGGTCTCGACCCACAGGTTGACAACAACCCATGCCTTACCATTGAAACTTCAGGGAAAACAAATTACCTTATGACCAACCAAAGTCAGGAGGTTTGTTATGATACAAGCTTTCTTTTTAGAGAATTACTCACTCATTATCATCCTAGCTTTTAGCTTTTCTACTAACAATAATGGCATGGTTTTATAACTAAGCCAATTATGTAATAGACGCAAAATAGACGCTACGATTTCACCGCGAGACGCGACGACACACGCATGCATCAATGGTGAAAACATAACCAACAAAGCACTTTACAAATCGCAGCAAAAAGCTACTTGTTTGTAGTTAATAAAACAGAAGCATGGATTTACAAGGTGATCTAAATCATCTCATCAATACTGCCAGAGTGGAGACTCCAGCACAGCTTTGCAAGCAGTGAGATGGCTGATAGCGATAGCAGGACGGATAAGTACAGTAGTTTGCGTCCTGTTAGTTTAATGCATCCATTATGAAAAATATGCTCCAAAGAATGCAGGCCAAGCTGCATCCCTGCTTTACAAAGTCCCGTGAAAGTGAAACTAAATCGTGGGCCAGTGTGCCGTGCTGCTCGGTGCTCCTCAGCTCCTGCACACAACTCAGTCAGTGCTGTAGACACTCTGTAGCCTGTCTGCGTGCTGGCCCGGGGGAGGGGCCGTGAAAGCAGGGGACAGATCCCCAAGCTATACGACACGTTGAGCCGCGACACGTTATAGCTTGTAGATCTGTTCTTTTTGGCGAATTACACCACCGTACTATAGAAGTATAAATTAAGCAATCGAGCTGCGACTCATGGAACGTGCACTCGCTGTATATCCAGATTCCAGAGCCTTTTCTAAATGACTGTTTGTATCACGAGAGAAACGATATTCTGAAATGGCCTATCGTGGCAAAGCTGTATCGCCGAGACGATAATTATCGTCATATCGCACACCCCTAGCTGACAGTGG
>NC_137825.1:33952667-34022667 GCF_963921795.1 Nannobrachium achirus | reverse complement strand
TGGCCTGGTTGTTACCAGCTAATCTCCGGCGCCGTTGGCCCGATCGCTGCCAAACTGAGCACACACACTCCCTGGATGCCAAATCAGAACCTCTGCCCCACATTTTTCAAATCAGCCTCATGGTGGCGCTATAACAGGCCGATTTGTGTGGCCTGGTGGAGACCTGTGCTCGGAAGAGCACTGCTTCTAGTTCACTTTGGTTTCGCTGAGAGTGTTGCAGGCTTTGATACCGTTTAACACTTTGACTGCCATCATTTTAATCAAACTAATGTAGATTTTTCCTATTGTTTTTACCATTATGTGCACGGTACCATTACGATTCCGGTCACGCGAGACGAACAAACCTCTTTTCTTTCACGTGGTGAAGAAAAAACACAACCGTGATCATCCGTGCGTAAGTTATGGTCCATAGAAAAGAGGCTGTTTTGACCAAAAGCGTGATATGGGATAAGATCCGAGATATATATTTTGTTCTGCAGCCAGGATGAATACAAGGGAATGGACGATAGGATATCCTCACTACGTTATTTTGTGAGGCATCATGGGAAACTGAGTGCCGTTCTGCAAGCTCGTAGATCTGCAATTTTTGAAAAATCTTGAACATTTGTGCAGGTCTTTGAATATTTTTGACCCGATTCTATACATTTTTTCTAAATCCTTCTTCTAAATCAGTGGTTCTCAAACTTTTTTCTCAAGCTTTTGGCCACGGACCCCCGATTTCAAAATATGTTGTTCCAGGGACCCCCCAGAAGCAAGTATTTGAGTTACAAATGATCGCTTTTATATTCAAAAATAGCAGATCTATTATGCTATTTTTCAATGGTTAAAGCATTAAATAATTCTAGGCCTAAACGTGTTTAATATTGTTTGTTTGTCATGTAATGGTAAACAGGATGAATTTGGCATTGGCTTCGTGGGAGGATGATGCATTGTGCAGGTTTTTAGTTTGGTTGAGGTTTCATCTTAACGCATCGCCTGACAGGTATTAATTCATTCATTCGTCCTGCGTTTAATATTTTTCTGGGGTTGACGTAAATTGTGGCTTTTTTAACCCTGACCCTGAGCACTGCAGGAATGCACCGCAGGACGTGCAGACATGCGGGAATGTGCATGTGCGCGCGCACACACACACACACACACACACACACACACACACGCACGCGCGCCCTCTGGCCCCCAGCACCTGCCCCTGAGTGCCACAACACATGCATGCATGGGTGCCGTCGTATACCAACCTGTTCTGATTTAACCCCTGTGACCTCTCCACCTGCCCCCACCCTACCCCACCCATGCCTGCACCCTCCCACGCCACCTTTCCCTCCCTGCATACCCCGCACTCCAGTCATACTTGACCCTGTGTGTGTCTGCCCATTATCACGGGTCAGGTCAGGGCACCGCATGCACATGACCACGCGCACACCCACACACACCCACACACTCGCGTGGGCATTCACAAACATAAGAACGCACATAAACGCCCACATATATGCAAACAATGCTCACAGGCTCATGCGCGGACATTATCACTATTGAGGTCAGGGCATGCGAGCACGCATACACACACAGACGCACACGCACGCACGCACGCACACAAACACAGGTGCATGATCCACTAATCTCTAGGTCTGTTTGCAATAGAGGGCAGGCCAACCTCGACGTAACCTGCTGAATGTTGCATAACCCCAAAGGTTAAACGTCCGCTAAGATCTGTTATGAGGTTCAATAGAAAGAGTTTCACTTGTCACTGGCTTTCTGAACAGGGCCTTCCAAAACTATTTCCTTTGATGGTCCAGCAAGTTTACGCATTTCGGGGGAATTGGCATGCGGTTTGCCAACAATGTCACAAAATAACATGCAACAAAGACATCATAAAAATGTCTTCAATTTGAAAAGGCATGGCCGATGATGACTGAGTACTGTTTACAAACTTGTCAATTTGTTAAATGAAAAAAACTAACCTCGCCACTATGCATTTGAAATCTTCAGAACTCCGATGTCCATACTAATGTAAACATACATTTAGACAACATGGGCTTATTATCATTGACATCAGGCTGATTAAGGTAGAGCAGGATACGTGATAGTTTCCCAACATTCATTCTCGAAACATGCTTACATCTTTAGCGCTTATGATAGCTTGGGAATTGCCAGTCTTGGAGCAAAAGTACTCAAGTAACCAAGTACTTGAGTCAAGTAGGCATACTATAGATACTCAGTCTAATATGACTCAACTGCAAGTGAAGGCTGTGCACTTGAGTTGAAGTAATTGAGTACTTGGCTTTTAAAAGGTTTTAAAGAAATGTTCTGGGGGTTTTCTTTTTCTTTTTTTTTCTTTTCTTTTTTCTTTTTTACAATGATCACTAACTGAAATAGGGCATAAGTGGTTCATTCATGATATACTTTACTTGCACTTTCTCTTCCTAGAAATGTAGTGGAGCCAAAGGTAGGCTACAATATTTGTCTTTGAAAGTAAAGGCAAGTATCCAAAATACAAATACTCAAGTACACATGATTACAAATGTAAATGGGTCAGTGACGTGACGCCCCAAAAAATGTGTTTTTAAAAAAACTTTAAAATGCAGGCATAAAAGTTATTTACTTTTGTTCTACTCACTCTCAACCTTATGGAAATACATTTTGTTTTTAGATATTTTATTGGAATCAGACTTTATTCAGCAGTTTGTTGTACTTGTGCCTAAAATCGTCATATGGTGTGACATGAAAATAATTGTTTATAAAATGAAAATGGAGTACATCTTTCTTAAGTTACTCACTTTATCAAAGTCCTTTATCATAACTAACCAGTGATCCACTATAGTTTTTTGAAAATTAATTATATCTGTATATTTTTTTCATAATCGACACTCTGTGTGAGGCCCATGTTCATGATCTTACAACATATTTTAAATGTATTCTGTCAAAACTTTCTCTAAAATTACACAAATATTTGTGACTCTTCCTGATAATATTCTCTATGTAATCCATAAACATTTTTTTGGTTTAATCATTAATAAAGGTATGATTTTTCACTATTTGGAATGTCACACCAAATTATTTAGTGTCACACCGTATGATCATATCTTCATGTGTCAAAGCAAACTGTGTTTTAACCTACCTATTAGTGAGTACTGAACTTTACTGATTGATTAAACAATTACCCAGGATAACATGGCCTTAATATTTCTGAACAGGATATTATTGTAGGGCTTTAACATGGGATAAGAAAGAATTGTAGTAGTAGATGGATGATGAGGATGTGCACAGGAATGCTACGCACACCTAAGTCTTCTGCCGGCCCACGGCAGAAGGATCCTAAAGAGACAATAAGGCGCATAGCCACACTTGGAGCCAAGGCAACATTTTATTAACACCAATTAGTGGAAACAGAACTCAGCATTCAGGTAAATTGCTTTTTTCCGAAGTCTCCTGAACTTGAACACAGCATTTTGTGTTGAACAAATGTAATTAGGAATCATGACATTACACCACATCTCCACTAGCTAAAGAGTGCTGGGTTGCGCAACTCCAAAAATAGCTGATCTACAAGCTCTCGCAGCACAACGTGTTGAGAGCTTGTAGATCAGCTATTTTCGCTAGTTTTGTCTCGGGTCCTACCTTAACACTGTCCACTGTCCAGTCCAGTGAGTGAAAGTACAAAAGTATTAGATCAGATTAGATTATACATTTAGACTGTATTGTACATCAGCCAGTCGTATTTGGTGAGGGTAGCAAACCGGCTGCCTTGTTGCGGTTCTGCTATGCCACAGACAACCTCCTGCTCTTCGTAGAAAATGCAGTCTCGCCCCTTTGGCTCCTCTCTCCTTGCTGGGTCATTGTTTAGGTTTAGTTTCTCCCTGTACTTTCTCGTTCTCTCAGCACTTGTCATTTTCCATCTGACAAAAGAAAATGGAATGTATAGTTTAAGACAAAGAGAAAATATTGTTTAGATTGAAACAATATGTTAAGGTTTCTGGGAAGGGGTTTCTGCTCTGTCTGATGAATTTGAAGTATCACTGAATGAAGCTAAATTACATTTTATGTAGAAATGTTTAAAACAAATGTTTAAATGTACAAAAGAAACATGGAACTTTGTTATTTATTGTTATATCTGTAGTTAAATATAGTATAAATCATATGGTGTGACAATCAAGTCATATGGCGTGACAAGCAGATGTCACACCATTATGATTAAGTGTCACACCATATTACGTTTTTCTGCATTTAGGTTTACCTTGAGGCTACTATGTACACATTAGCATGCTAACAGCATGCTAGCTATAACAAAGCAACCTAGATCTACATGGAAATATGACCAAAACTTCAAATAACTTAAGCTTTTTTTAATGAAAAGGTGTCACACCAACAGACATCCAAAGTGGTGAGTTTGTCAAAGTTTCAACAAGATGGCATTTCATGAAAATGTTAAAATCATAACTCACCTCAGACACCTGTCTTGCAGTTGTGCTGGGAGTGCTGAATAGCCTTACAGAAGAAGGACCTCTCTAGCCAATAGGTGTCCAAATAATTGCCTGTTTAATTTGTCCAAACTAGTGTCACACCAAATGATTTTGGTTTGGGGGACAAAATGTTTTTGATCAGAAATGACTGAAAACATTATGCTTTGACTTTGAAAAGATATAGGCTCACAAATAGACATTTTTTTAGCCTAAATTCATTTTCAAATGATTTTTAGCAATTCTTTTTCTTAGTTTTATTCAAGTTCCCACTTTGAGAAACAAGGTCAGGACAGTCACACCATATGAGTTTTGCCATGTTTGGTTGAACATTCTGAAGAAATGAGGAATGAAATGCTTTAATCTTGAGTAAGTTCACATAAAGCTTAATGTCCTGCACAATATTCAGAAGGTTTTTGACAAATATATTTTTTATTTATACATGTTTGACACCGAGGACAGCGAAAACGTTACGTCACGTCACCCACCCAAATACAGTACAGTATACTCAAGTAAAATGTAATTAGTTGCTGCGGCCACCAACTGGGACTTGCAGTGTGTAGTGTGCTCTCAGCCTACAGGGGTAAACAAGCCAGCTGTGTGGAGAGACTGGCGCTTCTGTTTACAAAATGTGGCAAATGCGGTTACTGTCGCCAGGAAGATGCCAACGAGTTGTTTTGAACGTCGTGTTCTGCAGGCTTGCCCGACTAAACCGTGTGTTATGTCTCAGCCAACCTTCCAGCAAATAAATAGAAAAAAACGAAAAGGAAAACGAAGGTATTTGCTGTGACTCGCTATTGAAACACAACAGATCTGTGTCACTTGTTTGCGTATGGTATGGGGGGAAAGTAAATGACAAAGGTCCAGCGTTTTGCAACTTTTTGTTGCATTGAAAAATAAAAGTGAGTTGTCTATTTTCTATTCAGTAACAAACAGTAAAATGTGTGCTTTATTTGTTTTGAAGATTTACGGAGCAGCACGTTGCCACGTTCACATACATTTTGTCAATGTTTTATCATTAAACATAGCAGTAAAATAGATGTTTCCAGGAGTACCTCTGCATACCCCTCTGGGTACACGTACCCACATTGAGAAACACTGGTATAACTGATATCAGAGCACTCTATGACGGCCATCTATCCGTCTCTTGTGTGGATACGTAGGTGTGTCTTCAGATGACTTGATTGATTGAAACTCTTGCCACACTTTTTACAGAGATAAGGTCTTTCTCCAGTGTGGAGACGCTGGTGTGTCCTGAAGTGAGTTAACTGATTGAAACTCTTTCCACACTGTTTATATAATAAGGTTTTTCTCCAGTGTGGATTCGCTGGTGTGTCTTCAGATTCACTGATTGATTGAAACTCTTGCCACACTGATTACAGAGATAAGGTCTTTCTCCTGTGTGGAAACGCTGGCGTGTCTTCAGATCCACTGGTTGATTGAATTTTTTTTCACAATGATCACAGTGGAAAGGTTTTTCTCCAGTGTGGAGATGCTGGTGTCGCTTCAGATTATTTGACTGACTGAAACTTTTGTCACAATGTTTACATTGGAAAGGTTTTTCTCCAGTGTGGACACGCTCGTGTGTCTTCAGAGAACCTAACTGACTGAAACTCTTGTCACACTGGTGACAGATGTGGGGTTTCTTCCTTGTGTAATCCCTTTGATGTGTTTTTACTCCTGGTTGAGGTAAAGTCTTGGTCTGTTGCTGACTGTAAGATCTTGGTCGGCCCGTGTCTCCTCGTTTCTGGCTGGTTACAGAGCTGGCTATTTGCTGGGAGGCTGCTGAGGGGATCTGTCCATCCTTTAGCATCTACCAGTGGAGGTCGTTGTGAGATGTGAAGGCATGTGGACACTGAGAACTACTGGATACCTGAGTCTGGGAAGACTGGGACCTGACTCCTTCCAGGAGTGGTGTTTCATCGTCAAAGTTGCTGCTAGACTTGGACTGTGATGGGAACATCTTTCTGTCTCTCTCTGCCTCACTGTGTTTGTCTCTTTCTTTGTCTCTCTTCCCACACTTTCTGTCTCTCTCTGACCTTCTCCTTCTCTGTCTCTCTTCTTCAGTCTCTTTCTGCCCTGCCTTTCTGTCTCCTTGACCTTGTCTTTGTTTCTCCCTTTAAGTATAGCTATCCCTTTCTGTCTCTTTCTGCACTTGGTCTCTCTCTCTTTTTCAAGCCTCTATGTTTTTATGTCTACCTCTGTCTTTGTCATTCTCTATCAAAAGCCTCAGAAGGCCATGACTCCACATTATATAGGCTTAGCAGCTCTAGTATGACGTCAAACATTAACCATGCAGGCCAATCATCGCCAATTTGCTCAGTTGGTGACATTATAATTCCTGTACCGTCCTGATGGGAAACTAGAAAGATGCAATTCTGGGAAATTGCAAGTGTGGTTGCCCTGGCACGAGGAATCCGCTGGGAAATGTGTTCCGTCTTACCATTAAATGGTAAGACGGAACACATTTCCCAGCGGATTCCTCGTGACTCGCGACACATTTTGTTCCTTTCATGCCCATATATGGATATCTCTGGATCTGTCAAAATTGTCCTTATTTGAGTGGTGCTAACCATTCTGTCTTTGTCCCTTTTATGCTCATATATGGAGTACCCTGATGTCAGACCATATCTTGGAATCTCCGTCAGTCATCTCCATATTTGGGGAAAAGTTTCATTTTTGCATTTTCCCATTCAAGTCAATGGAGAAAATTCATTGAGGAGTAGTTGCATGGGGGTCCGCCTGCCCGCCCGCCCTCCCATTAGTCCATTTTAATATAATAGTGAAAATAGCCGATCTACAACCTCACAATTTGTCGCGATGTAGTAGCTTGTAGATTGGCTATCATCACGGTTTTTGAAATGGGGCTGGAGTGGTTAATTTCATATTGTATTTTTAATGATGGTGAGAACGCCAGATTTGGTCTTTGGGTCTTCAGCTAAAAAGTTTGGGAACCATCTGGCTTAGCTGTTGTGTGTGTGCATGCGTGTGTGTGTGTGGGGGGGGGGGGTGTTCTTTCTGCGCCAAAAATATAGTGACACTCTGTCTTCTGAAGAGTGAAAGACGACATTAAATAGGAGCAAAGACGGTGAAAAGAGGGCTGAAGCTGATTTCGCTGGGCCCTTTTTTTCCCTCCACATTTAATGGCTTCTTCTTACAGAGTGGATAGGATGCATTGGAATGCAAAGGGAGGGGGGATGTAGCTGGGAGGGGGGGGGGGGGTGCATGAAAAGAAGCTGCCTCTTCCTCACAGCGGGGGTCCCCAAAAGGATACGCACATAAACGAAGATGGAGAAAGGGCCTAAATCCCCCCCAGCTCTATATCGTCTTGGCATGCATGCACACAGGCACGCACGCATGCACGCACGCACGCACTCACTCGGCAACTGTGCAAACATGAACACACTCACAGACACTTTGTCATCCCTCACAAGTGTAGGCACAACACACACAAACGCACACAAACACGCACACGTGATTGTATTGCTAAACTGCATTTGTGAGGACCAGTGTTGCATTGGTCATTGCCATGTTTCTTTAGCCTACATCCTGCCACCTTTCAGCCTCTCTATTTCGAGGCATTCCTTCCGAATATTTACAAAAACTAAACTAAAACTAGTCAAACATGTTTACATTTATGCACTGGCGTGAACATTTATATGCACACGCAGCAGGAACATGCACACATGTGACGTGCATGACACGTGCATGAAGTCATGATGGTAAGGACATCCACAATTTTAGAGGACTAGAGCCCTGGAAGACCAATCCGAACTAATAGGCCTCGCCCGTGTTGTAGCGACAGATTCTACTATACTTATTGGTACATTTGGCCCTCACAATTATAGTAATAATACAAGTACACACACACACACACACACACACACACACACACACACACACACCCACACACACACACACACACACACACACACACACACACACACACACACACACACACATGCACTCATGCACGCACACGCACACACACCAGCTGAAGGGATGGGAGGAGGGATTAAAATTGCTGAGTGGAAAAAAGGATGGAGTTTAGGGAGGGAGGGATGGAGGGAGGGAGGGAGGGAGGCGGAAAAAACGACAACAATGCGAGCAGGGAGAGGAAGTGATGCTGAAAGAGGGAGGCCTGCTGGAAGGAGAGAAGGAGAGAGAACAAGGGAAGAGCAAAGAGGATGAGAGAAGCAACAGGAATGAGCAGTCTGGAAGTAGAAAACACTTTTTTGTTTTTTTTGGCATAGAAAGAGTTTTACCTAAACTTCATCTTCTGATAAGCGAAATGTAGGGCACTGGTTCAGCAAAGTTCATGTGAAGGACCCCCAAATTGACACATATTAGCCATGGACCCCACCATTTGAAAAGATATGCCAGGGATCCCATAAGAGATTTTCTTTTTCTTTTCTTTCTTTTTTTTTCTAGCAGTGATTCTTAACCATTTTAATTTCAAGGACCCCTCGTTTGGCAGGCAAAATCGATGTTAATTTTAAACAACCTGTAACAGGTCCATTTGGTTCCATTTGTACACTCTGAGTTACATACCCATATAAGGGTCCATTTGGTTCCTAACTTATCATTTAGCTATAGGGACCCCCTGGAACTCCCTGAAGGACCCCAGGGGGTCCCCAGACCCCACTTTGAGAACCCACGATGAATGATGATGATTCACAATGCAACAAGTTCCAACCACTTGCAACCAAATTCCTACCGCTGCAATTTCTCTCTGCAAGGGTTTTAGGTGCACTGAATCATTATGGACTTGCTATAAATAACTTCACATTAAGCTTAAACAAATGGATCCTGTGTCAGATTTGTCGTTTCACATCAAGTGGTACCAAGTTGGAGTTTCACATGGTGCATTACAACTTGCTTACGTCTGCATGCGCGCACGCGCGCGAGTGTGTGTGTCAGTGCGCGGGGCCCTGCCCAGTGCCCATGGGCCCCGGGTACTTTGTGGGGGCCCCTATCCTGAAAAGGCCTGCCTGGCGGGCTGAAAGGAGCCGCCAGTGCGTTGCCCGGGCGGAGCGAGGGGAGAGGAGCGAGTTTAGGGAGGTCAGCGCGGTCACCCAGCGGATAAATACCCCCCATTGTCTGCACCGAGGAGATGCTCTCCACGGGGAGTCTATAAAGACCCCCTCCCCCCCGCCTCCCAGTGGCAACACTAACACCCAGAGCTCTGGGGGCTCCCTGGGGGGCATAGGGTGCGGGGGGGGGGGGGGGGGGGGGGTACCCCTGGAGCCCAATGCTGAGGGCTGAACTGTCTGGAGAGGAGAGAGAGAGAGAGGGAGAGAGAGAGAGAGAGCGCCAGACATCTTATCATGTGGAAGTCTGTTTCTGGTCGGGTTTGTTGTTTGTTGCAGAACGGTGATTCTCAAGCTTTCTTAATTTCAAGGACCCCCAGTTTGATATCATCGTTGTCGGGTGGAAACCTTGTACAGTATGTCCAAAACCAGTTTAGTGTTTACGCTGTATCACGCTGCGACAACACGCTCACAACAGGTCGTCGCTGTCAGCTTGAAGATCGTCTTATGTTGGCTCAGATTTTTTTTTTAAAACACCTAAATGCGCCTTCATCCAAGGCGCTTTACATAGATTGTGCATTACATTCACCCATTCATTCACGCACACACATTCATACACCGATGGCGGAGGAAAAAACTAGGGGTTCAGAGTCTTGCTCAAGGACTCTTCGACACTAACTCTGGGGGAGCCCGGATTCGAAGTGGGAAGTGGGAACCCTTCGGGAACCCTCCGTGTTCTAATCATGGTTTCTCTACCCTTGAGCCACTGCCGCCCCTAGTGTGAATTGAGCGGTGCTATTTATGAGTTCATTCCATTAAGCTTCCGGCGAACCTAGGTATATACAACAAAGATTTGGCGCTTTGTGCAACCCCCTGAGACTCCAACCCGCCCCACAGCTCTCCCCAGAAAAAAGCCCCCCCGGCCCAAACGCCCCTGGAAACACGTACTGGGAACAGAACAAGCCCTTTGTCCAATGCTGAACTGGCACAAGCTTCTCTTTTCTTTAAATCGAGCTGATGGGTTATAGGGGCTCGAAACCGAGAGGTGTGTGTGCATGTATGTAAGTGCGTGTACGCATGCTTGTATGCAAGAGTGTCAGCCGGAGTGTGCATGTGTGTTCGTGTGCGTACAATGCATGCATATCGTCGTTGTCGGGTGGAAACCTTGTACAGTATGTCCAAAACCGTTTGTTTTGTATTTATCATTTTAAAAATGATTTAAACTAGTGAAAACAGCCGATCTACAAGCACACAACGCCTCGCACCGCGAGGCGTTGTGTGCTTGTAGATCTGCTGTTTTCACTATTGTGCGATGGCCATATGATGAAGTAGTGCTTTACTTTGCAAACAAATGTACACATTGGAAACTTGGAGATACGAGGTTTCTGCCCGACATTGATGATATAATGTGTGTGTGTTGTTGTTAGTAGGATGTTGGGAGGGTTTTTTGGGGGGGGGTCGGTGGAATATCTAGGCGCTCCTTCTCGGAGGGCCATGAGATGGAAGAACATGAAATCAAAGTGGAAAAGCTTCACAAAGCGGTGGAAAGGAGGATGATTAGGGTCCAGGGGAAAAGGGGGCGGTGGGAGGGTGAGAGACTTGGTTGTGCCTGCCCTGCGCCCCCCCCCCCCCTGGCCCCCAGAAAGCATCGGGCCCCTCAGTCTTCCAACGGCATGAAAAGATCCCCTTATGAGGACCTGGCCGTTCCGCCTCGAGTTGGATTAAAGGCCCCCAACCGAACCCGGTGTCTGATGCCAGCATGTGTAGATCTGCCTTCAGCTTTATCTCTCACTCCCACTGGAAGCTCACAGGCAGTGTTGCCATGTCTGCTTTGTATAAGCAACTTTGGTAGTCATCTGTTGCCTCCTTTTTTTTTTTTTTGCTTGTTTCTAAAGCACACTTGCTTATTTGGGCTTGCATCCTATAATGTTGTTTAAATCAGTGGTTATCAAACATTTACACGTCAAGTTATTTATCTGCGGAGTGCGGACCCCCGTCTGAAAATAATGCTGTGCCAGCGGGACCCCCATAGAATATTTGTGTATTTGAAATGCATTTCAAACATATTTCAAATAGTTTTCCTTGGAAAACTGAAGATCCACATAAGCTCACAAGGCGTTGCGATGCTTCATCAGACCTCTCTGCTTGTTTCTCTCACAACATCTGGCAACGCTAGCTCACAGCGTCTTCGTGTGATGGCTGCTTGGATGTTGGTTTTCTCATGAAAGGAAGAAAGGGAAAGGGGGAGACCTTTTAGTCCCGAGGGGGAAATTCAGGTTTAGTCAGAGGGTCATGACGACGTTGAGACGCAAACTGGGGTCCTTCTGTTTCCCAGACGTCCATACGATACAAAAAAACATTAATCTTCCACAAAGATGAAGGCTTGACAAAGTTTTATTGAAGATCATATCGTCGTTGTCGGGTGAAAACCTTATATGTCCAAAACCGTTCATTTTACATTTATCATTTTAGAAATGATTCAAACTAGTGAAAACAGCCGATCTACAAGCACACAACGCCTTTGTGTGCTTGTAGATCTGCTGTTTTCACTACTTTCGTGCGACGGCCTTGTATGATGAAGCAGGGCTTTAGTTTGCGAAAGAACGTTCAAATTTGAAACTTGGAGATACGAGATTTCCAGCCGACAGCGACGATATGTTGTATGGTTTAGAGACAGTCGCACTGAGGGAAAGACAGGAAGCAGAGCTGGAGGTACAGTAGCAGAGACTAAAATGTTGAGGTCGGGAGAAACAAGCAGGATGGATATGATCAGGAATGAGTACATTTAGAGGGACAGCGCATGTTAGATGTTTTGGAGATGAAGCCAGCAGAGAGGCCAGACTCAGATGGTTTGGACAGGTACAGCGGAGGGATAGTGGTGGATATTAGAAGGATGCTGAGGTTGGAACTGCCAGGCAGGAGGCCTCGAGGAAGACCAAAGAGGAGATTTATGGATGTAGTGAAGTCAGTTGGTGTGAAAGAAGAGGAGGCAGAGGACAGGGTGAGATGGAGGCAGATGATTTGCTGTGGCGACCCCTGAAGGGAACAGCGGAAAGGAAAAGAACAGACTGGCCTGCTGGACCAGTCCTTTCTCCAGCCCCTGACTGGGCAAATGGCCCCCTGGGCTCAAGTCTCCTGAGGTGTCGTCTTCGACACCTCTATACCCAGAGATGCTATTCTAAAGAAGGATTAAGTGCTAAATATACTGTAAGGGCAACACACAAATAGTTAAAGAAGTACAGATTTGCTGACAGAGACTGTTAACACATTGACCGCCATTTTAACATACCTCCGTACTCCCACCTGCCATTCGTCTCCATAGACTTCCATGTAATTGGGTGTGCACGGATCATGCACACCCATGCCTAGATAATGCACCACGTGTGTCCACATTGCTCACAGCTTTCAAACAAAAAAATCCGAATGGAAATCCGTTCAGGCATTCATGAGATAACAGCCACTATGTTTAACAAAGATGGCTGCCAAAATGGCTGCCATGCTTGAAAGATGGGGTTGCTATGGGGGTTAAACATGCAATTTCGCGATTGCTATCATGCCTACTCCATTTTTGGGGGTCAAAAAAAATTTTTGAAAAAAAAAATTTTTGATTTTTTTTTTTTTTTTTTTTTCTTTTTCTCGGGACTATCGGGCCTGGCGGGGAAAGACATTGGAATAATCTCGGGACTATCGGGCCTGGCAGGGAATGAGTTAATTGACAGCTGCAGTCGAGTTAGAATTAGTTACAGGGGTGTGAAACTTTGCTGACTAATTTTGCTTGATGAAGACCTGAGAGGTCATCATTAAATAAAAAGTAATTTTTTGGAGCTTGAAAGCAGCGCGTGGATCGATGTTTAATCTCTCCCTTCTCACTTTGATGTCCAGCACCGGCCTAAATACAGGCATTGGATGTGCACACAATCTTTTCAGTGAAACGTCAATGAGATTGAAAGGAAGGCTGACAAATACACAATGGTCCTTGCACATTGCTGCGTTTCTTCGCTGCGTTTTCGAAGGACATAGCGCCGCCGCCTCCGTCCTATACTCCTCCCGCCCAACACTCCCTGCATGCTGACAGGTGCCTATATGCCCCGGAATAGGGACTCATGGTTGAATGTGGTTAACCACTTGAACTGGTATGCCTATATTCTGGTGAGGAATATTTGCCAAAATTGCGACGCGTTTTGACAGCTTGTAGATCGCCTATTTTTGGGAAAGACATTTCGTGTAGATGGAGAAAAAAAAGGTCCAATTACAGTTGTACTGTAACTCAAGTTGGTCTCACTAAGACCAGACGGTCTAAAGTGGTAAAAAAAAAGATGAACTAAACTATAATTATAACTTCTGGAATGCTTGGAGACCTGGGGATATCTTCACCCACCTTTTTACTAGGGTCTCATTTGAAATTCTTCACGTAGAATATTCCCTGCATTCGTTGAAGAAATAATTCCCATATTTTAACGAGCACGACATGCTGGCGCGCACGCACACACACACACGTCTCACCCAATAAATCGTTAAAACGTGACACACAGAGAGAGCGGTGCTGAAAGGAACATGGCAGAGTTGAGTTATCGCATCAATGATATTGTAATATGTATGTAATCTCATTGAAAAGGCCCTTTGTGAGAGGCAGCAGCCCCTCGGGCCATGGTCCTGTAGTCTGCTGTACTGCTGCCAGTGTAGTGCTGGAAAGTACACATACTCAATTCGAGGATTTCATTCTTTACTGGAATATTTCCATTTTTCTATTATACTTTTACTTCTACTCCTAACAGAGGCAAATCATGTACTAAAAGTATTTCAAAACGAGTTACTGTAGGCCTAGTTGCTTTTTAGATGTGTATTATTATTACAAAACAAACATTTACCACTTCAGCCCCATTTAAACTTTTTGAAAATACGTTTGAAAATAGCTGATCTACAAGTCGCAATGCGACACATTGTGAGTTTCTAGATCTGCTATTTTCAAAAGACGAAACGGAAACAGGACATTCTGCATAACTATTACGTTTTCTCTTGGTACTTAAGTGTATTTTGATGAAAACTCTTTTGGACTTTTACTCAAATTTTGATTACAAGACTTTTACTTGTATTTCTGCATTGCCTTATTGATACTTTTGACCTAAGTAAAACAAATTGAGTTATTTTTCCACCACTGAATGTTGCTGTACAGGCAGAAACCTCTTATTTCCATACTACAACTTTTTTTGTTTTTTTTTTTTTATAAATCAATGCCTTAGGCTACTTCCTCATACAAGAGTGTCACACAAAATATCTGTAAATATCTGATCTACAATCTGTACATCTGTATATTTTCAGTATTTCTATGTTAATAATTAAAAAAGTACGGTTTTTGGACCTACAGTTTCCACTTGACAGCGAGAGGGAATGGCAATGCCTAATCTATGCTCTGTCATATCATATCGCACAACAATCATATCTGATCTACAAGCTGCCGATGCGCCTATGCGATGCATCATGAGTTTGTAGCTCTGGTGGAGCTTATAGCCCTGGTTGAGCTTGTAGATTGGCTATGTTCGGCGCGCGACACAGAATTGCAACAAAATGTAAGTCAGGCTTCCTGTAATTGTTTACTACTACTCTGAATAAACAAGTGGCACCAGCAATACCTGCACACGCACAAAGATGCGCACGCACACACACAGGACACTATATTATGTACACGAACAGACATATGCACACATTAACACATGCACACATGAACACTGACATGCATATGTAGCCTAGTACATATACGTACTGCATGCATACTATACGCTCACAAACTGTCAGAAACACAGACACTCATTCACACACAGACACGCACTCACACACAGACACGCATGTCGTGCGTGCGCACACACTCCCGAGAACAAAGACGATCCATGCTCAAATAGGATCTCCCATCCTTCCAGGGGTAATGATGTACGTCCTATAATAGTCGCTAGCTAGCTAGCTGAGTGGCTGTATCTGGGAAGATTGATGCGGTAGGTAATGGAACGGTTATGAGCTAGAGAGAATGAGAAGGGGGGGGGGGTGTAATTTATGCGGGGTGGAAGGAAAGAAAGTTTGATAGGAGCCAACTTATTACCTTCACCTGGGCTTTTTCCCCGTGGTTTTCGCAGCATTGATGCGTGTGTGTGGGTGTGTGTACACCCACGCGCACGTGTGTGTTTGCATTTCTATGCTCTCAGAGTTAAATTCTACTCCAATTGGCGGGGCTTTTGGGCAGCGGATTTTGTGTGTGTGTCTGTCTGTGTGTCTGTGTGTGCGTGTGCGTGTGCGGTGTGCCTCCGTGCGTGTAAGCCTAGTATGTGTACGTATACGTCACTCACAGGCAGTAGAAAGTTGCATATAAAACAATCATCAAATTGTCGAATTCAAATTGTGACTAATGTGTACAGTCACATAGCAGCCACTGTAGAAGCCAGCTGAGATGGTCCAATGACATATCCATCAGTATGGCCAGTGTTGCCAGAGTTTGCGAGAGAAATATAAGCGACCAGGTTTATGAAAACAAGCCCAAAAGAGCCCATATGATCTCTTTAAACATACAATCGATCTACACGTTCACAGCTTGTAGATGTGCTATTTTCATGGCACAAAATATGTTTAGATGGGGGGGGGGGGGGGGGGGACAAATGTACTTTTTTTTTTACTCCACTACAATTATTTGAAAACTTTAGTAACAAACTACTTGATACGTGATTTAGATTATCACCACAAAACAATGTTATATATTAACCATTTAAGGTCTATTTTATATCATTGTCCATTCAAAAATAGGAGACCAACAAGCTCACACATTTTTGACAAAAGTATTGTAAAAGTAGTATACATTTTGACACATTTTGAAAAACGATATTTTGTTGCCTACACTTGTAATTTCACGATCAAGTAAGGCTTTTTAATACAGGACTTTACTTGTAACAGAGCATTCTGCATTGTGGCATCATTGCTTGTACTAAACTAAAAATAAAATGTACTTCGTCCACCACAGCAGGTAAGCCTATATAGGGCTGCGGTGCGACATTAGCGCATGTCGCGAAAGACAAAGGATGCCTTCAAGCGGCTGCGTTTTTGTGGCTGGTTGCCAGTGACAGATTTGCGCGTGGAAGTAGCGGCCATGCTACCGCCAAGAACTGGTTAGTCCTGGCTGGCTCGCCACTTATTTTCATTACAACAAGCTTATTAGGTCACCGGGATGAGGTCACCTCTGTTTGTGTTCCCCCCGTAACTAGCCAACTCCGCTTTGGCAGCAAGGTGTGTGTGTGCGTGCGTGCGTGCGTGTGTGCATGTGTGTGTGTGTGTGTGTGTGTGTGCGCGCGCGCGCGTGCACACACACAGTCATGGTCAAGTGAGTGTACATATACACAGTACCTGCACCTGTGTGTTTATGTGACAGTGTCCTTGAGTACACACATGCATCATTGTGTACTGTACTGTACATGTGTGTACATAAGAGCTCTAACATGTGCAAACACTGGTGTGTGTCTGCACACAGATGTGCCACGGTGGAAGAAGTAATTTACTCTAAACATTCTGTAGAGTGAAAGTACAAAAGTATTGGCATCAAAATATACTAAAGTAGTATGTAAAAGCACTCACCCCACTTTTTCCGAACTTGTTGAAATGCTTTGAAAACGCACAATGTACAAGCTAAGCTTGTGATAGCTTCGTTTTTCGTACCCCATATCAATCCGACAGGAAATCATTTTTTACATCAATAAACTTAGGAAACATCTTATTATAATAGCATTTGGGTTTATTCCAGGATCTTACAAGCATCCTGGAGATAACGTAGTTTTTATACAACATAGTGGGTTACGCCTGACGTCCTCACGCCAAGCTGTCAGTGGCCAACTTAACTCATTGCATGCCAGGCCCGATAGTCCCGAGATTATGTTAATGTATTTCCCTGCCAGGCCCGATAGTCCCGAGAATTTCCGCCATTTTGAAAAAAAAAAAAAAAAAATCAAAAAAAATGTTTTTTCAAATTTTTTTTGGGACCCCAAAAAATGTAGTAGGCATGATAGAAATCGCGAAATTGCATGTTTAACCCCCATAGCAACCCCATCTATCAAACATGGCAGCCATCTTTGTTTACATTTTAGGAAAACATAATGGCTTGTATCTCATGAATGCCTGAACGGATTTCCATTCGGATTTTTTTGTTTGAAAGCTGTGAGCAATGTGGACACACGTGGTGCATTATCTAGGCATGGGTGTGCATGATCCGTGCACTATGAATTACATGGAAGTCTATGGAGACCAGAGGCACCATAGAGTACGAAGGTATTGTTAAATGGCGGGGAATGTGTTAACGTGCTCCGTTTCCTGGGCAACCACGACATCAAAACTGTAAACGACTCCGAGGTTAACCTACTATCTTACATTCGGAGCCATTAGACCAAAACAACGTATAGCACAGCCTGAGAGACAAACATTTTAGACAAAACTGTCACAAGGCCTGCTGGCTACCTAATATGTTAGCACAGTGGTTCTCAAAGTTGATTTCAGGGACTCTCTAGGTTCCTTTATGGGGGTCTAAATTGGCCCTGACAAGTCTGGAACTTTGACAGTGTACAAATGGAACCAAATGGACCTGTTAGGGTCCATTTGGTTCCATTTGTACACTGTCAAAGTTGAGGCTAGACCTAGACATTTCAAAGTTTGAGAACCACTATGTTAGCACATGAAATGTATAGCTATACAAGAGTGATAAATACATATTTATAACTATACCGGCTTGAACGATGCGACGCACTGTGAGCTTGTAGATCTGATATTTTCAAATGGCTGAAATGTATAGGGCCAAAATGGTTTATGTGTTTTTTGTAATAATAATCGAAACCTATACAAAGTAACTAGCAACTAAAGTTTTCAAATAATTATAGTGGAGTAAAAGTACAATATTTGTCTCTGAGATGTAGTGGAAGTAGTAGAAGTAAATGTATTGGAAATCGGAAATACTCAAGTACAAACATCTCAATATTGTACCTGAGTACAGTAGTTGAGCAAATGTACTTGGTTACTTTCACCACTGCCAACCACTGCAGATGTGAACGTTTGCCAATTAATGTCTCACTGCAGACTGATTAACTGTTTATCCTACCGCAGCATAAATGCCCGGGGAGGCCCGCGGCCCAAATGATCCGTGTGTGCATGCACGTGCATACGTAGGTGTGTGTGTGTGTGCGTGTAACGTACGTAGGTGTATGTTTATCCTGCGAGGTCTGTGAAGTCACTGATGTCTGGAGACAGGCTGATTAATGTCTGAATGTTTTCCAGCGCTTTTACTTACCTCTGAACACCGGGGACACACAGGACAGAGAGGGGGGGGGGGAGGACAGGGGAGAGGGAGAGAGGGAGAGAGGGGGAGGAGAGAACATTTACGGCACAAATATATATCGTCGCTGTCGGGTGGAAACCTCGTATCTCCAAGTTTCAAATGTGTATGTTCTGAGTTGTGTAAGCACACAACGGGCGTTGTGTGCTGATAAATGCAAAACGAACGGTTTTGGACATACAAGGTTTTCACCCGACAACGACGTTATATTTGACTCACATTGACATTTAGGTGTGAGGAAAACTTTGTCAATGTCTCTCTCCTCTTGGCTGGAGATGCATAAGTGGAGTGGAGTAAAATGTACATTATTTGCCACTATGATAGTAGTGAAGTAGAATTCTATTTTCTTTTAAAGAGTTAAGTTCCATGTAGGTTTGTCTGGGATTCTGCTGTGTATTCTTTCGTCTCTCCTTCCCTCTATCTAACTCATCTGCGAAGCCTGGTCACAATATGAGGCAGAGAGTGGTTAGAAAGGAGAAAGGTGGTACTTCCGGCGTGTGAATTTTCCCCAAAGTTGTCTTTTTTCACTGTGTGGTGTTAATGCAAACATATTCCCCACTGGGAAAAAATCACCAACTAATCAACTGTCAATCAACTGTCAATCAACCCATTACCTGGCTCCACCTTCATCCAATCATCACCATCTGCTGTCTATAAAAGGCTGGGTCGCAAATCAGCCTTGTCACAACCATTTCTGTTTGAAGCCCTGTTCCTTTGTCTCTTGTTTTGCAGTTGTTTTGTATCCCAGAGCAAACTTTATATTTTAGTGTTCTACTGATGTACATTCTATAGTATATGCTCTGCCTTAATTGGGAAAGGAAAAACAGAGGCCTCTATACACAGGCACCACATAACTAGAACTTTGTTAAACACACTAGGTAAGGGGTGTTTGCCACTTGTGTATTTTGAACATTGTTTAGGTTAGAGTAGTTAGGCAGGCTTTTCACTACTAGTTATGAGTTGGTTGGTTAGTTAGCCTGTCATTGTTTCACCTAGCTGCTTCTTTTGTTATTTTGGCATCACCCGCTGCCCCTGTAGTGGCTTGTGTTTTGTTTTAGTTTTTTTGTTTATTGTATGCCCTGGCTTGCATACATTTTGAATAACTGTACATATCTGTAAATAACCTTGAAGTTAACCGAGTAAAAGCACCGTTGCACCTTTTACTTCAAACCTGTGTGGTCTACCTTATTTGCACTTTCATTCTCAGCATCCCGGTTATTCAATCTTCACATATTTTGTAACAGTACTCAAGTACCTGAGGATTGTAACTGATTAACAGAATATACTACTTACTTTCCACCACTGTTGAACAGTAGGTTCTTACACAAACTAGGAGATAGATTGTACCAACAACAGTCAAAGACCAACATGAGTCAACACAATATCACTATCAGATAAATACAGAATTACAGATTTTTATATTTTAAGTCAACCTGCTACTACCAGTACTACTAATAGTCACGGTAGTAGCCTTTAAGGTAACAAAAGGCATACTTCTGGATACACTTGCCTGTCAATGTGATGGCTTATTACTTTGACTGAATTATCTTTGTTTGCTAGAAATTAACACACTTTGATCAATTAAATCAAAGGTTATTATTCAAGTGTGCTTTGAACATACAGGTAACAACAATATAGTCTTCAAAAAATAGAGAGACAAAATAAGTTGACAGACAGTCCCTATAGGGCATGGGTGTGGTTTTCCGGTGCCACTAAATCTTTCCCAGATTTACAACATTGATTTATATAAATTACGGTACTTTATCAAGCCATCCAGGATCCTGGTGAATCGTGACCATGAAACCTTTCATTCTGTGGGGGAAATAAAAGTAAAACCGCTAAACAAAGGCAATGTATAATTAATCATTATTATTATTATTTTCACAGAATCAAAGGATTTTTTTAAGCACCCTGGAAGCCTGCCCTACAGACCTCCCTGGCCACTGTGCAACACCAGGGAGGAAAGTATATTGGCATGCTGGGCTGGCCCAGACCTATGGAGGATGGAGATGACTGGAGGCACTATTCGAGGGCACATCCAAGGATGAACTGAAGAGAGGGGGGATATCTTGTTCCAAAGTTTGACCCTGGCTGGCCATCACTGACACAACTACTGTAGTGAAGACTCCTCAAGGTAACCTTGTTTTATTTAGTTGCTGCCGCTGGTGTATGCCATTGTTTTATGCCATTCAAGCTGTTGCTCTATTGCTGTCATTTAGGACCCAATGACTGGGTGGCAACAGAACATGTTTAGTGACTGTTTCTGGCTCTGGAATTGAAGGCTTTTGTGAATCTAGAGTTTGTGTGTTGTGTTGTGTTGTGTTGTGTTGTGATGTGATGTGATGTGAGTTGGGGGACTGCTCATTAGTCCGAAGGTTAATTAGTCCAAAGGTTCATTAGTTAGGGTTACTGAGGTTAGGGTTAGAGTTAGGCATAGTATTCTTAACAAATTCTGACTAATGAACCTTCGGACTAATGAACCTTCGGACCAATGCCATGGCACCGTGAGTTGTGAGTTGTGACGGGGTATTCTTTGTGTATGTGGCTCTTTGTCACTTCAGATGTGAAAAAAGCGACTTTAGTCGCCTTTAGCAGTGAAATATGAAGCTGACTGAATGCATTCTATCACTGCGCAACATTGCTTGGCTCCCGGTATTGCTGCTTGCAGATATTCTTTTATGCATTTGAAATGTCTTAAAGAACTTTTTTGCCTATAATGACACTCACAAAATAGAAACGCCACGTTGGGAAGTGGTTAATGTAGAACGAGAGAGACCGGCTAAAACAGAGAGACCAGTTGAGTGGAGAGAGAGAGATCGAGCGACAAGAAAGATGAGGTCAATAAAAGGCAAAAATGAAGGAAGGGAAAAAACTGAAAAAAGGAGAGAGAGAATTGGTCCTAAAAGACGGAGAGGGAGGAAGAGAAAGACTGGCTGTAGGAGAGCGGACGCCGTCTCGCCACTGCTATTAAGACAGACACCGCAATCAACCTGAATTCCTTCGGAGCTTGATGACCAATCCGATGACCAAAGTATCTCTAATACCGGGCCTGTGCTGTCCGTGGCTTTTAGCTGGGGGACGGGAGGACCAGAACGGAGCTAAGCAGGCCGGGTGGCTTCGTCAGAATGAGGGTATAGAAATTGTGTTGACTGGACGGCTGAGCAATTATTATTAATGGACTCTCCAGACGGCACTCAACATCGCTGGCGGCGACAAAACGTTATGGTCTCACCTCTGTCTGACTCTGATTCCTTTTTAGGTTTGTCTCTCTTTCTCCCTCACTCTTTCTCCCCAACTCTTATTCTCCATCTCTCAACGCCAGGGGTCTTCAACGTTTTCAGGCCAAGGACCCCTTAGTTAGGAGAGAGATGTAGCAAGGACCCCCACAACCCATATAGTTTCATCTTTTGACAGCGTATTTTGGATTCATGTCAATTTGTGTTTTCAGATATTTAACCACTTGAACCGTCAATAAACTTGACCTTTCACTCTGTACTTAGTCTGCTCTTTTTCCACTCTACAACAAAGCGCTTTGCCGAAAATAGCCGATCTACAAGCTCACAACGCCTCGCAGCGCGACTCTGCGTGAGGCGTTGTGAGCTTGTAGATCTGCTCTTTTTGGCCAAAGTTCTCACAATTTAGACACTAGGGTTCAAGTGGTTAATATAAAAAGGTAGGAAAAAAAACTTTCTATCACTCAAAGATTTGGAGGACCCCCTGTTGAAGATCCCTGCTCTACGCCCTCTCTCTGTCTCTCATTTATTTCAAGTTCCCTTCTCTCTTTATGTCTAACTCGCTCTCTCTGCTTCTCTCATCTTTTTCGCTTCTCTGCGTTCACACCCACCCGCCCCCACCTCTGCCATTCTGCTCCAGCTCAAAAGATTAATTCCCACTCTGTTGCCAGGGAGAGAGCTCTTCATTACGGAGGAGCTGATGGAGCTTTTGGGGTCTCTCTGTCTCTCTTTCTCAACAGCGCGGCGGATGAGACCGTGTCACACGACTTGGGGGTCTCATTACTAAGGTGGCTGGGGAGGAACAAGGGAAATGGAGGAACGAGATATAATATTCATAATATGCGGACGGGTTAGAAGAAATGAAAGCAAAAAACCTGAATAAATGAGTGTCGAAACATAATGAATGCATGATGCTTCTAGGTATACTGCATGATATATTAATTAAGCAATTGGCATTCTATCTCTTTTCAGTTTACCTTTTTTTGGAGGAAGAGGAAAAGATCCAAGTGAATATGGGAGAGGGTTCATTGTTGGGGCACGGATGGCAGGAGTTTTTATTTTGTTCATTCATTTCAGTCATGATTCTTTCAACATAATTTAACAGTTAAACAAGATGACTTTTAGCCGAAAAGGTATGGGCTGAAGCCGAAGCTTATGGTGCCCACCTTATTACCATTTAAATTAATTATCACAGTAAACATAAAGAAAAACCTACGAGCAAACAGAAGAAAATTATATATCAACGAAGCCTCAAATATTGCACTTCAGAACAAACTAAACAAAAAGTAACCTTATAATGATTTTATTATAACTATTTCCTAGTTTCAGTCAGATAGAACTACTCAACTGGCTAATGTTTGAATAAGAAGAGTGACCAAAGTAACTACACTTTCGATCTATGGGAAAGACATCCGTAATGCGGTGAAATTGCGGTTGAACAAAGCACGTTCACCGACTGTGATGCTTGTGCATTAGTGCGATATGTGAGGAAAACCCTTACTTGACCCCTTTCAGTGAGGGGTTCCTGTGACTCTGTTATGACTGTGGGGCATTTTCCTGGCATGGTTTTAGAGGGAAGGGTCACTGAAAATCAATACAAAGTTAGTGTGAGTGATCACCTTTATCCTAAGACGTAAACATTTCTATCCTGGTGGGAACTCTGTCTGGACTCTTCCAGGATGACAATGCCCCCGCCCGTCCTCAGGGGCAGGAGGGGTCACTGAATGGCTTGATGAGTATGACAATGATGTGAATCATATGCTATGGCTTTGCAGTCACAAGATCTCAACTGAACTGCAGTGCACACACACCTATGGGAGATTTTGTGTTATAAGACAGCTCTCTTCACCAGCATCATCAACTTTGCGATGATGGGAAAAGGCTTGTTTTATCATGGGCGTTTTGTCCACTCAGCCATTGAAATTGGGCCTCTTCTTTACTTCCTTCACAGGTGTTACCAACCAGTAAAGACTCCCTAAATCAGGAGATAAGCGACTGTCACATTTTTATGAATTTTTTCGTAATCTTTTTTTGTTCATTGGGTTCAATGGACGTCTTTTGTTATCTTTTCTGTAACCCCAAAAGTCAAATTTCGGTCCCTTTTCTGAGTGGGCAATATAATGTCCAAATCAGACAGTAGTGACATCACAATATGTGATATACTGTAAATGGCAAGACAGATTTAATCAAGAACAGAACTTTCTAGTATAAACCCATGAATTACAAGCTTCCCACATGAATAGGGGAACAAATTTGTCATGTATTCGTCCTTCTTCATGTGGGAAGCCAAGACGGAATTCATTTCCCAGCTGGATTCCTTGCGGCTCGTGTCAGTGCAACCACACTTGTAATTTCCCAGAATCGTACCTTTCTAATTAAGTCTCAGTTGGATTTAGTGTAGCACAGTGGTTAATTGTCAAACGTTTTAATTTCAAAGACCCCTCTATAACTCTGAGTGTACAAATGGAACCAAATGGACCCGTAAACGCTCTCAGAGTTACACACTCGTAAGTGGCCATTTTGAACACGCGGCTCCAAGGAACCATGAGGGTCCCTGGACCCCACGTTGAGACCCGCTGGTGTAGCAGAGTGTTTCCAGCGAGCCTACATGCACAATAGAGGGTATGCGTATGACATCATTATCATACCTTGAAGTTATGCGGGAACAAAAAAAAAATGTTTCTGGCCTTGACAGCCCATACATCCAAACAGAAAAGTCTTATCTGATTGCATTAAACAACGTTAAACGATGTTACACTCACTTTGCCCCTCAATTTGCCATTCATTTTATGCATGCGCATACCTTCTATATCAGCATCCCTGACTCTGACTGACCGGAACAGAACAAACAACAGAGCCTTCATTGGTGTCATTGTCATTGGTAACACCTGTGAAGAAAGTAAGCGAAGAGGCCGAATTTCTTTCCAGTATGGCTGCTGTGTGAATTGAGCCTATTGGAAAAGAGCTTGAGGCGAGAGAGCGAAGAAGTGGAAGTAGAGGAGGAGGAGGAGAGGAGCGGAGCGAGGAGTTTAGTTTGAGGACTAGGTGAACACACTGTGGAGGCAGGAGGAGGAGCAGGGGGGAGAGTTGGGTGGGGGAGGGCTCTGGAGTTGGTGGGTGGGTGGGGGGGTGCGAGGGATTTGTCGTATGATTAGCGAGTAGCTCGTTCTTCCACAGTGTCGTCTGTAGTTAATTACTAGAGCTATTACTGAGCCCCGGTTCACTCCTCACAAGACGAAACAGACGGCAGTGCTGAGATAGCGCCGGTCTCTTGTAGCCCACATCAGACGTGTTTTAGAGTAGGATTGGGTGTGATGGATGCAGGCGTCACGGGGGGGTGAATCTGCAGTGTTACTTTGTTGGTTGTTGGGGATCGCATCTTGTCGAAAAACCTTATCTTTCCTTCCAATGTGTGTGTGAATAGAAAGATGAAGAGGACTATTGTTTCCACTCTACCCTCCTCTCTTTTTTTCTGCCTCTGCCTCTCTCTCTCTCTCTCTCTCTCTCTCTCTCTCTCTCTCTCTCTCTCTCTCTCTCTCTCTCTCTCTCTCATATCTCTCTGCCTGCCACAGATTAGCAGAGTCTGCCCTGATTGTGTCTCTCCGTGGAGTTAGATTTTTTTCAGCCATAACAGATCTCAAGGAAGCAAAAAAAAAAAAAAAAGAAACGCGAGCGGGAGGAAGAATTTGGCTTGGCTCTCTGTCTCTCTCTTTCTTTCTCTCTTTCTCTATCTCTCCCTCCTAACTTGTCATTCCACACCGTGGAAGATTAACTGTAATCTGCCAGATCAAAGGCAAAGAGCGCAATCCTATTTTCATAATCCAGTTTGATGGTGACTTTTGCACATGTAATAACATCGGCAAAAAGAGATTGCCTTTAAGCTTCATCTCTCTCTCTCTCTCTCTCTCTCTCTCTCTCTCTCTCTCTCTCTCTCTCTAATAATCATGTTTATGAAAACGTAGCCAAAAGCCAGACAAGTTTTTTAGGTTTGATTAAATGTTGCATTAATAATCATGTCAGCGCTGCCATTTTCATTGCTCTCTTATTTGGGAAGTCCTCGCAGCAGGGGGTGCAAGGCAAGTCGATGCAATCTGGACCTCATTTTCCCCCGGAGGAGGTCATTATAACTTGATCACTCTTCCCGTCACATTTGTCATTGAGCAACGTTCGAACCGCTAATGTGTTTTAAACAAGCTGCTGTGTGTTTGGGAGATCACTGACGTTACGGAATGGATTAGCTTCCATTCATCGTTAACTATTGAACCCCATGTAGTGTCCCCGATCTGGGGGGAAGGACGTTTGGTGGAAATGGCTGATGTTTACGAGCTCACAAAATGGGTCACAATGTTGTTAGATTGTAGATAGATCATATTCTGCAAAGATTTCATGTCTTCAACGTTTTTCAGGCCAAGGACCCTGTAGCAACTCATAATGTAATAACGGCTCATAATGTAATAAGGGCTCATAATGTAATAAGAAAAATGTAATAAAAACTCATTATGTAATAATCAGCTCATAATGTAATAAAAAAACGAGCGCATAACGTAATAATGGATTTTTCAATAATGTAATAATGTAATAACGTGTTACATTAAGAACCTCCACATAGGAGGCTCATAATGTAATAAAACTTCATAATGTAATAATGTATTTTTATTACATTATGAGCTGATTATTACATTATGAGCTGATTATTACATTTTAATTATTACATTATGAGCTTGTTTTTTGATTACATTATGAGCTGATTATTACATTATGAGTTTTTATTACATGTTTTTATTACATTGTGAGCCCTTATTACATTATGAGTTGCTACACACCCTGCCAACTGTGTTGATCGAGAATGGAGCAACTATCTGCAAAACATGCAGCAAATGAATACATATGGGGATCATTTAGCTGTACAAAGAGCATCCACAATGTTCAACATACAGTTCGTGATTGTATCGACACTGGGTGTTGATGCAACATCGATAATATCCCCATGTGGTCAGTATGATGACAGTCTGCCATTGCTAGTTCTGGGCCACTTTGCAGAAGGTCATGGGGACCATTATGTAAGCCTTGATGGACCAGTCACACACTTGATTCAAAGAGTCCAGGAAGCAGAGGAGAGCGCACCACTTCAATCTGTCCCTCACTCTGGCCCTAAGTCTAGCCCTGACTCGGTACCTCATTCTGGCCCTGAATCTGTCCCTCACTCTGGCCCAGGGCCGGATTTATAATAGGGCTTTACGTGCTGAAGCTAAGCTAAGCTAAGCTAACGTCGCTGTCTGTAATGACTGGTTACACTTAAGGGTTTTGAAGAAATGTTAGGTGGATACTGGATACTAGTATGCACAACTCTAAAAGAACTGGTGCACTATTGTGTTGGAGTGCCTCAGTGCAGCTGCAGAGTTAAGGTGCTATCTATCCCTGATTGATTGATTGATTGATTGATTGATAGATAGATAGATAGATAGATAGATAGATTTATTTTCGTGTTGTGCACCAAAAAGGTGCCCAGCCCACATGGACTTACAGGACACATACATATAAATCATTTCATTGGTACCATACACAGAAACAAAAAGACTGTTTTTCAGACTTTCCTTCAAGCATACAAAACACTTTGTCTTTTTTCTCAAGCTTTACACACATAATCTGCCAAAAAGAAAATACCTTTACTAAAACATAATTCAAGTATTTCATAATCATCCAACCAAAAAAAGTTGACACAAATAGATGACATTTTACCAAACAATCTATGTCTTAATTCATCATATAATGGACAATAAAACAAGAAATGAACCTCATTTTCAATTTCCTCCAAATCACACAACAAACAAACTCTGTCCTCCTCAGGAGTCCCAATGAATCTACCTGTCTCCAACGCCAATGGTAAGGTCCCAGAATGTAATTGAGCACACAACGACCTTTGACTCTTAGATACATTCTGTGTGACATATGGCTCAGGACCATAACCCTTCTTAATAAGACGATATGTTCTAAGTTTTGGCTTACACCATAATTCAATAGACCAGCTCTCTTTGTATTTATGAAACAGAACATAGAATTCTGCAATCCCCGGGTGTAGCAATTCATGAATATTACAACATAATCTATTTAGATATGAATGAAGAATTATTCATAAAAAATAAAGATTTCACTTCATTAGCCCAGGGATAGCCATTTGAAATTGATTGATTGATTGATTGATTGATTGATTGATTGATTGATTGATTGAAGACTTTATTAGAAGTTTGCATAGGAAAAGGTTCATGACAGTGCAGTTCACTGGTACAAGGTCAACTAAAGGGAGATCCTAAGCTTTTCAGCTTATTTGCACAGGAAACCTTCATGTATCTCATATAACAACTGAGACCACACTATTAAGTAGGGTGACCAGAAGTCCCGGTTTGGCCGGGACTGTTCGTTTTCAAGCTGCATGTCCCGGTGTCCGGACAAATATCTCAAATACATATCACTAATATGTCCCGCTTTTCAAAATTCACTACAAAATTGTGCCAATAATATCTGTTTTTAGTGGTTGCATAGACATTTATCATGTTCTTTTCACGAACATATGCTCAACTAACCAATCAGAAAACATGTACAAATTCATTGCGCGTCTGAATTCAACGCTGAGGCTGTTTGTCAATCACTCACTACCTGTTTGCAACCCTGCGGTGTGTGCGCTTGCACGAATGTTAGAGAATGGGCATGCACGTGCGCGATAACGTGCACATTGCTTTTAGGGTCTCGGTTTTAGGCAACAGTGGTTCGCGTCCCGGTTTGAGCGGCTGAAAATATGGTCACCCTACTATTAAGTCATTATGCTAATGTATGGACGTCTCTGTTGTTTCATACACCATCTTTGGGCATATTCTACACTATTGTTATGTATAATTTGAGCTTGACTGTGATACATGTGGCTACCTGTTTGATTGATGTTTTTGTGAGATAGAGAAGCCAGGGCTTGTAGTTACTGGACTGTCAAAATTGTAGCTACCTGATACTGTATGCTGGTGGAAAAGGGGGGAAAAAATCAAACCAAGTTTGAAGTGAGAGGTGGTGCGTGTGTCTCATAATGACATTATCCGTTCCGATCTCCTGCCCTGCTCTGCCCTCACTCTGTAATTCATTGTTAACTATTGAACCCCATGTAGCGTCCCCGATCTGGGGGGAAGGACGTTTGGTGGAAATGGCTGATGTTTACGAGCTCACAAAATGGGTCACAATGTTGTTAGATTGTAGATAGATCATATTCTGCAAAGATTTCATGTCTTCAACGTTTTTCAGGCCAAGGACCCTGTAGCAACTCATAATGTAATAACGGCTCATAATGTAATAAGGGCTCATAATGTAATAAGAAAAATGTAATAAAAACTCATTATGTAATAATCAGCTCATAATGTAATAAAAAACAAGCTCATAATGTAATGATTAAAATGTAATAAAAGCTCATAATGTAATAATCAGCTCATAATGTAATAAAAAATACATTATTACATTATGAAGTTTTATTACATTATGAGCCTCCTATTTGGAGGTTCTTAATGTAACACATTATTACATTATAACATTATTGAAAAATCCATTATTACGTTATGCGCTTGTTTTTTTATTACATTATGAGCTGATTATTACATTATGAGTTTTTATTACATTTTTCTTATTACATTATGAGCCCTTATTACATTATGAGCAGTTATTACATTATGAGTTGCTACAACCCCTTAGCTGAGAGAGAGATGAAGCAGGGACCCCACTAAATTGATTGAACTTCATCTTAGATTTCAGAGTGTTGTTTGTTTTCAGACATTTAACTTAAACCCTCAATACTCTGCACTTTTCCCTCTACAGAAGAGAGTCTACACCAAACCTTTTTGCAGAAAATAGTCGATCTACAATCTAGCAATCTTTGGCAATTATCTTCCTCAGAATAGGGATGCGTGGGTTCAAGTGGTTTTTGTAAAAAAATATTGCTGCCCTCCTGTAGTAACTCTGTGCCGGACCCCCCTGTTGAAGACCCCGGGTGTAGAGCAAGAACAGGAGGGGGCCTAGTACAGATCCCTAGGGGATTCCAGTCAACTAAGTATAGGTCTTAAGTGGTTAAAGTCAAAAACGGACTTGTGTTTATTGCAATTTACTCTAACTTTGATCTGATGACTAAAGCCATGACTAGTGTGGTAACCTTAGTCATGTCTTAAAGTCCGAATGTAATCAGAGTGACTTTTTAACAGCACTTTGTCTCTCAAGTAATTCTTAGGGGGATTCTTTAAACCTTTATTTGAAAGGAACAGCGGAAAGAGACAAAATAAAATGGGCACTGCAAATGTTCCGGACGAGAACGGAGCCCTGGACTCTCTGTCTGCATGGATTAAAGTTCTCAGATTCCATAGAAGCCAGCATGTCTTCCATGGAAGCTCTGAGTGCATTGCAAACTTGTACACAGGTTATTTTTGGTTAATATTCATATTTTAAGATTAGAGCATTTCAGGTGGTCAATCTAGCGATCTGTTCTGAGGCATCTCAGGTCTTGGATATATTCTAAATTAGTGTTGCCCGATCCCGATCACGTGATCGGATCGGCCGCCGATATGGCCGTTTTTATAAGATCGGAGATCGGGAAAAAATATCGATTTTTTTTTTCTTTTTTTTTTCAATTTTTTTTTTTTCTGGGAGTACTGAAAGTTACAGGTAAGGTGAATGCGATATGAAATGTAAGCTTACCATAATCACAGTAATCCTTAATCATTTTCAATCATATTCAAGGGCTTTTGGAGAAATGAGACAGACAGCACTGCAGAGGGAAGGTGATTGTGTCAGACTCTGTGTCCAGCTGGCAGCTGATGCCAATAAGTAGTAATTGGCCCCTTGTTAATGGATCAAAGGAAGGCAATTATGTCTCTCTGCACACTAGCTGCTACAGATGCATACTTTTCAAGCAGACTGGTTAATTGGTTCTTAACTTATTTTGTTTCAACTTTAAAAATGGCCAATGTTTTACCATTTTTTATATAGTTTGTTGATTATTTTTTATGTTGTAATGGTCTATTTTATTAAATTCTTTGAGATATTAAACGGGTTTTAAAAGTCCTTAAATCGTGACTTCACTGCCAAATTTCAAAGGCCACACCAAAGGTCCGCTGCACAATGATTGAGAAACACTGCACTAGTAGGCCTATATCACTATACACTACTCATAAGCTTTGTTTTTAATTTGTTGATTCAGTGCTGCACTAAGTGATAGAATGAATAGAATTTTTTTTTCTTAATGCCTTGCCAAAAGATCGGATCGGGAAAGATCGGGATCGAATCGGAAGCAATAATATTTGATCGGTATCGGATCGGGAGCAAAAAAACCCTGATCGGGGCATCCCTAATTCTAATGCAAGTGATTTGGTGTGCCTTATATTGCATTATTATTTAGCTGCCAGAAATGCTGTTATACTGTAGTTAATTGTTACAGCCTGAGTGATTCCCTTATATTTGTGTGATAATCTCACCTTGCTATTGGAGGTACATGTATGTGGGGGCGGGGACATTTCTGAGAAAGAGTTAAGGACATTATTAAGGATATTAATATGTTATCAATATTAAGGACATGTCTGGGAATGCCCATATTTGGTAAGTCCCATATATGGGCATGTTTTGACATAACATTGTTGACTGGGGTGCAGGGGTCTCCATATATGAGTAACTGGTCCCATGTACATCACAGGCCAGATGGCCAAAAATGTGTGCGACCTCGCATGTCACCCTGAGGTGTCTTACTAGTAGTATGTCCTGTATCCTGGTCCAGTAAGTCCCGGAGTGTGTCCAGAGTGTCCTCTGTGCAGTTGGCTATGAAACGAATGAAAGGTGTGACATCACCCCCGTTGGCTGTTTTCAGAGCTTTGTAATACTCTGGACTTTGATTTACGCGGACTATAACTGGCGGGTACGCAGCCTGCATGAGTACCAGGTTCATGAGCAGCCGCGCTGTGCGCCCGTTGCCATCCACAAAGGGGTGAACATGTGCCAGTCCGTAGTGGGCGAGGGCTGCCCGCTCCACAGGGTGCAGCTGAAAGGCCTCCTCACCGTTGAGCCACTGGAGCAGTTGTTGCATGTGTGGGCCAACATCCTGAGGGGGGGGCGGAACATGGGGTCCCACATACACCTGGACGCTACGCAGCCTCCCGGCCTCCACGGGGTCCACGTAGCCAAACACTCTGCGGTGGATCTCCACGATGTCTGTGAGCGAGATGGCTCCAGCTCTACACCTACTAGACGGCACGATGCTGCTCTTCATATATTTCATGGCTTCGTCTACGCCGATGGGCTCGTTCTGCTCCCGCAGGCTGTGGCCAGGGACGGCATGTCGCGTCTTAATGATGTCGGTGACCTGAGTCAGAGTCAATGTGCTTCCTTCAATGGCCACTGAGTGGTAGATCTGCTGGTACTGGCTTTCCTTCATTGCCCGTTCGAGGGCGGCTCTGGGGCTACACCTATAGGTACACCATTTGATGTCGATGAGATCCAATTGTTCAATCTGCTCCACCAGAGGCTTTCTGCTCATCAGAGACCTGTGATGACGAGGTGAGATAAACATGGCCTGGTGGTCTGCTTGAACAGGCTCTTGCTCTCTCTCGATGTCCCTGCAGACGGAACGACTGTGCACCACAGACTGGCTGACTGGCAGCAAGGCCTGCGTTCCCACTGTGGTTTCAAGTCTGTTGGAGACAGAGACGGGCCGGGTGAGACCTCTGGTCCCCAGGCCCCCACAGAGCACAGCAGGAGAGGTGATGAACTTGGAGATCGAACTAGTGTGAATGGAACGATTCACCAGCACAGACCTGCTGACTGGCAGCAAGGCCTGCCTCTTAACTGTGGTCTCAGGACTGTTGGAGGTGAAAAAGGAGATTGGCCGGGGGAAAGATCTGGACCCTCCACGGAGTACAGCAGGAGAGGAGATGGTCTTGGCAAAGGCATACATGACTGCAATCTGAAAAAACAACAACATTCATTCCCTATTTACATCATTAAATATGGAATCTCGTCCCTTTCATGCCCATATATGGTCCATGATCCATGATGTCATCAATATTAAGCCCATTATTAGATACTAGAAGCTCGGCCGCCCTTCGGGCGGCCGAGCGTCTAGTCGGCGCCCTGGCCAACTCGGGAACAATGTAAATAGGGGATGAATGCCCCGCCCTTTAATGCAAACCCCATTATACCTGTTGTCATAGGATCTGTTTTGACCATCTGTTTGCGTGTGTCCATTTATCATTTATGCCCATATATGGTTGATATCTATCTGTCTACGTCCATTTTATGTCCATATATGGAGATCTCTGTAGGACCCGTTTTGACCATCTGTTTGCCTGTGTCCATTTATGCCCATATATGGAGTTATCTGTCTGTCTGCGTCCATTTTATGCCCATATATGGAGATCTCTGTAGGACCTGTATTGACCATCTGTTTGCCTGTGTCCATTTATGCTCATCCCATAATACCTGTTGTCATAGGACCCGTTTTGACCATCTGTTTGCCTGTGTCTATTTATGCTCATATATGCCGCGGTGGGGAGCGTGCATATACTCTATCTGTGTCCATCTTTTATGCCCATATGCCCATATATGGAGATCTCTGTATCTGCCCATATGCCCATATATGGAGATCTCTGTCTGTGTCCCTTTTATGCCCATATATCTGCGTCCATTTTATGCCCATATGCCCATATATGGAGATCTCTGTATCTGCCCATATGCCCATATATGGAGATCTCTGTATCAGTCATATATGGAGATCTCTGTATCTGCCCATATGCCCATATATGGAGATCTCTGTCTGTGTCCCTTTTATGCCCATATATCTGCATCCATTTTATGCCCATATGCCCATATATGGAGATCTCTGTATCTGCCCATATGCCCATATATGGAGATCTCTGTATCAGTCTGTGTCCCTTTTATTCTGCCCATATGCCCATATATGGAGATCTCAATCTGTGTCCCTTTTATGCCCATATATCTGTCTGTGTCCCTTTTATGCCCATATACAGAGATATCTGTCGGGTCGAGGCAAGGCCCCTGTATTGCCCATATATGGAGATCTCTGTATCATATATGGAGATCTCAGTCTGTGTCCCTTTTATGCCCATATATCTGTCTGTGTCCCTTTTATGCCCATATACGGAGATATCTGTCGGTTCGAGGCTAGGCCCCTGTATCTGCCCATATGCCCATATATGGAGATCTCTGTATCAGTCTGTGTCCCTTTTATGCCTATATACGGAGATATCTGTCTATATATGCCCATATATGGAGATCTCTGTATCTGCCCATATGCCCATATATGGAGTTCTCAGTCTTATGCCCATATACGGAGATATCTGTATATGGAGTTCTCAGTCTTATGCCCATATACGGAGATATCTGTCGGGTCGAGGCAAGGCCCGGCACTGCAGTGATGTCACAATGACTCAGCGCTTGCGCCCGGCACTGCAGTGATGTCACAATGACTCAGCGCTTGCGCAGATTTTGCGCCGATTTCCGCATAAGGAGATTCCAAACGTTTCGCGGCGGTTAGGGAAAACCGCGCGTCGGGTCGGGTTGAGGCCCGGCACTGCACTCCGTGCCGCGGCGGGGAGCGCGCGTGCCGAATCTGAAGCCGGTGGGACGAACGGTTCTCGAGATACGCGGATTACAGACAGACACACACGCAGACACGCACGCAGAGACTTCTCGCATTTATAGATAGATTAGAAGCTCGGGCGGCCGAGCGTCTAGTCGGCGCCCTGGCCAACTCGGGAAAAGGTAAATAGGGGAGGAATGCCCCGCCCTTTAATGCAAACCCCATTATACCTGTTGTCATAGGATCTGTTTTGACCATCTGTTTGCGTGTGTCCATTTATGCCCATATATGGAGTTATCTGTCTGTCTGCGTCCATTTTATGCCCATATATGGAGATCTCTGTAGGACCCGTTTTGACCATCTGTTTGCCTGTGTCCATTTATGCCCATATATGGAGTTATCTGTCTGTCTGCGTCCATTTTATGCCCATATATGGAGATCTCTGTAGGACCTGTATTGACCATCTGTTTGCCTGTGTCCATTTATGCTCATATATGGAGATATCTGTATCTGTCTGTCTGCATCCATTTCATGCCCATATATGGAGATCTCTGTATCTGTTTGTCTGTGTCCCTTTATGCCCATTATGGAGATCTCTGTATCTGTCTGTGCCTCCGACTGTGTTGCAGACACAATGCTGGTTCCCCCTTTAATGCAAACCCCATTATACCTGTTGTCATAGGACCCGTTTTGACCATCTGTTTGCCTGTGTCCATTTATGCCCATATATGGAGATATCTGTATCTGTCTTTTTGCGTCCATTTTATGCCCATATATGGAGATCTTTGACCATCTGTTTGCCTGTGTCCATTTATGCTCATATATATGGAGATATCCGTATCTGTCTGACTGCATCCATTTTATGCCCATAAATGGAGATCTATTTAGACACAGTGCCGGTTCAGGAAAACCCTGATGTCAGACATCAGAATCCGAACCTTTCGTGCTGGTTCCAGAAAATCACGTATCGGATCGGGTCGAGGCCGGGCACTGCACTACCTGCTGCGGCGGGGAACGTGCGTGCCGAATTTTAGTGCCCATATAGGAACATCAGAATACGTAACCATGGCATTTTTTGTTGACTCATGTGGCGTACATGATCTCAGAGCCTTTTATGATGTGATGTCACAATGAGTCAGCGCTTGCGCCGATTTCCTCCGGAACAGCCTGATCTCAACAATCAGCCCCGCATAAGGAGATTCCAAACGTTTCGCGCCGGTTCGCGAAAACCGCGCGTCGGGTCGGGTCGAGGCGCGGCACTGCACTCCGCGCCGCGGCGGGGAACGCGCGTGCCGAATCTGAAGCCGGGGGGATGAACGGTTCTCGAGATACGCGGATTACAGACAGACAGACAGACAGACACGCAGACAGAGACTTCTCGCATTTATAGATAGACTAGAAGCTCGGCCGGCCGAGCGTCTAGTCGGGGGCCGGCCAACTCAAAGTCACACACACACACACACACACACACAGACATAATTATATTTGGCTAGTGTATAGTTAGTACCATTATGATTGTAGCCCTCCCAGACCCCGACCGAGGTGAAGAAAATATCTAATTACACTTTCACACCAGGCAGGCCCGTCACCAGAATTATTATTTCACCTCCTTTACGGGTCTTGCTCGCTCTTGCATGTGGAATCATTAATAAGGTGCATAAATACGCTACATTAGTCTCTCTCTCTCTCTCTCACACACTCTCTCTCTCTCTCTCTCTCTCTCTCTCTCTATCTCGCTCTGTTAGGCAGTGGAATGTTTTAGAATCCTATCCAAAAGGTCCTCATACCCTCTGCCTTTGTTTGTTTCTTCGTTTGTGTTTATATTCTTTAGACGCTGATGCATCTTTAATGCAGCCGAGATGTTTTCTACCCTCCTCACTATTGCTGTAACCATGTTTATAGTCTTCTCTCTGCCACACACCTTTTGTTTTATGCAGTGGTGTAAAGTAACTATAATTATGTACATTTACTCAAGTACTGTACTTACTGTACATCCATCCATTCATCTCTTCAGATTTCCAGTCCTGAGCATATATTTTTACGTTGCTGGAGTAAGCCTATTCCCAGTTCTTAGTTCAGTAGTTGAGTACTTTTTATGCCACTGTATTCTGATTATTATTACAAAAGATGCATTAACAACCTCAGCCCTATGCATACTTACTGTAGACATAGGGCAGTGCAGTGCCTTGTGAAGCATTGTGAACTTGTAGATCTGCGGTATTTTCTAAGCATTTTTGTACATTTGGAAACTTGTGAAATGGAACATTCTGCATAATGAGCACTTTTACTTCCAGTACTTCAGTATATTTTAATGCAAATACTTTTTACTCACGTACATTTTGAATACCTGACTTTGATTTGTAATATTTGAGTATTTCTATTCATTCATTGTGGTATTGGTACTTTTACTTTTGACAAAATCTGAGTACCTCTTCCACCACTGGTTGTATGTATGTCCTTACCTAGGTCTCTCCGTTGCTATCTCTCTCTCTTCTTTTTGAGGCGTTGTGTGCTTGTAGACCGGCTGTTTTCACTAGTTTCATTTTTAAAATGATAAATGCAAAATGAACGGTTTTGGACATACAAGGTTTTCACCCGACAACGACGATATATTTCCTCCACAATGCACAGCCACTGCTGTGCACTGCTGAGGGCCACTTTTATACCACAATCTTGTAATTGCTTTTTTGCTGGCTGCCAACAGCACTTTGATCAGATACATGTCCTCCCCACGTGTGTTTTCCTGTGTTAAGTTTCCTAGATAGCTCACTTCCTACTTCATGTCATGTGTAGTTATAACCCCATGGGAAAACCCTTGGTAAGCTGACGCGTCAAACTTACGTCATCCAATGGGACAACCCTTAGAAAAAACACAAAGCCACACGTTGGAGCGGTTGGCACCGCTAAAAAAGAAAAGCGGAAAAAGAAACAATTATTTTGAATTTCTTTAACCCAAATCTTCCCTTCTGGGGGTCCCTGAACCAATGACCTCTGTACGTGGTGGTGGTGGGCAGGGATTTTGCCACTGCGCCATCCGAGCGCTGAATTTCAGGCAGTTGACTCACTCCCACTGAGAACCATGACTGTGTGACTTCTGTGACCTATATCAGTAGTTTATAGGTCAGTGGTTTTTCAGGCCGCGAGCACTAAGAGTTGAGGCATTACATTTTGTATAACACAGTTCTATTGTGAAAATAGCAGATCTACATGCTCACAACGCCTCGCAAAGTGAGGCGCTGTGATTTCTGCCTCTAATATTTGACAATTTGGTCAATGTTTAATTTGTCATTTTAGAGGTATTAAAAGGCCCTTAAATTGTCACTAGAAATGTGCAGATACCTTTTATACACTTAAACTTTATGTTGGTTTGTTTTCTGTTGAGTGAGAAAACAATGTTGCACATTAAGTTAATCATCTGGGGACCCCTCCAAAATTGAGAACCCCTGACCTATATGAGCGTATGAGTGTGCACTGCCATGCAACCACCCAACCCATGCAGATCTTCCAAAAAACATTAAAAATCTTGGCAATATCCGTTTCACTGTGCCTGTGATGCACGGTTGTTTACGCTCGTACTAGCAACTCGAGCCGCGCACCGCAAACAAGCAGCGGGTCCATGTTGATGTCATGAACTCTCTCCAGAAAAAGAAACTAACTGTCTCGTGTGTATTTATTCATCTCGGAACATTCGCATACAGTTGAATATAAACCTCTAAGGGGAGCAGAATTTGTCCCCCTATAGCTGTCTCCTCGTCTCGAACAGAGAGCTGTTTTGCAGCGTAATCATTCCCTTTCGCTTTGAGAACAGTTAAAAAAGAACGAAAGAAAGAAAAGAAACGCATTCCTTCTTTGAGTCACAGAAACGAAAAGCAGGCCAATTTGCACATGCGGGATTAATGTGGAAAACTCTGGTGTGTGTGTGTGTGTGTGTGTGTGTGTGTGTGTGTGTGTGTGTGTGTGTGTGTGTGTGTGTGTGTGTGTGTGTGTGTGTGTGTGTGTGTGTGTGTGTGTGTGTGTGTGTGTGTGTGTGTGTGTGTGTCGGAGGCAAGATGTTTCCCCATTCTGTCTTCCACTGGCATCTCCTTTTTTCTTCGTCTTCTTGTCAAACCTCTTGGTGCATGCAGCTGACATTCAGATCTATCATCTATATTTCTAATGTGCTGGTGCTTTGTCATGTGCTGCTGCTACAGCATACAGGCCAGTGTTTCAGTTTTTTCGCAAGAAGACAGTGAAGTGACAATTAAGGACTTTTAGTTAAGACCTTAATACCTAAAGAAACCACACGTAATCAAAAAAGTAATCAACTGTAATCAACAAACTATGCAAAACTAGTGAAACATTGGCCAAATTGTAAAATAATATGAATCTACAAACACAATGCCACACAGCGTTTATCTGTGGAACCGAGTCAAACTAAATGTAATCTCATCAGACATAGGAGGGGTCCCCAGATCCAGTATGATTATTTTGAGGGGTCGCGGCCTGAAAAGGATGAGAATCACTGCAGTAGGCTACACTCACTCCTCTCCCATCTACAATTGGAGGAAGAACCTGTGGAGTAGATAGCCCCTAGTGGGGGCTCGTGGAATCGCAGCACCCTTGCAATCCTTGATCTTGTTCCTAGTTTGTCTCCTACTAAGATGCTATTTCCAAGGAAAGAAATAGCATCAGTTAAAAGTGAATGCTGCAGGAAAAGGTTTCTTTCTATATTCAAAGTAGTTCTGCTAAAGTGGTAAAAGAAGAGAGAAAAAAGATGCTGCGTTCTGTTCTGATCTAATCAATCAGGAAAAAACACATTTTACATATTTGATAGCTCACAATCAAGTCTGTCCCCAGAGACTGATACCACAAAGCAAATTGATCTGTTGAGAAAGACAGACAGACAGACAGACAGACAGACAGACAGACAGACAGACAGACAGACAGACAGACAGACAGACAGACAGACAGACAGACAGACAGATCTGTATTGATGCTGCAAGGGGAATTAATAGCATATTATCCTTGTTGTTGGGCAGTAACCTTGACTTTTTCATCTCCTAAATTAATGTCCTACTTTGTCATACTGAGGTGTAACACAACAGTAGCTCAAATAGTTGAATATCGTGTTTTGAAATGAAACCGAATAAATCTCTTATCTCTCACAGATCACTCCAGGTTTTCATCACCAGTGCTTAAAGGACCACTTCACTTCTGGGAAAACCAGATCTTATTTTATTGTTGTTTGGGACACGATCAACACACAGTTATTGTTTTGTGTTCAATCTGTGTTTTTAGATATTTTAGTATTTCAGCATGCAACAGCATGCAACAACTGGTCATATGATGCATGTTGCATCATATGACCAGTTGTTGCATGCTGAAATACTAAAATATCTAAAAACACAGATTGAACACAAAAACCGCGAGGCGTTGTGTGCTTGTAGATCTGCTTTTTTCACTACTTTTGTGCAACGGCCTTGTATGATGAAGCAGGGCTTTGCTTTGCGAAAAAATGTATACATTTGAAACTTGGAGATAGGAGGTTTCTACCCGACAGTGACGATTTACTTTGTTGGCTGCCCAGCCCCCAAAATGGAACGAAGGCCGACATTTTATTTTTAATCTTTTCCTAATGGCCGGCCGTTCGGGAGTTGTCCCGCTTTTCCCAATAGTCAGCACGTCCCTGGTGTTCACAAAAGCCTGAGTAGACGAGATAGGTTTTGCATAAAGGATGGAGACCTTCATAAACCAAAGGGCCTTCATGCTGAATCCTCCTATGATCAGGGTTGTCACAGACACAGTGTTTGTGGAAGCTGTGTTTATTTGTTAATGTGTGTATTACTGTACCTCCGCCGCTGTGTTCTGTTGCTATTTCACAGCTTGTTTAGCTCTTCTGGTTCTAAAACAACCGTGATGCTGTTGGCTATTGTTGGTTATTTAAGAAAAATGCTGCCAAGTGGAAAAACAGATGAAGGATTTGAATGCTTTTTTCACTGTGTGTGTGTGTGTGTGTGTGTGTGTGTGTGTGTGTGTGTGTGTGTGTGTGTGTGTGTGTGTGTGTGTGTGTGTGTGTGTGTGTGTGTGTGTGTGTGTGTGTGTGTGTGTGTGTGTGTGTGTGTGTGTGTGTGTGTGTGTGTGTGTGTGTGCGTGCGTGCGTGCGTGCGTGCGTGCGTGCGTGCGCGCGCGTGCGTGCGTTAAAGCTATACTATGTAACTTTTTTAATAAAACAAATCTTAAAATTGTCCTAATTATTAAATCTCTAAAGTTTTAGAACACCCACTCTGTTCATTTCAGCTCACAAAGCCTTTTCTTTATATGTGTTCTACTGAGCCCTGGTGGCCGTGACCGGGGCTGTTTTTCCCGGCAAAATTATGTCATATGCATCATTCTGTACACGTGTCTCCCTACCGGCCAATCAAAGCCCAGATCATACACTGCCGAGCTCTTCAGGAAATACACTGCAGTGTTTACAATGGGCTAGGAGTCTAGCATGTATCTCCCCAACCGAGGCTCGTAGAGGGACACGAAAGACCTCTATGGATAGGTCTCGGCGAGGCGAGGCGGACGCGGTGGTCTGAAGGCCCGGTCCGCGGCGAAAAACGTCCGAAAAAAGCAGACGTGACCGCGGTTTGCTATAACGCTACTGACCACTAGTTGAGCAACTTACACAGTATAGCTTTAAGTAAAAGTAACAATAGGCCTACTGCAATATAGAAATACTCTCTTACAAGTAATAGTCCAGAATAAAAAAAATACTTCAGTAATAGTTCAAAAATATTGCAATCAAAATGTACTTAACACTTTGCAAGCCACGGGGAGCCCCTTAACTTCCAAGCCCCGGCAGAACCCCCTGAACCCCGGTACTGCCGTGCAATCAGCGTTTTATTTATAAACATATTTTAAAAAACAAACACACCAAATGATAAACAACGCGCGCGGGTCGTTCAGTGCAAGCCAGCAGGACGTGCACACACTACGTGTTTGGGCGGCCACTTACTTAGAAGCTGCTGCTGGCTGTATTTCTGCCGTTCATTTGCATGGAGCGAGATGGGGTAATCCGCGAGAAAAAACAGCGTTCGAAAGTACATTACGTCCTCGTCGCACGCACATCGATCTAATTCCATGTATTCCACTCATTCCGAAGCCTTGATTTCGCCTGTCGTCTGGTCGAAAAAGACGAGGGGATGGGCTAAACCAGGCTGCAGCACACACAGTGAAGGGGAACGTAATGGCCGCTCGTGGAGCCAGTGGCAGAGCCAGCCGATGACGTCATCACGTTTCTGACGTGATCTGATTGCACAACGTCTCTTAAAGAGACAGAGCACGACCTGCGACTGTATTTTTCAAAAAATTATGATTAATTTCATAAATTACGGGGAAGTACGGGAATAGACGATTGGCTGATGGGACCCAGTAGGAAGTCCGAGGGAGTGCGGCCAGGCTTAGAAGGTGTTAATATTAAAATCGGAATATACCGGATCTCCGGATATCTGAGCAAGGAGTCTCATCCGCGCCGTCTTTTTTTGCGAAACGCACGGGGAGAAGATTGCTCGGCCAAAACTGCCACTCTATCCCAATGGAGATCCAGATAATCACGGTGAGCTAACGACCTGGGGATTGAAAAAAAAGAAAAAACAACGGCGCGGTCCAAGAAGGAGGGGTGGCGGGCTCATGTTTATAAACATAATATTATGTCTCAGATCATTATACAATAATAGAAATTTCACGGCTAATCTATCAACAGCCATTCTATTTCGGCTAGCAAAGTGTTAAAGTACCAAAAGTAGAAAGTACTCATTATGCAGAATGTGCCATTTCACAAGTTTTCAAATGTATAAATTAAACATTGATGGACTGACAGATGTTTGATGTGTGCGTGGGCGAAAGGTGATTGCGGGACATGTTTGGGTAAAATCCGGGGGTGCTCTTCTATGCATTATTATTAGTGAGGGTGGAAGTGGGGACACGCTTGTTGTGGTCATGTGTGTCATTTTTGGTGTGTGTGTGTGTGTGTGTGTGTGTGTGTGTGTGTGTGCGTGTGCGTGTGCGTGTGCGTGCGCGTGCGCGTGCGTGCGCGCGTGCGTGTGTGCGTGCGTGCACACTTGTGTTGTAGAGCTCCTGTCCATAGATAGAGATGATTAATGAGCGGCTGCTGCAGAAAGGGCCAGAGCCTGTGAGCCTCCTCTCCTAGACTCCTTCTATCCCTCTATCCCACTGGTTCACAAAAAAGTGTTCATTTTGACATCATTTTTTTAGTTTTAGTCATAGTCTTTTGAAGAAAACATAATTAATCTAATTATAGTTTTAGTCATATTTTAGTCATCTGAAATGTTTTAGTTTTAGTTGACTAAATACTGTAAGATGTTAGTCGACTAAATCTACAGTTGATTTTGTTGACAATTTCTTTTGGAAGGGCAGGCCGTGATGGCATCATAAATGCCTGATTTCACACATGCTGAAAATAGGCGATCTTACAAGAAATTGTCCCATTCCAAAAAGTTTGAAAATGTTCAAAAAAAAATTAAAATTAAAATGAAATTAAAATTAAAAATAGCCGATCTAGAAGCCCAAAATGCGTTGCAAAGAACTGCAATTTTCACTATACCCGAGATTATCGGTTAATTCATAATATTGTTTTGGTACATTTCGGCCACAAGAGTGCCTTACATATACTGTAGAGTCATATTAAGTAGGCCTACAATGTTTCTGCATAGAATCTAGCAGAGTGAAAGTCATCAGCTTGCAACAAAACAAAACGTAGTTTACCGTCCACCACCTGCTCGCCACTCCGAGAGACCTGGGCGGGGCGTGGCGAAACCCGGGGCGTCACCGTGGAGAATCGCCTCCCTTTTATAGGGAGGACGGAAGAAGCAAGGGCAGGCGGTGGGTGGATGGTGATGGTGGGTGGAGGGGCAGGGGCGGGGGTCTCGGATGCCCCTACGGAGCAAAGTGTACAAATGTTTATGTTACGATGTGACAAATATAGACATGAGGTAATCGGTGATTGATGAGGCTTCATGTTTTTTCCCCTGACGCGCTGCCCTGCCCTGCCGGGGTGACGGTGGGGGGACAAGCCAGCGTGCCAGGGGGTGGAGGCTATAGGGTGGAGCGAACCCAGCAGTGGTGGAAAGAGTAGGCTACACAGTTTTTACCAGCTTGCAAAGATGGTCTAGAGATCGTCAGCCAGCCTAGCCGCCACAGTATGCCAACATTTCCGGATTTTTTGCCAAGAATTACCAAAATATAGGAGCGCCTATATTTGGGGCTACTTTCTCCTCATCGTTCTCGGTGACGTCACCACCTCGGCAAGGCTAGTCTACCAGGCGCAAGCTGGTATAAAATGACGGTGTAATTTCTTGTTTATTTAAGTAAGTGTCTATACTTCAATGTAAAAATGCTAAAAAGTTGGGTGTTCAAAACTTCAGTAAAAGAAAAAAAAGCATGAAAATTGATTTAACGTACCAAGGGTTAGAGTACTCATTGTGCAGAAATATCCCATTTAAAGTTTTCGGAATGTCATGCGTGTGTGTGCACGTGAGTATGTGTGCGCAGTGTGCTGGTCCCTCTGGGGTAACATGCGGTTTCATTCGGGGGGTTGGCACTACGCGGGGCGGTCTCCGGGTACCAGTTGGTGCCAGTCAACCACTGGGCCGGGTCCACATGTGTCGCGCGGCAGGTGCCCACATAATGCCAGAGGAAGGAGGGCACGGTACGGGCCCGCTACGCCACCACGGGTGGTCCGAGCGGCTGTCACTCTATTCGCTCAGCCGCAGTGGCTTGGCATCGCACCAGAGGTGAGTGTGTGTGTGTGTGTGTGTGTGTGTGTGTCTGCACCAAGCCCATGTGATTAATGAGCGCTGGGATGTACGCGGACAGCCATGGCAGGCCGTGACGAATTAACGCCGTAGACCTGAATCCGTTCTCAATGGCGCGCACGCACGGGCAACGCGCACGCCCTGGCACACGGTAATCCATTTTTACACTCACTACAGTTAAATGAAGCGTTCACGCACACACACACACAGGCACAGGCACACACACAGACAGAGGGTTCCAGGAACACAGTTTGTGACAGAGAGACTAGAGCGACGATTCATCACCTGCCCGTCTCCATTTATACTGGGTGTAATCAGGCAGCATAAGCGTTCACATTGACTGAGGCCCCGCCCCGCTGGGTCCTAATAAGAACCAACAGCAGTGCTGAGTCATCTTATGGATCCTGGGAACCAACCAGGACTCATCAGGCGGATAATCCCAGTTATAATGGTGGTATAAGAGCAGCAACAACACTAGTATATCGTCATTGTCAGGTGGAAACCTCGTATCTCCAAATTTGTATGTTCTTTCGCAAAGTAAAGCCCTGCTTCATCATTCAAGGCCGTCTCACAAAAGTAGTGAAAACAGCAGATCTACAAGCACACAACGCTTGTGGATCGGCTGTTTTCACTAGTTTAAATAATTTTTAAAATGATAAATGCAAAACGAACGGTTTTGAACATACAAGATTTTCACCCAACAACGACGATATCTGAACTATCGCTGGAGTAGCGGGAACGCCACCGTCGTCCCCTGCAATGCTGTGGCCCTCGGCTTGGTACCCTAGACATGATTCGGCCCTTGGGGAAAACTAATTGGGGAACCGTATACAGAGTATACAGGTGTAAAACTCTTCTCAGTGTTCATCCACGTACAAATGCACAAATTCCATTTGCACCTGTACATTCTCAGAGTTATGGATGAATAAAACGCTGAGGATTTTACTGCGTAGATAGAGAGAGATATGGTCTGTATTGAGTTCCACCCTTGCTCGGCTCTCGTCTCGGTGCTGGTTTCATCGCACACGTGTGTGCGTGCACAAGCACGTTTCTACCTTAAAGGGCGTGTGCATGAGATACTGTGTGTGTGGTGGATGTGATGTTCTGTGTATGGACCGTGCGTGTGTGTGTTTGTGTGTATTCGTGCGGGTGTACGCGTGTGCCTTTGTGCGCGCGTGTGAAATCCCTCCGTCTTGCAAAGTATTTGTAAAGTAGGCCGATAGCGTCAGCCCAGAAACTGCTACGGATACTGCTGCTACTGTAGGTATTATAGGCCATGTAAAACCACAGGATAGGATTTAGTGCGCTCGCGCGCACGTGTGTGTGTGTGTGTGTGTGTGTGTGCGCGTGCGTGCGTCAGGCTTCGTGAGCTGAGCTGATAAGGAGAGACATGGCTCTTCCTGTGAAGGAGGACTTCGGTACAGCGCACGCAGGGTGCACGTAGAGTGCACGTAAAGCTCCATCCATTCTTAAAGTCTCTCTCTCTCTCTCTCTCTCTCTCTCTCTCTCTCTCTCTCTCTCTCTCTCCCTCTCCGGTCGGCTTTTGTGCAGCTGCTATTATTAGTGGTGTAAAACTCAGCCTATGCAAATGGCTTCCGACAGGGCAAATGAAAGTCGTCAAAGGCACATCTTCAATCATCGTTCTGTCCTCGCCTCCCTCTGTTTCTCCGTGTCTGTCTTTCTCTCTATCTCTCTCTCTCTCTCTCCCTCTCTCTCTCCATCTCTTCCTCCCTGGGCCTCGACAGTGGAGGGATTTAAAGTTCTAAAAGAGAAGCTGGAGAGAGTATTTCAAAGCCACGCAGAGAGGCAGACGGGGAGGAAGAGGGATCGCGGCTCGCGTCGCTCCTTAGTCCTTCCTGGGTTTTGGCGCTCGCGTCGTCGTGTTGCAGAGAAAGTTTGTGCTTAGAAAGAGTTCCTGTGACTTAGGGCAGTGGTTCTCAACCTTTTCAGGTGCAACCCCCAAAATAATCATATTTTAATTGCGGACCAGTCCACCCTGACGAGCACTAGAGTTGAGGCATTACATTTTGTATAACATGGTTCCACGAGGCATTGAGCATGTAAATTGGCTATTTTCACAAATTCTATCTCTAATATTCGACAATTTGGCCAATGTTTAATTTGTCTTTTTAGAGGTATTAAAAAGTCCTTAAAATGTCTCTTTAGAAATGTGCAGATACCCTCTATACACTTAAACTCTATGTAGGTTTGTTTACTGTTGAATGAGAAAACAATGTTGCACACTGGGGACCCCGCCAAAATAATTTGGGGACACCCCTGGGGGTCCCAACCCACAGGTTGAGAACCACTGACTTAGGGAAGACTTGACCATTTTTAAAAGGTTTTCACCTTTTCCCAATATTTCCAGACATTTCGATGAAATTAGTTGGAAAATAGCAGTACTACAAAGCTGACGCGCATTGTGTCGCAAAGCGTCTTGAACTTGTAGATTGGCTATATTTCATAATTCCTCGCACAGGGAACAACGTAGGGTTAATGTATGTGAATGTACTGTATTTCTCCTAATCCCCCTGAGTGCATGAAGTATGAAGTTTAACCCTATAACCCCACAGTGGTGACATTTTGCGTGTGGCGCTGTGTGCGCTCCTGAACTCCCCGGGGTGCTAATGATTATGTACATGATGTCACAATGAAATGTCACGCATTATGAAAACTGAGCTGGAAGTTCGGAGGTCAGAAATGCCAGCACGCCAGGCTCTCTCGTCCTTCGAGGTCGGTGTGTGGGTCCCCTGCTGTTGGGTCCACACAAAAGCACACACGCAAACACACGCATACACATTTAGAGCATGATCTCATGGTGCAGCAGCACTGCGCTGTGGCACATGCATGTGTGCCATTCCTTTCTGCTGATCCCCCCCCCCCCCCCTTCAGGGCAGGGTTTTGAGGACAAGTGACTTGGGAATGATGTAAGTGCCAGAGTAGGGATGGGACAATGTGAAAATGTCATATCACGATTATTGTCAAAACAGATTTACGATATTATCGCGATAATCAAAATCCATTATCCTGGGATGGAAAATTTGCCAAAAAATAACAGAAGCTCACAACGTGTCGCTTTGTGAGCTTATAGATCGGCTATTTTTTGGCAAAGACATTTGACAGAGACTGTATCAAGTACGTATATTATAATACCTTTTACCAATTTTGGAGGGTTAGGATCCCAGTGCATGACGGAGGACGATATCACGATATATATATTTTTTAATCACGATAAGTGATAATATCGCATATGGTCCCATCCCTAGATGGGCGGTCAACATGGAGAGAAAGAAATAAGCGTAGCAGGACAGAGATAAGACTACTATGAGGAAGCGAGAGGGAGGTGGAGAGCATCGCTTGAGAGAGAGAGAGAGAGATTCAGAGATGCTTGCGTCATGCAGTTATTCTTGGGTCTGTGGGCTCCTCTTATCTCAGCAGTGATAATGACCTCTCATTAGGACGGACGGAGCCCCGGGCCCCCGGGGGTGGAGGGGGAGGGGGGTTCAGTTCAGATATGTTACCCACTAGTATCGCTGACATGGCCCCATCTCACAGCGGGAGAGGCTGGGAAATGGAGGGAGATACCGCTGTTCACACAGACACGTGTGTGTGTGTGTGTGTGTGTGTGTGTGTGTGTGTGTGTGTGTCTCTGCTGTGTGGACGCGTATGCACACACATACACATCTACTAGACCGCAGTACTGAGTGTTTGCTCGAGTGCACCCTTGTGCCCGTATTCACTTAAAACAAACATAAACGGACCTGCATGCATGGTTAGCCAAATATTGAAATGCACAGGCAGCAAGTCATGCACGCATTCAAGGCCCTCCTGGCCCCCAAGTTGTGTCAAATTGTCCCTGTTGCACTTAGAACGGCAGAATCACTCCCTAGCTTCCGCCATGGCCTAAAGACTCACCTCTTCAGAATCCACCTTAGCCCATAGCACTTACCCGTAGCACTTGCCTACCCTCGATGACCATACACGTAATTTTGATAGCTTTTATTTATGATTCTTTTTTTGTAACATTTTTTACTGAATAGGTGCTTGGTTTACCTACGTGTTTTCTTACATTACTATTTCTATGCATTTGATGTATCGATGTTGATGTATTATCCTTATTGTAAATCGCTCTGGATTAAGAGTGTCTGCTAAATGTCTAAACTGTAGTAAGCTATACTGCACTGCTAAACCTCCACGTGCACAAAGAAACCTTACTTACTTACAGTATGCTCTTTGTCCCCTATGGGGCATAAATAAGGCATCGATCCCAACCTGACCTAAGGTGATCTTAGGCCTCGTTTTTCTCTTCCCCGGTGGTGTTCATCTGAGGGCCACTTTGGGGATCCACTCTGAAGGCATTCGAAGTACAGTGATTCATTTGTGTGATCATGTCTTGGCAGCAGTTTGATATTTTATTGTGCCAAAAATCTAGGGTAATTACGACAAGGAAACCTACCAGGGACGTGCTGGCCATTGGGAAAAGCGGGATAACTCCCGAACGGCCGGTTCATTCCCAGCCGGTCCAGGCCGGCCATTAGGAAAAAAATAAAAATAAAATGCCTTCGTTCCATTTTGGTGGCTGGGCGGCCAACAAAGTAAATTGTCACTGTCGGGCAGAAAACCTCTTATCTCCAAGTTTCAATCATTTTCAAAATGGTTTTGGACATACAAGGTTTCCACCCGACAATGACGAAATATAACTCATGTAATTGGCCCACTGGCTTGTCACTTGCATGATCTGAAATGGCAAATCTTTGAGTAGCAGCAGAGCTATAGAGAGAGATCTCTCTCTATAGCGCGCAATGAGGGCCTCTCCAACTCTTTTTCCCGGGGCTGAATCAGGGGCCCAGCATGTCCCTGAAACCTACTGAACTGTAAACACTGATGTACGCGAGTACACAACACAAGCTGCGGAGCACTTCAGGGGCAGAGGTTTCCAGATGAAGGCTGTTCCAGGTTAACCTCGCAAACCACTCGACCAATCTGCACATTTCTTGTGACTGACACCAGGAGGCCAAGGAAGCACCTCCCCGAATGTCTTTCCACATAATTATGTTTTAACTTTAGTTTTACAACTTTGATTTCATACAGGAATTCATATAGGCGGTCAAATCATGCTGTAAACTTATACCCAGATATGGAGATGACTAACGTCACAGTCTGGCCACATGAAGTCCGAGAGCCCGTCTGGTTGTGTTTTAAAAGACATGCAACACGACCACACACCCAAGCTGTCATGTTCCCACATGCATCCAAACCACAAATATGTCAATATTTGAAGCCAGAATGTAATGTCAACATCATATCTGAAATGTGCAGGGCTTTTCAAACTTTTTTTGTGCCCAACCCACTAGGGCATTCACCAAATATTCGGATATTCAAATATCAAAGACACTATTCAACGTTGTTCACCGAAGTCGAATATTCGCCTTTTTTTTTTTTTTTTTTTTTTTTTTAATATATAGTTTATAATGCTTGGCTAGATAGGAAGTCATAAGAATGAGTTGTCAATGGTTCTCAAACCTTTTTAGGCTGTGACCCCCAAAATAAACATATTTTAACTGGGGACCCCCACCCTGACAAGCACTTGGAATTGTAGGTATTACATTTAATGTGACTTGGTTCTGCAGATAAATATTGTGAAAATAGCAGATGCATGTAGATCGGCTATTTTCAAAATGTTCGCCTCTTGCTTACTTAATATTTGACAGTTTGGCCAGTCCTGTGGAATATTCGACTATTCGAATGCTTTGAGGTCGAATAATTCGAATACTAAAAATCACTATTCGTGAATGCCCTACAACCCACACCAATGACAAGTCACACCTGCATTCATCATATAAAATGCTGATCTACAAGCTCGTAGATCTGTTATTTTCTGGCATGCAGCTAAGTGTAAATCAGGCGTTACGGCAGCATAATGGCTTGCCAAAATGCATGTTGGTCGACTAAATCAACTGTAGATTTAGTTGACTGAAACCTTATGAATATTTTGACAACTAAAACTAGACTAAAACTAAAACTAAATTATATTTTATTCAAAAGACTACGATTATAACGTTATCAAAAGTTGCTGTCAAAATTAACACTGCAGGAGAGAGGCCAGTAACAGCTGTGTTGTTCATGCCCGGACCCTAGACAGCCCCATGCCTCTCCCAGTGCCAGCACAGAGACAGACATTATGCCCCCTGCTTAGCCCCCTAATCTGGCCTAATGCCTCGCTTTGTAACCCTACCTCTTTATTACATTGATGGACAGGCAGCCCGTTCCCATCATATCCGACCATGATAGCTGACCTAATGTGAAAAATCCATTATTTCAACTTGGACACTGGAAACACTTTTTCCACAAATATTTTAGGTAGATTTTGGCTGCACGGGAAATATGTTTTCTGCCATTTATACTGCATATGGTCGCTGTCCTCTTATCCCCATGTTTTACCTTTTTTAGTTTTTCCTACTTTGTCAGACGATACAAAAGTTGCCACTTTCAACACCACTTTCACTTTCAATAATTCAACTCTTAATTACACCTGAAAACATCTGTAATCAACTCCAATCGACTAATCAAGAGCTTAAATAGTTGCATCAGATGTGCAATCTGGCCTGACAAGAAGTTTGTTGACGTGTTGACTGTGATTAGAGCAGTTTGAAACATGGCTAAATCTAAGGAATGGTCAGAAAAGTTCAGAGAAGAGATTATTGCTTTGTAAAAAAAAAGGAAAAGGATATAAAACAATTGCAAAGACACTGAATGTTCCATCCATGTACAGTTTTGAGCATAGTTGACAAGTTCTAAGTCAAAGGAACATAATTTTGAGCACAATACGATGCATGGAAAACGGCATATTGCTGATTGCCCAGCAAAGTCCGCTCATCCAATCATATCCTTTGACGTATTTTATTGGAATGCAAAATATCACATTTACGAGAAATTAGACACAGTGCAGAGTGGAGACCACATCTGGCCCTGGTTGCATCCATAGATAAGCCAACCTCTTCTGCTAGCATCCAGCACTGCCACTATACAGGCACCTGTTACCAACCCACAAGACACATATGTCACACACACACACACTCACACGCGCACGCTCGCTCACACACATGCGCTCAGACACGCACGCACACTCACAGTGGTTCTCAAAGTGGGGTACGGGGACCCCCTGGGGTCCTCGAGGGGGTTCCAGGGGGTTCCCAGGAGAATTTGCTATTAAATAGAATCTAAATCAGTTTAACCACTTTAACCCCAGTTTATACTTTAGCTATTAAAAAACAGCCGACCCACAAGCTCATATAACGCGCCACACTGAGACACGTTGTGAGCTTGTAGATCTGCCCTTTTTGAAAACGTATGAAAAATTATTTTGAATATTTTTATACGCAATGTTCTCTTACTGTATGGGGTTTCTGGCATAAAATCTTTTCAGATGGGGGTCCGTGGCCAAATGTTGTAGATGTTGAGCTTGTGTATAATGAGGTAGTGCATCATTAAATGTTGTTGACAAATTACAGCATGTGCACATAATATACAATCGCATACGTTTGCACACAATCAAACACACACACACGCACGCACGCACAAGCATGCACACACACACGCGCGCACACGCGCACGCACACACACACACACACACACACACACACAGGCACTCGCTCAATCTAGTCATCTCTGGCTCTGATTAGCATGCATGCGCCCGTTGACGGCTGACACACTCACTGACAGTGGAATTACTGCAGCCTGTTCCCATCACTGTGTAAAGTAGAATGGATGTACTGTTCTGTAACTGTATGGTCCATACGACGGTGTCAGCAGCGTAGTGTTGCCTTCCATTACATATCTGAGCCATATATTATTATAATAACACATGCATTCGACAGATGGTCTCGATGATAAACATATGCATCGTTGTCGGGCTGATGTGTGTGTTGCGTATACGCGGGCTGGACGCTGCGTGTGTGCGTGCGTGTGTGCGTGTGTACACGCGCTCTGAAAGCCTTCGCACCTCCGCTTTTTTGCCCGGTCAGCTGTTATCGCTTGTAGAAATGTGAGCTTGGTGAGGATCTGAGCCTGAACCACTTGAAACCCTATGTATGGTTGACCGGAGTCCCACAGGGCTCTATTATATACTAGTGTCTTTTCTGTTATTGTGGAGAAAGCTTAATTTCACTGATCGATCATGGTGAAAGCTTTCACTGAACGATAATCTCGTTGTTAGCTTGTCGATCTGCTATTGTCCTGTGAAAGCTTTCCCCTTTCCCGACAATACGGCTGCTGGGCTTTAGCTGGTTGACAAGATATGAGTTGGCCTACAAGTGTCCCAAGCAGCAAGGAACCTGTACAGTATGTATGCATAAACAGACACAAACCACTCACACCGTCAATAATTAGTCAAATGAAGTTGCAACTGTAGTAGCTTGCTCTAGTTTTCCACTATTCGCCAGAATTAGCTGGTCTACAAGTGTACTTATTTTTGGCGAACGTTCCCCCACCCCAGAATATGGAAGCTGAAGTTCAAGTGGAGTAACCCTTGGGTGGCGCGGTGGCAAAGTAGCTGCCCGCCACCACCACAGAGTCTGGGGGTTCGAATCCATCGCGGTGCATTCGACTTGGTTGATCGTCTATACAAACACAACTGGCCCTTGTTCGGGGGAGAGAAGACGGGCGGCAAGGGGTGATGGGCGGGCCGGGAGGAGTAGGAGTGTTGGGCAGGAGGAGTAGAATGGAGGCTCTAAATCCTCCTGGTGTGTTTGACAACATACACACAGATGTGTCTGATGAGGAAATAATTGGCATAATGACAACTATTAGCAACCTGCAAGAATACGCCTTTACACTCAAGATAGTCTCGCGAGCCACACTGTTGCCTCTCACAATTTTCATATGCTTGCGTCATACATTCTGATGATCATGTGATAAAGCAGATGTGAAGCCTCCTCCTCCGTATTTAACATTGTGCACATCGCGGCTTATTAGAAATGGATTTCTTATTTTTTTTATATTTAAAGAAAGATATATTTTTGTGAACGGAAATGACAAACAGATGGCGGCTTTCTGTCTCTGCTTTCGGGATGTGTAGTTCCAGACTATATAGCATTGGGAGATAGTGGAATGGTTGTGTGGCATGACTACGCGAGACTACGCTCAAAATGACACGTATACATTTACAAATACCATCATAGTGCTCTAGCAGAGATAAGAGCCACACCTCCCCCATCATGGGTTTGTACCCCGGGATGTATATGTGGTGGTCTCTGTGTCCTAGGGTCCAGGGGGTCCCCCCCACCACCAAGCTGTCCCACTGAGATAAGCCGGCTGGCATTTTCCTCGCCGGCCTCGCTGATTGGACCATTATCATAAGAAAGAGGCTGAGAACCCCATGCAGGAAGCTTTTACCCCCTGGACGGCAATTCATGTTCAAAGTTGTGGATTAGCCATCGTCCATCTCGCCCCGCAAATCCCCTCAAACGAGGACGGACCGGGCGGGCCGACCAAACACGCATTCAACAGATAACTGATACTTGGATGGATGGATAGTTGTAAGAATGGATGGACGGATGGGCGGGCGGACGGACGGACGGACGGACGGACGGACGGACGGACCGACGGATGGACAGAACAGAACAGATGGACAGAATATCGAGGAAGATCTATAGCAGGGTGAAGACCCCTGCTATAGATCTTCCTTGATATTCTGTCCATCTGTTGTGCTGATCTACAAGCTCACAACGCCTTGCAGCACGAGGCGTTGTGAGCTTGTAGATCTGCTATTTTTGGCTACAGTTCTCAGAATATGGACACTAGGGTTCAAGTTGTTAATATAAAAAGGATTGGAAGATTTAGAGGACGCCCTGTAGTAACTCTGAGGTCCCCCTAGGGGTCCCGGACCCCCTGTTGAAGACCCCTGATCTAAAGAGTTGTTCTCCTCCGTTGTCAGTGTTTCTCGCCGTGGATCCTATCTAGATGTGATCCTTGGCCATGAATAGAAGGAGTTATTTGATCATTGTAAAACAGACTCTGTGGACTGGGCTCTCTGCGTATAACGTCACTCGGCAAGACAGCTGATATGTAAGCACTTATTGAATCTTGTGCGGGACTCAGACGGATTGATGTACAAATGAATGGAATGAATTAATGAATGAATGAATGAATGAATAAATGAATGATAGATTCAGATGGATGGATGAATGGATTGTTGGACTGAAGGACAGACGAACGGACGGACGGACGGACGAACGAAGGGACGAATGGACAGATGGAAGGATGGATATAGTTGGGTGGATGGATTGATGAATAGACGGATGGACAGGAAGGTGGAGGACAGGCACGTGCACACATAGACACCAAAGGGGGCTTGAGCCCCTGCCCTTTTATCCGTCTGTAAAAAGTGCCCTCTCCAGACCATGAATGCAGTTTTTACTCTGGTGAAAGAAATGCAAATACCCTCTTTCCATGCCATAACTGAAGGCAGCATTCAAGAGAATTGCCGTGTCCAAATTCTCCTGAACTTGAATGCAGCATCTTATGTTGAAAGAATTGTCCTCTCTGTGTAGAAATCCATCCCGTAACGTTACGCCACACCTCCAGTATTGACTTGAATTTTGCTTAGTTCAGTGTGGTATCAAGCACTGAAAATAACCGACCTCCAAGCTCACAACGCGTCGCTCTGCGACGCGTTGTGAGCTTGGAGGTCTGCTATTTTTGATACTTCCACCAAAAGGCCCTTTTAGAAATGTCAGCCCTGCCTCTCTAACATTCTCTGCACGTCCCGGGTGGAGGACAGTGGTTGCTGAAGGGAACGGTGGGAGGCTGATGTTTTGGAAGCACGAGTCATCGCTTCTTTCTGTGCTTTCTCTCTCCCTTGTATTGTCAGCCCCCTCTCCCCTGTTCACAGACACTTTGAGGCCGCTTTGGGACACCCCTCCTTACTATCCAGGGACGTGCTGGCCATTGGGAAAAGCGAGACAACTCCCGAACGGCCGGTTCATTCCCGGCCGGTCCAGGCCAGCCATAAGGAAAAAATGAAAAATAAAATGTCTGCCTTCGTTCCATTTTGGGGGCTGGGTGGACAACAAAGTAAATCGTCACTGTCGGGCAGAAACCTCGTATCTCCAAGTTTCAAATTTGTAGATTTTTTCGCAAAGCAAAGCCCTGCTTCATCATACAAGGCCGTCGCACAAAAGTAGTGAAAACAGCAGATCTACAAGCACACAACGCCTCGCAGTGCGAGGCGTTGCGTGCTTGTAGATCGGCTGTTTTCACTAATTTAAATCATTTTTAAAATGATAAATACAAAACAAACGGTTTTGGACATACAAGGTTTCCACCCGACAACAACGAAATATAACTCATGTAATTGGCTTGTCACTTGTCATGATCTGAAATGGCAAATCTTTGAGAGGCAGCAGTGCTAAAGATCTCTCTCTATAGCGCGCAATGAGGGCCTCTCCAACTCTTTTTCCCGGGCTGAATCAGGGGCCCAGCACGTCCCACCTCACCATCGCCCTCCTGCCAGGCGCCACTCCTGTAAAAATGCACCGATAGTGCTTTTTTACGCTTCAGTAGGGGAGCATCATCATCATCACCATCATCATCATCCTCTGTCTTGTGGTGTGCAGCCTGTGGTTTTCTCTATGAGGGTTGTAGCAGAGAACAAATATTCAACCCCAAGTGGCATAATGATTCCTTAATGGCAAGGGCACTGATAAAAGAAACAGACATGAGTCATAGAAGCCCTTCTCCGTGTTCAGTTTATGGCCAGACACGGTCTTGGGAAATCTCCAACTCCAATCTGTAGATGGGGCTTTTATATTATGTTTTTCTCATGCAAACCTAGGTAACTTTACATTCCATTGTCAGCAAGTTGTACAATGAGCTTCGCATTTATCAGAGTTCCTCAACGTGTCATTTTAATAAATGTACGCAGGTCCTGAATCCTGAAAAATAAGCAACAAAATAAGCAATCAATTCAATAAGGGACATGTCTTTTAGTATCTAAATAGGGGAGGATTCCCTCCCAAAGGTATTTTCAAACTTTGTTTTTTGTTTGTTGTGAGTATTGCATGCACGGCTATTAGACCACTTGGCTTCATTTATTAGTACCTTTTCCTCATCACTCATGCACTCCTGGTAGGACTGTAATAATTGTCCGTCTGACTTTATCTGTCCACAAAGACTCTACAACACATAGACACACAGACACATCCGTTTGTTGCCACCACACAACTCAGACTTGATCCTCAAGCTGTAGGCCTATAGACTTCTAATAGGAGTGTTGAGAGACAGTTATCCCATGTCTTTGAAAGAGGAGACAAGAAGTTTAATAGAAAAGCTATGTCATGTCTTTGGTTGCCCCCACCACCACCATGCCAGCAGAGAGACAGACAGACAAACACACACACACACACACACGCACGCACGCACACACACTTTGAAAATAGACGATCAACAAGATCACAATGCACTGTTTTTCAAAGCATTGTGAGCTTGTAGATTTGCTATTTTCAAAGGATTTTATACATCTTAATTTGATAACATGGGAAATGGGACCTTCTGCTTAATGAGCACTTCTACTTTAAGTATGTTTTGATGCCAATACTTTTGTACTTTTACTCAAGAACATTTTGAATACCAAACTTGTATTTCTATTTCCATTCCTATAGATAGTTTTACATAAGTAAAAAAAAAATAGAATACTTATTCCATCACTGCAAACAAACAGGCACACGGGCACGCACGCACGCACACGCGCACGCACACGCGCACGCGCACACACACACACACACACACACACACACTGATTGGTCTTCGCTTTTCGACATTTGAAATGCCATCAGTCATCGCTACCGAACTGTGAGTGTCTCAATAACAAGAGGAATATAAAAAAAAGAAGAAAGACGCGTAACAAAAGGCCTTTCGGTACAACAGCCCACTTATCTGTTGGAATAGCTCTCCTGAAGAAACAACACATTATCCCTCTTTGATCTCCTGCGGTCTGAAATACCATCCCATCAGTATGACGGCTTCAGATGGTTCTCTGAAACACTGAAATGCAAATGGGAGGATAATCCAAACAAAATGCCAGCAACGTCGTCCTCATTGGGAGAGATGAGCAAAAGGTCTGAAGACGACTTGTCCTGTTAAATCTGCACAATTGCTCCATGTCCCACCTGATATTCAAAGCCAACATTTTAGTAGAGCCTGTCTGCTTGCTCAGGGAAGAAATAGGAATTTGTCCGGCTTGTCAAACACTTAAGTGTTTTTCTTTTCAATCTTAAAATAGCCAAACTACAAACTCACAACATCTCGCAGTGTGAGGCATTGTGAGCTTGTAATTCGGCTATTTTCACAATATGTATATGTGGAACTGAATCAAACTAAATGTAAAGTGCTTGTCAAAGAAAATGTAAAAAATAAATAAAAAGTCAGAGGTGCACTGTCTCAAGCGGACTTGAGCCACAGGAGGCACCATTGGAGGGAGCTTAGGCAAGTGAGTCGCTATTCCAAGCATTGCGAACGGGAAGTCCACTTGAGCCGAGCATTGTCCGAGTTATCGTTTTGTATTATTGTGAAAATAGCAGATCTACATGCTCACAATGCCTCGCAACGCGAGGCGTTGTGAGCATGTAGATCTGCTATTTCTTTTTTTTTTCACAATTTCTGCCTTTAATATTTGACAATATGGCCAATGTGTTTTTATTTTATTTTAGAGGTATTAAAAGGGTCTTAAAAGTCCTTAAATTGTCACTTTAGAAATGTGCAGATACCCTCTATACACTTAAACTTTATGTTGGTTTGTTTATAGTTGAGTGAGAAAACAATGTTGCACATGAAGTTAATCCTCTGCAGGGACCCCCCAAAATCACCACAGGTTGAGAACCACTGCTGTAGCTGACTATCAGATGTAAACAACAAATGGAGCCACGCTGCTGGTTAAACTAGCAGTGGTGTGACGATCGTGGTTCTATATTTCTGAGAAGACACGTTAGTGTTACATATCTACAAGCCTCAGCTGACCATGAACTCACCACAAGTTGTTTGGACCACTGCCAAAAGTGCACTCATTCACTTCACATCTGTCTCCTTTTGTAGACCGTCAATCTTTCTCTCAGTCAGCGAGTGACTCCCGTGTCAGTTGTGATCCAGATAAATGTCAAACATGTTTGAAAATTGTCCGGGCGGCTCCCGAACGTCTGCGAGCAAATTGGGTGGCGCGAGATTGGCCATTGGACTGCTCACACTAGAAGATAATCATGCTGGACAATTCTCTCCCAATCTATAGGCGGTGGCTCACTTCTGCTGAGAACTTTAGATCCTGTGGTCTGGTAGTAGAACCACTAATGCTTGCCAACCACTAAAGCTGGACTCATATAGGAAATCAAGGTTATTTTGGGGTCAGAAACAACCTAGTTATATTCTACAGTTGGGTTGTCGGGCAGAAATCTCTTACCTCCACATTTAAACATTTTGTGTTTTTTTCACGAATAAACGCTACCTGATCATGCTACAGCGTCACACAAAAGCATCAAAAGTAGCGGATCCACGGGGGGCCAAGTGAAGCAATTCACAAAAAGTTGCATAACGTAGCTTATACACTCTAAACTTCATTGACCAGTCCTCTATGCCCGTACCTTTTTTCCCCCGCCCTCCCACCTCTTCCCCAAAATAGCTGATCTACAAGCTATTTTCATTCCAGAATAGAGAAGCTAGTGTTCAAAAGGTTAACAAAAACTATATTCCTTTCCCCGCAGGCAACATGCAAAAGACTGCGATGTCAAATGAGAACAAGACCGTTTCCAGGTAGCTCACATTCTGCGAAGGAATCCCACTGATTTGTAATTTCACCTCTCGTTGGGGGGGTAGCATCTAAAGCCCTTGCATTAAGCCGGCCCTGAAGGGTGGGTGGTCCCTCGCACAAAATACATAATCATATACCGTGGGATGCACTTCTCATCAGTGCAAACTAGCTTTTTTAACGATGTGCTTTCTCATTAAGAGCCATGATAAGCATTGATCGGAAAGCTGCCCTCCGCCTGCCTTCTGTTTGACCCCCTGGCCTGCACCCTGAGTTATATGGTGGTTAAAAAAAACGTAAGCCTGTCACAGCTGATCTGAGGCAGTGGGGTGGCTGCCAGTTTGGTTTTTTGATCTGCTATTTAAAACAATGCTAAAAAGAAAAAAATAAACCTGTTATTGAAACATTTTACAACACAAATCTTGTATGGGGGTGGTCCCTGTCCCTTGCACAGAATATTTATAGATGGGGGTCCGTGGCCAAATACATATTAATTTGGGGATTCTTTAACATGAAAATAAGAGCGACTTTAAGCAACGCTACGGCAACGGCAGATGACCGGTAACCGGAAAGGATCAACACTCGACAAGGTTATAATAGTTTTGGATTTTTCCATTAGTTTTAATTTTTATTAGTTTTGAGGTTTTGTTTTCAATTACAGTTTAGTTTTAATTCGTTTTTAAAGTGAGGTTGCCAGTTTCGTTAAGTTTTTATTTTTTGAAAATGCTTAGTTTTAGTTTAGTTTTTATTAGTTTTAGTGTTAGTTTTAGTCTTTTACGTAATATGGGGTATTTGTCAGGAAAATCAACAAAACATCATATTGTTGAGAGTGGCAGGAATGTTGAGACATACAACTTCTCTCTTTGACCTCACCAACTGGTGTTTTTTATTTTTTATTTCCACAAAAGACGAAAACTAAGGAGATTTTCTCTATAATTTTTTTTTATTTTAGTTAGTTTTGGAAACACACAATAACGTTTCAGTTAGTTTTCGTTTTTTTTAAAAGCTTAGTTTTTATTTTTATTTCAATTAACTAAAATGTTTTTCCATTCTAGTTTTAGTTTTTTAGTTAGTTTTCGTTTACTATAATAACCTTGACACTCGATAGATCAACCTGCCGCTGTCGGAGCCGTCCCTACAACGCCAGGGGCTACCTTTCCACGTAGCGTCTACAACACCTGCTGCGTGGTCGCGTCGCCATGGGAACCAAAGAGTTCAGTAAGAACTGGGGTTGGACCCCGTCGCGGAAGGCTGTTGCTTAACGATTTTGACTCCTACGGCGATTACGTCATAGCAGCCGTAGTCCCGCCTCTCGTCGCAGGTTGTAGAAACGGTCTGCTTAAACTGGCTATTATTTGAAAACCACTGCTCCCTACAGTCGCTTATTTTCGGTTTCAGATTATCATACAGTAGACCTGGTTGCTTGTTTCTCTTGCAGAATCTGGCAACACAGCTCAAGTTGAGGGAGCACACAGCCACAGACCATGCCATGAGAGAAACATTGTTATAAAGGTGTGTCTCTTTTCCAACTGCCAATAGTTTAACCCGCTTTGTTATGCTGACGAGCTGTGTTTGAGCTTCATAGATAAGAAAAATAGCCAGCACTACAAAGTGGTGCTGGAAGTAGAGCCAAGGCCACTAGTGGAGGTGGCACTGGAAGGGGAAACAGCAGTGCCAGAGACCAGGCCATGATCGCCGCTGGAGGTGTCACCAGCGACAAGTCCAAGGCTTGCTGCTGGAGGTGGCGCTGGTGGCACCGGAGGTAACGCCAAGGCCACAACTGGAGGTGGCACTGGTGGTATTGGAGGTAGTGCCACTGCTGCTTTTGGAGGTGGTGCTGGTGGTGGCAGCAAGGCTGCTGCTGGAGGTGTTGCTGGTGGTGGCACCGTAACTGCTACCAGAGGTTGGGCCTGCACCACTACTGGAGGTGGTGTCAGTTGTACCTTAAGAAGGGCCAAAACTGCTGGACATGACTTTGAAAGGGGTGCCACGATCACTACTGGAGGTGGCACTGGAGGAGGACCCGAGGTCGTTACTGGAGATGGCTGCAAGGCCCCTACTGGAGAGGGAGCCGCTGGTGGCAGTGGCAGGACAGCTGCTTGAGGAGCAACCGGGGGTGAAGGAGGCAAAGGCGAAGGTTCTTGAGGAACCACTGGCAGTTCTGGAGGCTGTCGTAGGGCCACTCCTGGAAGAGCCACTGATAGTGCTGCTGGCAGTAGCTTGGTTGCTATGGGGAGAGCCACTTGGGTGGCTGGATGAGGATCCAGTTCTGCTGGAGGAGCTGGAGGTTGTGCAGGTGGCAGTGGCAGGACCACTGTGGGAGGAGCCACTGGTGATACTGGATGAGGTGCCAGGGCTGTTACTGGATGCGGGGCCGGAGGCGATGGCAGGGTCGCTGCAGGAGCAACCAGCAGCACTGGAGATGGCGGCAGGGCCACAGGATGGGCCACAGGATGCAGTGGATGGGCAACCGGCGGAGCCACGGGTGGCACCGGAGGCAATGGCTGGTCAACCGGGAAAGCCACTGGTAGAGCAGGAGGCAGTGGATGGGCCACTGGAGGGACGACATGTGGAGCAGGAGGCAGTGATGGAGTGACCACATGTGGAGCAGGAGGGAGTGACTGGGTCACTGGAGTAGTCCCAGGTTGCAGCGGAGGCAGTGATTGGGAAACTGTGGGAGTCACAGGTCGTGTAGGAGGCAGTGACTTGGAAACTGGGGGAGTCACATGTTGTGCAGGAGGCAGTGACTGGGAAACTGGGGGAGGAGCTGGAGGTGGCAGCAGGGCATCTGGGGCTCTGGCACCGTCTGGGTCCTCTGTGTTCTCTTTAATGCATGAAGTGATGAACCTGGCTATTTCAAGCTCATTCTCTCTTTGTGTTATCAGCCGCCTCCATTCCAGTTGTCGGGTTAACAACTCTCGACCTCTAAGGGCTTCCTCTTGCAACCATTGACTCTGTTTGGATTGGGCTTGGAATCGTTGACTTTCAATGTCGGCTTGATGTTCCACTTCAAGTTGTTGCTGCAACTGCTCAAGCTCCAGCTGTTTGACTCGCTCATCGAGCTGAGCTGTTTGTAGCGGTGAGAGTGTATTGGGAGGGAATCTGCCTACTGAGATTCGTGTATACCTGGAACTGGCGCTCCTCTGACTGTAGCCAGAACGCGTTGACATGGAGTGGTTGCTCTTTCTAGATGAGGTTCGGGAGTAGGGAACCGGCTGCGTGAGTTGGGTTTTTCCCTCGTGCGGGAGAGTTGCAACCATGCAGTCGGTCAGGTCCACCGCAAGGCGTGAGTCTTGGGAGGGGAGAGTTGACTGTGTGAGTTGGTGTTGTCCCTCGCGAGGGAGAGTTGCAACCGTGCAGTCTGCCAGGTACGCTGCAAAGCGGGAGTCATGGGAGGGGAGAGTTGACTGTGAGAGTTGGCGTTGTCCATCGCGATGGAGAGTTGCAACCTCATAGTCTGCCAGGTATGCTGGGAGGTGTCGTTCTCTCTGTGGAACACGTGGGCATACGGACTGGGACTGGGAAACTGGATCCGTGAGTTCCATATCTTGTGTGGTACTCTAAATCCGGCTCGAAGGACCATGTGACGTATGCCCACGTGTTCCACAGAGAGAACGACACCTCCCAGCATACCTGGCAGACTATGAGGTTGCAACTCTCCATCGCGATGGACAACGCCAACTCTCACAGTCAACTCTCCCCTCCCATGACTCCCGCTTTGCAGCGTACCTGGCAGACTGCACGGTTGCAACTCTCCCTCGCGAGGGACAACACCAACTCACACAGTCAACTCTCCCCTCCCAAGACTCACGCCTTGCGGTGGACCTGACCGACTGCATGGTTGCAACTCTCCCGCACGAGGGAAAAACCCAACTCACGCAGCCGGTTCCCTACTCCCGAACCTCATCTAGAAAGAGCAACCACTCCATGTCAACGCGTTCTGGCTACAGTCAGAGGAGCGCCAGTTCCAGGTATACACGAATCTCAGTAGGCAGATTCCCTCCCAATACACTCTCACCGCTACAAACAGCTCAGCTCGATGAGCGAGTCAAACAGCTGGAGCTTGAGCAGTTGCAGCAACAACTTGAAGTGGAACATCAAGCCGACATTGAAAGTCAACGATTCCAAGCCCAATCCAAACAGAGTCAATGGTTGCAAGAGGAAGCCCTTAGAGGTCGAGAGTTGTTAACCCGACAACTGGAATGGAGGCGGCTGATAACACAAAGAGAGAATGAGCTTGAAATAGCCAGGTTCATCACTTCATGCATTAAAGAGAACACAGAGGACCCAGACGGTGCCAGAGCCCCAGATGCCCTGCTGCCACCTCCAGCTCCTCCCCCAGTTTCCCAGTCACTGCCTCCTGCACAACATGTGACTCCCCCAGTTTCCAAGTCACTGCCTCCTACACGACCTGTGACTCCCACAGTTTCCCAATCACTGCCTCCGCTGCAACCTGGGACTACTCCAGTGACCCAGTCACTCCCTCCTGCTCCACATGTGGTCACTCCATCACTGCCTCCTGCTCCACATGTCGTCCCTCCAGTGGCCCATCCACTGCCTCCTGCTCTACCAGTGGCTTTCCCGGTTGACCAGCCATTGCCTCCGGTGCCACCCGTGGCTCCGCCGGTTGCCCATCCACTGCATCCTGTGGCCCATCCTGTGGCCCTGCCGCCATCTCCAGTGCTGCTGGTTGCTCCTGCAGCGACCCTGCCATCGCCTCCGGCCCCGCATCCAGTAACAGCCCTGGCACCTCATCCAGTATCACCAGTGGCTCCTCCCACAGTGGTCCTGCCACTGCCACCTGCACAACCTCCAGCTCCTCCAGCAGAACTGGATCCTCATCCAGCCACCCAAGTGGCTCTCCCCATAGCAACCAAGCTACTGCCAGCAGCACTATCAGTGGCTCTTCCAGGAGTGGCCCTACGACAGCCTCCAGAACTGCCAGTGGTTCCTCAAGAACCTTCGCCTTTGCCTCCTTCACCCCCGGTTGCTCCTCAAGCAGCTGTCCTGCCACTGCCACCAGCGGCTCCCTCTCCAGTAGGGGCCTTGCAGCCATCTCCAGTAACGACCTCGGGTCCTCCTCCAGTGCCACCTCCAGTAGTGATCGTGGCACCCCTTTCAAAGTCATGTCCAGCAGTTTTGGCCCTTCTTAAGGTACAACTGACACCACCTCCAGTAGTGGTGCAGGCCCAACCTCTGGTAGCAGTTACGGTGCCACCACCAGCACCACCTCCAGCAGCAGCCTTGCTGCCACCACCAGCACCACCTCCAAAAGCAGCAGTGGCACTACCTCCAATACCACCAGTGCCACCTCCAGTTGTGGCCTTGGCGTTACCTCCGGTGCCACCAGCGCCACCTCCAGCAGCAAGCCTTGGACTTGTCGCTGGTGACACCTCCAGCGGCGATCATGGCCTGGTCTCTGGCACTGCTGTTTCCCCTTCCAGTGCCACCTCCACTAGTGGCCTTGGCTCTACTTCCAGCACCACTTTCAATAGTGCACCATCTCCAGTAACAGTATCGGCGCTCCCTCCAGTATTACCTCCAGTAGCAGCATTGGACCTGCCACCAGAGCCCCCTCCAATAGTGACTTCGGTGCGACCTCCGGTGCCACCTACCCCAGGTCATCTGGTCCCGCCTACATGGCTACATGTCTCCCCATCTCTAGCACACCAAGCTCCACGTCCTGCACCTGTGCACTACCACCATGCTCCTATGCCTGCAGCCCCATACCAGGCATCACACCTTGCACTGTTGATACCCATCCTCAATGCTCTAAAGCCAGTATCACTCCACATGGAAGGACCTTATGCTTACAACAAAGGGATCCCTACATGGGGCGGCTGATCTCGGCTCACCTAGTGTAGTGGCCTTTCTATCGGTCTTCGACTGTCCATACAGACACTCGGGGGCGGCTATGTTAGAAAGGCCACACTGTGCTACTGACTCTTGATTGACACAATGTCATGCTGACCTATGTTTATTGTGCTCATTGACTCTTACTTTGATGTTCATGGTGTTGAAACCATCACAGGTGCTACTCATTTCAGTTGTTATATATATCACCTGTCCTGATTGCGTTTAGTTCATTCCAAGTTTGACTCTGCCAGGAGTTGGTCACATTCTTTCTCTCTCCACCGTGTGCTACATTTCCTTTATTATTAGCTGTGCGTGGATGCACACAGGTATGTTTATTGTGGACTATTAGTCATTGCACCGTTGGTTTTGATATGTGTAAAATGTCGAATCATTACTGTTTGTTTGTAGCAGATCTACAAGCTTTAGTCTCATACACAGTACTATGTACAGAATTCAGTTGTTTGTTTGCCATATTGAGGTGAATTTACGTCATATTATTTTACCAGCAAATGTTTGTTGTTACTCAGCCTACAGTCCTAGGTTTCATTGACAGATATTATGCATACTACCTAATTGTTTGGACATTAATGTGAATATTGTACGTTATTGTTTGCTATACAGTATACAGTTTCCATATTACCACAGTCCTTTGCACTAGTATACAGTATTTGTATTTACTGTCTTTATTTCCATAAGTGTACAGTATATTGCTGTTCTGGTTTACAGTCACTATTTAGCTGTACAGTCCTGATTGTTTATTGCAATTTATTGTTTGACATAATTAGTAAGACACATTTATGTTGTTATATTTTCAGACCACGGCTATAATAAATACCCTCAACTGGGACACCCCAAGTCTGGTTCCTTCCGTGTCCTCTAACCGGGACACACCCCATATCTTTGACCACTCTAAACCACACCCCCTGGAGCCCCGCCTCCGTCACAAGCTTCATAGATAAGAAAAATAGCCAGCACTACAAAGTCTTCCTCAGTGTGGATGATACACGTATTTGATACACGCTGTGTGGAAGGTTTGACGCCGAAACACGTCTGTGTTATGCTGCCTGCATGTGCCTTTATGAATTAAACCGTGCTTGTTATTTGTGTCTACTTTGAGTTTCATGGGGCCGAATTCAAATTCCCTGTTTTGTCTATATGCACAGTAAAATATGAGTGTTGAAGCTTGCAATCCATATCCTTTTATTGTATATGCATGAATAGAATGATATTTGACCCTATCTGTATGGCAGAATATGTTAATAATAATACACTGTGTTACTTTCCACCACTGTTTATATGTGGTGGAAAGTAACTTTACAGTAGGCTACTCAAGTACTGGCTGTGCTTACAGTGTTCTAGTACATCAAACTCTGTGTAGCCGTCTGTGGAGCTCCAACAAATCACTGCTAACAGTGAGGAGAGGACAATATAATCAATGAGCTGTGCTCATCATTACTCTACAGGCAGAGCAGCAGCATGTCACGGGCCTGTATCTTACACTTAGCAAACCGCTTATGAGAGAGAGACAGAGACAGACACAGACAGAGAGAGAGAGAGATAGAGACAGAGAGGGGGGAAGAGGGCAGGGTCAAGGGTTACAAATTGTACACACTCTGTGTTACAAATTGATACATTCATAATGAGGGAAATAACAGTGTGATCCCTCAATTTGGCTATTACAGAATATCTATACTATTTTCATCCCGTATGAAATCTGAAATCAATCGTTCGTCCGGGTTCAGACATGAGCTGTTCTAGGCAAACGTCTCCGTCCTCCGGCTCACACAATGGAACGGAGGTAATGGAGGGCGTCAAAGTGGAACACGCTTCAGTCATCTGCATACGCTGATTTCTCCCATTAAGTCACATTTCATCATAGGATCCCCTCATCAAGGAGCAATCGAAGCCGACAGGATTGGAAGTCATTGACTGGCTTTACCAGGGGTGTCGTGCCAAATTCTGGGCCCTGGGTACAAGGATTCACTCACATTTTGTGCTTACACTATTGAAAAATAGCAGATATACAAGCTCACAGCGCGGCACCAAGTGCCGCGCTGCGAGCTTGTAGATCTGCTATTTAGTCTTTGAATATTTCAAATCCTTCTAAGGTTTTTTGAAAAACCTATGTTTCTATGTCAGTGGTGCTCAAACTTTTTCATGTGAAGGACCCCCAAAATGATGTATTTGGCCACGGACCCCCATCTCAAAATATTTAGTTCCAGGGACCCCCCTGAAGCAAAATTTGAGTTACAAATGTTCGTTTAAAAAAATACTTATATTCAAAGATTTGCACACATTTTCCCGACTTGAGCTCGTAGATCTGCTATTTTTCAATAGCTAAATAATGAAGCCCCCTCCACCTTGGGCCCTAGTAACTCAGTCCCACTTTCCCCCCAGTGTGACGCCCCTGTGCTTTAACGCTGGATGTTCCTCGACGCGAGCGTAATCGATATGTTTCTTTGATACCGCCGAGCGGATAGTAAATGCGGTGGGACCGGTGGGATGCACTTCTCATTAGCGCAAACTAGCTTTTTTAATGATGTGCTCTCTCATTAGGAGCCATGATAAGCATTGATCGGAACGCTGCCCGCCCGCCAGCCTGCCTTCTGTTTGACCCCCTGGCCTGCACCCTGAGTTATACGGTGGTTAATACCCGTATATATAAGCCTGTCAGAGCTGATCTGAGGCCAGCTGTTGGACCACACACATTATGGCAAATGATCATTGTTGTTGTTGTTGTTGTTGTACCTCTCCTCGGACGAGGTTGGATTGTCCTGCAATAGAACTTTGGTTAAAAGGCTTGTGAAAATGTGTCTGTTTTCATATGATATATATATATGTACAGTGCCATATGGGTCTCAAATTATACATTTTATATGCTTTTGGCATACTGGTTACATTGTTTATTTTATTTACATTATGGCAATTTCGGGGCGCACGCTGGCTTACTGGTCTGGGGCGCATACCACTTATTAGGCATTGTCACATAGGCATGGATGCCTGGCGTCGGCGGTTCGATTCCCGATCCGGACCACCTTTGCCGCATGTCACTCCCCCTCTATCCCCCCATTTCCTGTTAGTCTACTGTCCTATCAATAAAGGCATAAAATCCTTTATTGCTAGCTGTAGTGGAAAACCAAGTAAATTGAATATAGGGAGCTGTATTTTACACCTTCCAAACAAGCCAGACAAGGGTATTCGGGGGGATAGACAGAGAGAGATTGAGAAAGACACGGTGAGAGAAAGAGAGAGAAGAGAGATATACAGACAGACAGAGAGACATATAGACACACGGACACAGAGAAGTGCATGTCACTCACTATAACGATGTCCCTTTCAACAGAGTTAAATAAACTGTGTGGCTTTTGCAAAGTGTTGCATATAAAGTTTCTTATGATGATGAAGAAAATTATGAGCATGAAACCAGAGCAGGAGATGGATAATGATGCTGTGTGTGTGTGTGTGTGTGTGTGTGTGTGTGTGTGTGTGTGTGTGTGTGTGTGTGTGTGTGTGTGTGTGTGTGTGTGTGTGTGTGTGTGTGTGTGTGTGTGTGTGTGTGTGTGTGTGTGTGTGTGTGTGTGTGTGTGTGTGTGGACTCTAGCCTGAGGCGCCGTCTCCCAGCTGATCCCTGCATGTCGTCAATGTCCCGCAGAAACCTTGTATGTCCAAAACCGCTACCTGTCAGGAAATGTAAGAAATATATAGCTATTTTCGGTGCTTGATATCACACTGAACTATAGGCATACTGGAGATGTGGCGTAACGGCATGGTGTTCTACACAGAGAGACTTACATTCAAGTTCAGGAGAGTTTGGACAAGGCAATTCTCTTGAATGCCGCCTTCAGGTATGGCATGGAAAGAGGGCATTTGCATTTCTTTCACCATAGTAAAAACTACATTAATGGTCTGGAGAGGGCACTTTGTACAGACAGATAAAAGGGCAGGGGCTCAAGCCCCCTTTGATGTCTATGTGTGCACATGCCATGCACTTTAACTTTGACAATAATTGCGGAAACACGACGCATTGCGATACAGCGTCAGCTTGTGGATCGGTTTGCAGATCGACTTTATAGATCGGCTATTATCAACTGTTTCGCAACTTTTACGTGTCACTCTTAATACGACAAAGTGGGACATTGATTCATGAACAAACATTGTTATTTCAAGTCAGAAATGATGTCGCCTAACATCCCCCCCGTGGCCCTTCATGGCCTCCAGGTATGAGTGACAAATGAGTGACAGGACCCGAGCACCTCGTCGCTCAGGGACCCCCGTCGGCCCCCCTTGGTGGTCATTACAGAGAGGACCAGGGGCATGGTGTATAGGAGCACTCTCCCCCCCAGTGGGGGAGAGGAACTAAGTACATTTACTCAAGCAGCTGCACTCAAGTACAGTTTTGAGTTACTTTGACTTTTGGAATCAAATATTGTACTTTTTTCAATGGGACATTCTGCAGTGCTTTTACTTTTGGTACTTCAAGTAAACTTTGATGCGAATACTTTTGCACTTTTACTCAAGTACGTCTTTCATTCTGGACTTTTACTTGTAACAGAGTATTTTCTACGTGGCAGTATTGATACTTTTATTCAAGTTAAAAAAATATATCGTCACTGTCGGGCAGAAACCTCATATATCCAAGTTTAAAATGTGTAAATCTTTTCACCAAGTAAAGCCCTGCTTCATCATACAAGGCTGTCGTAACAAAAGTAGCGAAAACAGCCGATCTACAAGCACACAACGCCTCGTGGCGCGAGGCGTTGTGTGCTTGTAGATCTGCTATTTTCGCTAGTTTAATTCATTTTTAAAATGATGAATACAAAATGAACGGTCTTGGACCCTGACAACGACGATATACAGTAGTACTTTTACCACCCCTGACTCTC
>NC_137825.1:33885167-33950167 GCF_963921795.1 Nannobrachium achirus | reverse complement strand
CATTGGCCATTTGAAGCGCCCTAACGTCTCTCCTAGACGGCCCCCACAATACACTTTTGTTTCTGGATATGGTTGGCACCTCGAGAGCCCGCCACTCGTGGCTGCGCATGAGTCAGCGCGTTATGCATTGGTTGTCATTTGGAGTCAATGCTGCTCGCACTTTAAAGGAAAGTGGCAGATGTTTTTTAAGAGAAACAAGGTGTTGGGCCCATATATCTAGATAGATGATGTATTCACCATGCTTGTCATCTTTCCCCACGAAAGCCACAGACACAGACTTGACGTCAAGGAACCGCGCTTTGGAAATCACACCGAGTTTGAATGCTTTTAGAGCCCCATCAATCCTCGCTACGCCGTGCACAAACAAGTCTGTCAAAACACTGGAAACTTGGCACGGCCCACGACAAAAAAAATGCACGACCAATTTGCACTTATCAGAAATTAGAGGGCACGGCTATAAACGTCACAGAATGTCGGCACGGCTGCGGTTGACGGGGGCAGGGACGGGAACCAAATGAGCGTCATTAACTGGAAATAAAACTCCAGCATGCAGGTACACGCCGGCGACGTACAAAGGAAGCACTTCATTTGGGGCTTGTTCGACTGCCGTGCTGGCTCGAACCCTTAAAACGAGAGGCCAAGAGCACCCCAGAACGCACACTCTAGATGGGACTCTTGATGCATCGACTAGGGAGACCCTCAATTATTCTGTCTCAACTTTGCCCAAAACAGTCACCGGCGCGCACTAGTTGCCCTGTGTCAGTAATGATTTGTAGTTGCCAAATTAGGTCCCTATTAGAAGTAATGGGCCTTGCAGTGTAAAATTTATTGCCACGCGGATTTGATTAAGCACCCCGGGAGTTGGAGTGTGATTGTTATTTCTGAGGGCAAGCCTTGATGCCATTAATGGTCTCAAAGCTTTTCAGAGATGGAGCAGCACTTACTTCATAGGTCCTAATGAGATGAGGCATTGGAAATCATCGTGATTCTAATGAATACAAAAAGAAGAAAGCTAAGAAATAAATTTAATCCAAGCATGGTTTTGTTCTACCATTATGAGTTGTTCTATTCCAGGGGTGGGCAACCTTTTCAGGCCACATGGCAGGATCACCTATAGCTGTTTCCAAGACCAGCGTGATCAGAGTTGCCATGTCCGTGTCTTATAAGCCACTTTTGGCTTGTTTTTCTGTAAAGTTGCTGGTAAATATTGGTGGTTGTGGTTTCTTGGGACATCACAACACATTGTGAGCTTGTAGATCGTCTATTTTCAAATATCCGATGCTCATGTGGCCTATTGACTTCTTTTTGGCTTGTTTTCATAGACCTAGTTGTTTATTTCTCTTGCAAAATCTGGCAACACTGAGCACGATCACCCAGAGCCAGATACTGGAAAGTTTATCGGAGTACAAGCGTTTAACAATAAAACCTACTGAAGAATGAGTGGATAATTTAACATGACTAATAAAGGTGAGGTTTCTGACTGTCTGGGGAGAAATGTTTCATGCACATCAAACAATAATGGATAATGATGGTTCCAACTCAGTTGATCACCACAATTACAGCCCTATGTAATCACCTGGTAGATAAAATAGAGGTAGTTACCCTTTCCTGCTGTAACCGTTTAACCACAAAAGCGCTATTTCATACTTTGTCGCGCGGAGAAAATAACCAATCTACAAACTCACAACATTTCGCACTGTGGCCCGTTGTGACCCTTAAAGGAGACTTTTCAACCTATCTTCATATAATTGGTCCTCACTAAAAAATTGCTTTTTTTAGGGTTTAGGAGGGTTGTGGGCAGGTCAGAAACCCATTGTCTTGTGACATCATCGTTTCTAAGCTAATAGAAAATGCAGGCTTTCTACTCCTGAAAAGTTGCAGTGTTAAAGTGGAAGCCATTGTTCTCGCGATAATAAAAATCTAAATATTTGTTTTCAAAAATATTGATTATTATTTTATTTTTGGGGGGGAAATGATGATGTCACAAGACGATAGATTTCTGAACTTCCCACAGCTCTCCTAAGAGACTTGGACCGAGTAGAAAAAACTTGTTCTATTTTATTATTAACATTAGTGAGGACCTATTATATGAAGATGGGTTGAAAAGTGGCAAAGTCCTCCTTTAAGATAGGCCATGTTCACTATTTTGTTTTATAGAACTTTGACATTTTTTTTTAATACTTTTTACTTTTACTTTTAATACGACATGCCCAAAATAGAGACACCAGGTTGAACGTGGTATAAGGCTAAAAGACAATTAACGACATGCCCAAAAATAGGGACACTAGGTTGAAAGTGGTTATAATAAGACTAAAAAAGGCAGGACTCCCAAGTCCCAAATCAGTCTTACTCAACAATAGCTCCATTGATGTGAACTCTGGACCCCAAAAGTCTGTTGTTGAAGTCACCTTTTGTGCCTTAAAGCTTGCGGAAAGCTGCCGCTGACAGGCGGAGGGGACAGTAGTGGCACGGGGGTTAATGAATGAGCATGATGAAATGAGTTAACCCCTCGTGTTGAGGGCTGAATGGAGGCGGGACAGCATCCGCGTGATCCACTGTCAAAGAGTTCTGCCGGCGTTGCCAGGTGCGACAGAAATAAGCGACAACCAGGTCTAGCCCAAAATAAGCGACTTACTATAGGCCACATTAGCACTCTAAACCTATTTGAAAATAGCTGATCTACAAGAAGGATCTTGAATAATCAAAAAAGGGCAAAATGTGGAATATCTTTCAAACATTTTAACAACACAAAATATACATTTAGATGGGGGGTCTGTGGACAAATACATATTAGTTTGGGGTTCCATGACATGAAAATGAATGAGAATCACTGGGTTTTGAACAACCTCTACGAAGAAAGCCCAAATAAGCCTCTACACTATACATGTCCCCCAAAAAAACGCAGCCCGCAACTACCAATATTTACAAGCAACTTTGCAGAAAAACAAGCCCAAAGTCAATTGTAATAAGCTGACGTGGCGACACTGAGTTCTGCTGGGTTATCTGGGGTTAGTGATCGATGCCACGGTTTGGCACCCGTACCTTCTGTCCCCCCACGTCCCCCCCACCCGTCCCCTCCCACAGACACTCACTCTCTCTTTCTCCTGTTCATTGTCCCCCCCCCACCCCGCCCCTCAAAGAACACTATTAAAGAGGGGGCATTGAACAGACTTGCTGTGCCAATGCACCTCGGCGCACGTGAAAAGAAAAAACAAAAGCCCTCAATGCGGTCGCCTTCTTTCTTAAGAGGTAGAGCCGTGCAGCTTTGAGGTCCGCCATTGTTTCAGTGCACTCTCGCCACAAAGGCCACAATGAGAGCGCTCCACCATCTCCACCTTTTATGAAGCAGGGCTAGGGTTTAAAGGGGGCAGGGCAGCAGCTCCATTCAAGCCCACCGTTAACCTCTCAGCTTTTTTGGGCCCTTTGAGAGCCTAAAAGAATGGTGCGGTTCCACCGTATAGCAGCTCCCTGCCCCATACACACACCTCTACCACCACCACACTGCCCTACAGCGGGACAGCCCCCATCACCCTCCCCCCTTTTTGTGTCCTATTGTCCCTCGAGTGATGGATTCTGCATGGCGGAGTCCTCGAGGATACAAAAAGAAATAAGGGCCACCGAGACTTCCAGAGGCTTGATTGGCGACCTCAGCCCCCCGAAACCTGTCACGAGAGAGAGAGAGAGGGGGACGCATGAATAACAAGGGGTGTCCCCAAAATACGCTGTCCCAGCAAAGGGGGCAACGACGGGGGCAGAGCGCTGATACATAAACATAACGACGAAGAAAAGGAGAGAGGGTCCCGGTAGAGATGGGAGCGCTTATATGTCATAGTGCCGGGGCCTTGTCTCTGGTGGGTTAAACTTGATCTCCTGTGAATGCTGATGGAGGATGGCTTGTTAATACCTACCAGGCCCCCTGTGTGTGAGATCATGCAGATCTTTCCGGGGAGGGGTGGGAGGTACGGGGGGAGGGCTGATAGTTATTTTCGGAGACTTCCTTTTGAAGCACTGAGGAAGGGGTGCATTATAAATGCTAAATACCAAGCCCCAGACCCACAGCTGATGATCACCATAGCCTGCGGCGATCAATAAGTGAATGGAGACCAGGTGGTCACGGCGCCATTTAAAAAAAAAAAAAAGGAAAGGTGGGGGGGCTCTCACTTCGCCGAGAGGCAGTGGAAAATACTCACATTTCTTACTTGAGTAAAAGTATCAATACTGCAATGTAGAAATACTCTGTTACGTAAAAGTCCAGAATTTTAAAAAAAAAGTACAAAAGTATTGGCATCAAAATGTACTTGAAGTACCAAAAGTAAAAGTACGAAATGTTTGAAAATAGGAGATCTACAAGCTTGCAACGCGTCACGATGGAACACGTTGTGAGCTTGTAGATCGGCTATTTTCAAATAGCCAAGGTATAAAATAGGGCTAAAGTGGTTAATGTATGTTTTATAATTGTATAATTTATATCTGCAAAGTTACTGGTAACTAAAGTTTTCAAATAAATGTAGTGGAGTAAAAGTACAATATTTGGATCCAATATGTATAGTGGAGTAGAAGCAAAAGTATTGGAAATTGGAAATACTGAAGTAAAGTACAAATACCTCCAAATTGTACTTAAGTACAGTACTTAAGTAAATGTACTTAGTTACTTTACCCCACTGCCGAGAGGAGATGGACTGAATGCACAATGGAGGTTAACAGAGGGGGAGATCATAAAAACGATTGGACGCTCTCTCTCCCCACACCACACGGCGGCTAGCGAGGCTTTGATTAAGCGCGCTGCGCGCCGGGGCTGTGCAAGATCAATGGAGGCAGGGGAGGAGGATCTCAGTAGCACCCCGAGGGCGGACACATGTACACAGAGTAATACAACCTGGGAACCATGGGCTGCAGCGCTGATAGCATCAGTGTTCTCCTCCATAGAAAGGAGCTGGTTGTTGACCATGCAGCAGCGGCCCAAATCTCCCCATGTATCAGTGTGACAATGAGAGATACGCAGAGCCCCCCTCCCCACATACACACATTCTCTTATCTGTTTGGTCCTATAGTCCTTTCACTTGATGTTCCTGTTATCTTCTGCTTCCATTAGCCTGCGTTTTGCACACGTCTGTCTGTGTTCCCAATATGCACGGACACTGGCACAGGTCATGTTGCAGCTTTTGCATAAACACACGCACAAATACAATAGGTTTAGATGTGTTAGGAGTACAGGGAACTTGCACACAGTAACTTCAATTATGTTAAATGAAGACCCGAGACAGATTATACAAATGCCTTCTAAATCAGTAGTTCTCACACTTTCAAGATGTTTTGAAAATGTAGCCAACACAAAAACATAAAATGACGCGGCTAGATGGTTTACCGGTTTTACCCGTCACCTCTTTAATCATCCCTTTTTCATTGTTCCGTTGTTATTGTTCATACTGTAATTTTATTATTGCTGCTACAACGTCTGAGGAGCAAGAACGAAAGCATTTCACTCTCTTGCGTGAAATTCTTACACGAGATCCAACAATAAATCTTGATTCTTGACCCTGACCCATCCTTTGGAATATGGGCTACTGTTAGAGCATGTGAACACCCCAAAACCATTCCACCTGTTCCCCTGCGCTTTTGAAGAGCCCCAACGTATTAATGGCTCTGCTATGCGGGCCATGAGCTCTCCAGCTGCCTCTCTCTCTGTGCCTAATGTGATCCAGGTATGGCTTATAAAAGCCCCCGCAGTTAACGCTAATCCTGCTCTTTTAACGTGGATCCTCTCTCGTATGAGTGACGGTAATGCAAACATCGTGTAGGGGCTCGCGGCGACGCTTAGCGTGATTGTTGGCATTTGACTCTTTGTGCCTGAGAGGGGGAGTGGGAGAGAGGCGAACATTAAAAGATAAGCTTCGCCCCGTAAACCATTACGTGATATAATATGGATCGGCAACCCTCCCTCCCCTCCCTCCCTTTTATTCCCCGCGCTCGACGAAGCTGCATCCTGTACAGGCACGTGCACACATAGACATCAAAGGGGGCTTGAGTCTGTGAAAAGTGCCCTCTCCAGACCATGAATGCAGTTTTTACTTTGGTGAAAGAAATGCAAATGCCCCCCTTTCCATGCCATACCTGAAGGCAGCATTCAAGAGAATGAATGTCCTTAATTGTCCAAACTCTCCTGAACTTGAATGCAGCATCTTATGTTGAAAGAATTGCCCTCTCTGGGTAGAAATCTATGTCGTACGCCACATCTCATCGACTTGATTATGCTTAGTTCAGTGTGGTATCAAGCACCGAAAATAGCGGACCTCCAAGCTCACAAGAGCTTGGAGGTTTGCTATTTTTGATATTTTCATAAAAAATCCCTTTTAGAAATTTCAGCACCTGCCTCTCTAACATTCTCTGCATGTCCCTGATCCTGTAAAAGAGAAGACGGCGGGATGATTAAACCCCAACTCCCCCCACCCACCACCGCCACATGTTGTCTTTGACGGGAGGAGAAAATAAAAACGATAAAAGCGCACGTTTCTTATTTACTGTCCTTGTTTTAATGCCTTTTTAAGTATCCGAGAGCCGTCTCTCCTCCGCCATACGCTGCGTGGACTGCGTTGTGCCGCTTTTTAATCAAATGATAAATCACTACTGCCCACAAACTGCCGTACAGCAGCGGAACCACAAACTATATACGCTCATCTGGCTTGATTTACAAGAAAGAAACAATAAGAGCGGCATGCACTGTGTACAGCATTGGTTCCCAAACACTGGGTCGGGACCCATTTGTGGGACATGGAACGAAACTGTTACTTTTCAGGAGTAAAAAAAATAAAATAAAAAAATAGCACAAGTAGCAGATCTACAAGCTCGAATCTCGCTCTTTCGACGAGTCATTCTTTCGACTATGAGCGTCGGCAGGTTAGCTACTCACCCGCGTCACGGTGAGGTTAGTGTTTGAGTTAGGTTTAGGCATAGAGGTTAACATTCACCCGCGTCAGCTGGTTAGCTTTTCACCAGGTTAAAAGCTGGTCCATTCAAGATTTGACCTTCAAACAGAGCAATATCGACACGCTCCCGAAACCCGGCACATATCGGCTACTTATGATGTTTTTGTGTGACGCTGTATGATCAAGTAGGGCGTTCATTTACGAAAAAAACGAAACAAAAAGTTTGAATAAATTATGGAGATAAGAGGTTTCTGCCCGACTGCAACGATGTATGCAATGCATGTGTGCACTATGAAAAAGAGGAAGAGAAAAGGAGCATGAGAGAGAGAAAGAAAAGACACGCACGCACACACGTACACACACACACTCTCGTGTAAACACACAAAGGATACCTCTGTTACGTTGAACACAATCCTATTAATCAAGTGTCTCAATTACTTAACTTCTCCAAGAGGGTGTCATTACAAAGTGCTCTGTTAAATGTTCACAATGACATTATGTGTACCAACGCCTTAACTCACTTTACACACAAATCACTACATGATTGCGTGTGTGTGTGTGTGTGTGTGTGTGTGGGGGGGGGGGGGGGGGGGGGTGTGTGTGTGTGTGTGTGTGTGTGTGTGTGTGCGTGTGCGTGTGCGTGTGCGTGTGTGCGTGCGTGCGTGCGTGTGTGTGAGCGAGCAGAATTCCACTAATTTCATTTGCATCTCTATCACACCCAATATTGAGATTCCCCACGGATTACATGTTTTTTTAATGAACTCAACATCGGTGGCAAAATATTCAGAGTCGTTTTCATAAACTGAACGTTAATCATATTTTCCCTCGCTTTGACTTTAATTACCACCATGCTGCAAAGCCTGCTGCATCTGCTAATGTATCTAATTAGCATATTATACATATTTTGCCTTAGTTAGGCAGGGCTGGGAGTGGAGTGGAATCCCGGGGTGTCGGAAGGCTCACACATTATTAGGCGATTCAACTGTTGATTATGTGTTAATAAGCTGCGAATCAATACTGTTAACTGGGGGTGTCATGTATCTTAGTGTGGGCAGTTAGATGAGGCTAGATGAGGATACAGCACCCCTCGCATTCCTCATTAGGCTATAGTGATTATCTCGGCGAGGAGTTTAAACCAGGGGTCTTCAACGTTTTCAGGCCAAGGGCCCCTTAACTGAGAGAGAGATGAAGCAGGGACTCCCTCTACATATTGTATAAATGCGATATGCAGTTTGTCATCGACTTGTTTGACAGCACTGTCATCAGTCTATGTTGGATTCGTGTTCATGTTTTTTCAGACATTTAGCCACTTCAATCGTCGATACGTAGTAAACTTGACCTTTCGCTCTGTCTGCTCCTTTTGACCTCTATATACCAAACCTCTTTGCCGAAAACAGACGATCTACAAGCTCTCCAGGCCTCACAGCACGAGGCGTTGAGAGCTTGTAGATCTGCTATTTTTGGCTAAAGTTCTCCTCAGACTAGGGATGCGAGCATTCAACATTTTTAATTGAAAATAATTATTGTGTGTGTTTACCTTGCTTATATTGGGAGTCGCTCCGAATAAGAGCGTCTGCTAAAAGCCTAAATTGCAATTGTTTACTTTCTACATCTCATTTTCATTTTGACAAACGATGGCAGGGTCTAGCATGCTGTCTGGTGCCTTTGTGGACCCTAATGACTTTTTTAATTACAACTCGCTCGTTGAACAATGGCTCTCAGTTGGCGCTTCACCACCTCTGCGGGCGCGTCCTGCACTGTGAAACCCTGAGTGTCCGTTCGGGTCGGAGAGAGCGCACAAACGCACCCGTAAGAGAGTGTACTGGGAACCAAATGGGGGTTCGTTTGTACGAACTAAGCGAGTTAAACGGAGCACTCAGGAGTTTTACTGTGGCGGTGTCCCGCCACTCACACCTGAGCCTAACGACCGCTCTGCAATCTGTAATCAATTATCACCAGTGTTGCCAGATTCAGTGAGAGAAATAAGCATCCGGGTCTATGAAAACAAGCCCAAAAGAAGCGACTATAGGCCACGTGAGTGTACCTAAAGTATATAATATGTCAGATATTTGAAAATATACGATATACAAGCCCACAAGCCCGCATTGTGAGCTTGTAGTTCTGCTATTTTTTGGAAACATCTTGAAAGAAAATTTGATTTGTATTTGGAATATTTTTTGAAACACAAATCTTGTATCTGGGTACCTGCCAACACATGTTGTACAGTACTTTTTCTCAAGTAACACTTTGAAGTTTGAACACAGGCCTTTTACTGTACTTGTAAAGTTATTTTTTGTGTTATTGCTACTTTTACTTAAGTAAAATATCTGAGTAGGCTACTTCCACCACTGTTGGACTCAAGCTCTTTCCTTTGTTTCCACATGGTCTTGTTTCCTGCACCCAGAGACCCTGGGGCTGCATGCACGCACGCACGCACGCACGCACGCACGCACGCACGCACGCACGCACGCACGCACGCACACACGCACACACACACGCACACACACACACAGAGATTGTGTCAATCTGGCAACCCTGCTCATATACAGCCACAGTGTGAACACTGTGTGTGACTGCATCATTTCTTTGTCTGCCGGTCATTAATGTGAATCCACTCAGCGGCTGAAAACAAAGCGTGTCCTAGACCTCTGTAAAGGACGCCTTCGGATGAATATCCACTTGATTTATTTAAGGCGTGGAGAAGAGTGTTTTATAATACAGCCCCTTAATTATGAGATCACTCTCCGTCTGAAAAAGTGAGTCGAGCTAATAAGGAAAAAAAGAAGAGGGTGTTTGCTGATAAGAGAAAAATGACAGAGGCTTTCTGGTCCCAGAAAAGCAGAGAATGAATACACACTTTAGACCTTAAAGGCATAATGAGAGTGTGATTAGTAAACCCTAATTAGCAGAGCTACTTCCCTCTGCTGTTTGGATGCCCCTGAAAAAGAGAGGGAGAGACAGAGAAAGTCAATCACCATCGGTGTTGCCATGTCTGCTTATTATAAGCGCCTTTGAGCTTATTTTTCTGTGAAGTTGCACTTATCGATATAGTTGCGGGTTGAGGTTTTTTGGGCTTGTTTCCAAAGCCAGTGGTCCGCAAATATTTTCACGTCAAGGATCCCCAAATCTCAATTGTATTTGTCTTTGGAACCCCCATTCTCATCGATTTCATAGATAGATTTATAAACTTATTTGACACTTAACCACTTAAAATATTAAATCGTCGATACTTAGTAAACTTGACCTTTATCTGCTCTTTTTTTTACCTCTACACCAAACCTATTTGCCAAAAATAGCTGATCTACAAGCTCTCAACGCCTCACAGTGACAGCGTGAGGCGCTGAGAGCTTGTAGATCTGCTATTTTTGTCTAAAGTTCTCCTCAGAGTATAGGGATGCGAGGGTTCAAATTGTTAATTTAAAATAATTATCCTATATCACACAAGGATTTGGTGGCCCCCCTGTTGAAGACCCCTGGTTTAGAGTGCTCATGTTGCTCGGTCGCTTCTTTTTGGGCTGGCTTTCGTGGACCACGGTTGCTTATTTCTCTCGTAAAATCTGGCAACGCCGCAGAGAAAGTCAATCACCATTCATCCACAGCATGGCGTATAGAGACAGACTGATTAGTGGAACAAAGACCAGTGCTGTAATCTGCCTCTCTGTGGAGACCGTGCTGTGGTCTAGCAGGAGGAGATAGCTGTGCTGAGGGCTGATATGCATAGCATGTGGGTACTAGCCTAATGGATAATATGTCTGGGATAATCTAACTATGGCTGCATGCGCTGTCTGGTCGTCATGCTATAGCCGGTGTCCTGTGGAATTCACAGGACAAAGGAGACAACGCGTGGACCAGGGACGTGCAGAGAATGTTAGAGAGGCAGGGGCTGAAATTTACAAAAGGGCCTTTTGGTGAAAATATCGAAAATAGCAGACCTCCAGGCTCACAACGCGTAGCAGCGTGTGAGCTTGGAGGTCGGCTATTTTCTGTACTTGTTACCACACTAAAGCATAATCAAGTCAATACTGGCAATTCTTTCAACATAAGATGCTGCATTCAAGTTCAGGAGAGTTTGGACAAGGCAATTCTCTTGAAGCTGCCTTCAGGTATGGCATGGAAAGAGGACATTTGCATTTCTTTCACCATAGTAAAAACTGCATTCATGGTCTGGAGAAGGCACTTTTTACTGACAGATAAAAGGGCAGGGGCTCAAGCCCCCTTTGATGTCTAAGTGTGCACGTGCATGGCGTGGACACTCTGAGATCATGAGTAGCCAACTCATCATTTTTAAAGCCCTTCTCAAACATAACTCACCCTCTGTATTTACTAGGAAAGCCCATTTTATGTTCTTTATCCATTTTAACATTTCATTCTTTTCATTTTCTCATACATTTTGTCTCTTTTATTTCCATTGTATCATTTAAAAAATTAAAAAATAAGATATAAATAAAGGTCATTTGCTTTTAAGATTCATACATATAAATACATTTTATTACATTTCATTTTAACAATACTTGGAACTTCACTTTGGAATAAATTGCTGTCTACATAAGTCACTGCTATGTTAGGTTTCGTTTAACATCCTAACACTTTTGGTCCATTTCCTTTCAACTGTCTGTGACCCTTCTTCAACTGGGTCACAGACAAGGTCAGAGAGAAGAGAAGGATGAGGCTGGCAGGGCACTGCGTCAGGCTCCCGGAACTAGAGGCAAGCAAACTGACACTATATGGGAGCCAACCCAGGGTAAAGCCAGGAGGGGCAAGAAGCAAACCGCCTATACGTAGATGCACTGCTGCGCGACAGTTTAGCTAACACTGTAGAGCTCCAGACAGGGGTGTCGCACCAAATTCTGGGCCTTGGTTAAAAGATTCACTGTGGGGCCCCTGTGCTTTAACTATTGAAAAATAGCAGATATACAAGCTCACAGCGCGAGCTTGTAGATCTGCTATTTTTGAAAAATCGTGAAAAGTTGTCTTTGAAGGTTTCTAAATTATGTCTGTGGTGCTCAAACTTTTTCATGTGAAGGACCCCCAAAATTACATGTATTTGGCCGCGGACCTCCATCTCAAAACATGTTGTTCCAGGGACCACCTTGACAACCATTTTCATGACTTTTCAAAAATAGCAGATCTACAAGATTGCAGCGCGGCACATCGGTGCAGCGCTGTGAGCTTGTATATCTGCTATTTTTCAATAGCTAAAGTATAAAATAATTCCAGGCCCCTCCACCTTCGGCCCTAGTAACTCAGTCCCACTTTCCCCCCCTTGTGACGCCCCTGGCTCCAGAGACCCTGATGTTAGATAGGAGAGAGTCGAGGGCAGCGATCCAGGAGTCACGAGTTGGGGTCACTCTCACATCGCATTCGGTTGATCGCCTGACATCCATGTTATGAAGGCAGTATGGGCTAACTCAACGCCACGCAGTGTCACATTATATCAAGGCCTATACACGGCCGTTCTCTTGTGTGTTACTGCACACTGAGTGGAGAACACATGGCGTTGTACTGTATGTGGAGAAAGCAGCAGAAAAAAACACTTACACATTGAAAGGAGGATCAATTTCACACGTTTAATTTCACTTCAAAAAAAGAATACATTATGGTACATCGTCAGTCAAAAAGACATGTTGATTGGCGCAATGCAGACACACTGTGTGTGTGTGTGTGTGTGTGTGTGTGTGTGTGTGTGTGTGTGTGTGTGTGTGTGTGTGTGTGTGTGTGTGTGTGTGTGTGTGTGTGTGTGTGTGTGTGTGTGTGTGTGGGCTGCTATTGTAATGGACCCTGGGTTTGCGTAGCCCCCCATCGGACAGGCTCTCGGAGGCCACATAAAACCCCTCCCCTGACCGCGAGGAACACGGTTTCAGCTGCAGGTCACTGCTTTAAATCACACACACACACACACACACACACACACACACACACACACACACACACACACACACACACACACACACACACACACACACACACACACACACACTCACAGTGGTCTAAAGTAACTAAGTACATTTACTCAATAGGCTACTGTCCAGTTAAGCGCAATGTTGTGGTATTTTTGCATTACTGAAGTATTTCCAGTTTTCAGAAGGCCTACTTTTACTTCTACTCCACAGCATCACAGAGGCAAATATTGTACTTTTAGTCCTCTGCAACAATGAAACTTGCGTTAATTAGTTACTTTGTTCATTTGAATAATTCTGCCTAATGAGCACTTTTACTTCTACTTTTTCGAATACCAGACTTATAACAGAGTGCATTTCAGTATATACTTTTACTAAAGTAAAAACAGTACTTTTCTCACCACTGACGCACACACACACACACACACATACGGTCCACGGTCTGGACAGTGTTCACACCGCTAGACCTCGCCATGGCCCCCCTCTCCCATTGCAGCATCGGGGGGATATATTTGGGGGGACCCCCCCCCCATCCCCCCTCCATCCCCCCTACACACAGTCCCCTTTACGCTTTCTCGCTTTCTCCTTCCATTTCTCCGCCTAACAATCAAAGGCCATATGGCAAACATATTCCTGCGCTTCATTGGCTTTTATGGCTCTTGTCAAAAGAGCGAGCGGCGAGGTTGGTCCGGGAGGGGTGTGTGTGTTCCGGGGCCAGAGAGGGGGGGGGGCGCGGTGGGTTGGGTGTTTTGGGGGGGCGCAGTTTGAAGGGCGAAATAATATAGTCTGGCCTTGGTCCATTAAAAGGCCTTCATTTCTATTAGTGCAGTCACCGGCGGGCCACTCTGGGACCATTGAAACCACCCCGGTTAATTAAGAAAGAAAAACACTAGCATGTTACATGTGTTGAACAGGGAGCGGAGGAGAGGACGCTACGACCCTGTGGTACCTCTGTACCTCCTCCCTGCATGGCCTCAACCTCTTAAAGCACTGCTTTTTAACCTTTTTCATACTGCCACAGACCACCATTTGATGAGATTTAACCTCTCAGAACCAAAACAAATTATTAACTCTCCATCATTTCACTGGGGACCACTGGTTGAAAACCACTGAAGTGGTGGTCTGGGGACCCCCAGGGTTCCACGGGTGGGGTTTTCAAATGTGTCAATACCAGAAGCTCAGCCGCCCGAATTTGGGGATCGGCCTACGATGTAAATAGGGAATGAATGCCCAACCCTTTAATGCAAACCCCATTATACCTGTTGTCATAGGACCCGTTTAGGACCATCTGTTTGCCTGTGTCCATTTATGCCCATATGGAGATATCTGTCTGTCTGCGTCCATTTTATGCATACAGTATTTCAATAACGAGAGGTTTGCTGCAAGGCCCTCACACCTACATCGCACTGCCAATCTGACTGATATGGCCATATATGGAGATTCCTGATATCATTAGAAAATGCCCATACTGTATATGGGCTGCTGATATGCCCATATACACTGTATATAGATCTCCGTTTCTGTTTGTCTGTCCCTTTTATGCCCTCATATGGAGATCGATGTCACGACGGCACATTGAGGTTAGACACACTCCATATTTGGGCGTATTTGGAACTCCTTATATGGTTATGCAAATGAGACGATTTGAGACAATTTCAATATCAACCGTGATGATCTGCAGTCAAATACTGCAGTCAAATACATATTAATTTGGGGGTCCTTGACATACTGTAGTCACAAAATTATTCTTTTTTTTTGGAACGCCTAGTAGTACTTCAATGAAGAGTGACTTTGTGGCCGGTTTATTTTTACGTTAATAAAAATAAACCTTAACCTCGGTGACCTCGCTTCCTCGCCCCAACTGTGCTTTACCACAAGAACTTGGCAACCGTATCAAATTGATAGCCTAACCCAAAAAAAAGAGAGAGCGATCGCGTTCCGCTCGCGCGGGCCGCCTAGCTCGCAGATGAAAGTGACCTTGGGGAGCCCCGTTGAAGTCCAGATGAAACAGCGTTTTGAAATGGGTATTTGGGAGTGAAACGAGATAGGCAGCCGGGACATAAACTTGGGAGGGACTTTTATTTGAATGTTGGAAAGTGAGCATGGCATAACACAACATGGAGAGGATTACATGTTGAAGATTTGATTGATGGGCGGATGTTAGTGATTATTGCCCGGAGTTGGTTGGTTCAAGCCCTCACGTAATTTTGATGATTGGATTTTGACATTAGAATAAAAAAGAAACAGATTTTCTGTTGGCATGCATTGTTAAAGTTGCCATCGATAATGTTGCACTATACCCGAGATTCGATCTCCCACATGAGAGACCAATTATTTTTTTTAAATGTTATTTAGAGAAGCATTTTTTTTGTATAATACATCGTAGACCGGAATCCCTCAGGGTTCTATGCTAGTTACTTTTCTGTTTTCGCTCTAAATCCTATATTAAAATTGGCTAAATGTGCCGGCGGTCGGGCGGACCACCCGGTCACACTGTGCTAAATAAATCATATATTCACACAAAATAGCAGCTTTGTGAGCTTGTACAATTCTGCAATTTTCTGTGACGATTTCCCCCACAATACGGATGCTGGAGTTTTAGGTGTTTATATGCTCTGTAATCTAAAATGGCTCAATGTTAAAAAGAACATGTATACAGATCAATCTAAAAACAAAATATATATTGTGTAAAAAAGCATTGCAGATGCCCTAGCACCCCAAATCATAACTGACCTCGGAAACTTCCCACTGGACTGTGACTTCAAAAGGTTGACATTTCTCTATTATAAATCCTTGTTTTGAGTGTCTTGTGTAATATTGTAATATTTATTTCATGAGCTCTATGCCATAAAAATTCAAAATCTTAACAAAAAAAGGTTTGGAATAATTCACTGCATGTGCAATGTATCTAGAACATATTAAAGTTTCAAAAATATATATGAAAGTTTCAAGAAAATGTACTTTTACACAATATTCCATTTGTTTTAGATCTGTATATATACATTTTCTAGATGACACGCACGAGCCCCCACAAAGCTACACACACAGAGCGCTAACACACGGAAATTAACTTATGCCTCGTGTACATACTCGGCGTCCATGTTTTCCTAATACTGCCAGGGAGGTCATAACTCAAAGGGCCCTTTTTTAAGAAACCTTAGCCCTTTGGTTTTATATGCTTTCCACTGAGCCAGACCAGAACACGCTGCTGTGACACAGAGCCCCTTCAGACCGACGTGTCGACTTTACTGCCGAGCCGTGACACAAGAAACCCCAACTTTCCCTCGTGATCTCCTCGAGAGAAGAGGAAAAACCCAGAGGCGTGGAGAATGACGCCCCGGGTTGTACGTCGGCGTATGCCGGTGTCCCGTGGCAAAAAAAAAAGAGAACCCAAACCCTGCAGAAATGCAAGCTCACTGCGGGTCGGTTGCAATGTGTTGTGAGCTTGTAGATCTGCAAAAAAATAAAAAAGGAAAATCGTACGCGGACACCGTCGTACACCGGCAGTTGTGGAAGAAAGTGCTAACATATTTTAATTGATAAATAATACAATACTGCAATGCAGAAATACTCTGTTACAAGTAGAAGTCCTGTATTCAAAATGGACTTGAGAAGTATTGGCATCAAAATATACTTAAAGTACCAAAAGTTGAAGTTCTCATTGTGCATTATTTTCCCTTTTAGAGGTATTAAAAAGTCCATAAATTGTCACTTTAAAAATGTGCAAATACCTTACACTTAAACTTTATGTTGGTTTGTTTACTGTTGAGAGAGAAATCATACAGTATATTCATCTGGGGATCCCCCCAAAATAATGTGGGGTTCCCGACCCACAGGTTGAGAACCACTGACTTACTATGTGATAGGATGGATGGGTGGTGGAGGAGGTGGTCTGGGTTTCCCCCCTTTCTCTCTCTCTCTCCCGTTTTCTTCCCTAAGCAGTGGCTTTTTTACAGCACACTGTAAGTCACTGGGACAGCATCCTGCTCTCTGCCGCTGACCTGCATCTGGACAGCATCTGGGGTCGCGCGGGTCATCCTGACAAGTGTTAGACCATCTGGAAACGTCCTCCCGGCTCTCTGAGGGGTCACCGTGCATAGGAGTGGGAGTGGGAGTGGGATTATAAAGGGTGGGGGGGAGGCTACTACCAGAATGGTCTCTGGATAAAGTCGATCGTTTGTGAGCGCGGGGAGAAATTACTTTAAGATGAGATTAGAATGGTAATGACTAGAAATGTGAGTGTGGTTTCTATAGGGGTGAAATAAAGGTGGATGATGATGATGATGATGTGTGCAGAAGGCTTGCTGCTGTGCTGGTTGCAAGTGGCTGCTAGGGTTTACGCGGTGCTATGCAGTTGGGAAGATGGTGCTAGGGTTCACTTTGTGTTATTGTTGCTGTCACAATAACAATAACATTTTAAGTGTTTGAAAATTAATGGATGGTGGCTAGGGATAATACTTGTTGTTTGCTACAACATGCTAGACATGGTGATCGCTTGTTATTGCGTGGTTATTTAACTTTACTACCTGTTGGCTAGGTGTGTAATGTGGGTACCTGTAGGTGGTACTTTGGGTGTTCCTTGTTGGTTGCTATGATATGCTGTGGTTGCTATAGTGTACTAGGGCAGTGTTTCTCAAATGGGAGTATGTGTAACCCTAGGGGTACGCAGGGGCAGTGCATGAGGAAAACTAGACAATGGGAATATGTATTTTAGTGTTATGGTCAATGATAAAACATTGACATACTTTGTGTGAACCTGCTCATTTGTAAATTGTTAAAACAAATTACATCAATACCTTGACTAGTACACTGTTATTGAATAGAAAGCAATGTTTATTTAACAGCAACAAGTTGAGATGGCATCTGACAAATGGAACTGTGGATTGATTGATTGATTGATTGATTGATTGATTGATTGATTGATTGAATACTTTATTAGTCAAAATGGATGACACAAAAATGGCATCATTGAACTCACTAATAAAGCTGCTTTGATTTGTTTTCTAATTATCGATACCCTTGGCTGCTGAGATGGAAACAAACTGACACCAATCCCTGACGCTAAACCAGGCCACACAAAACACTAATCTATTATTCCATTCTCTCCTCCGCTGACAGACAGCAACTGAAAGGGTCTTTCTGTCAGCTTCTGGAGAGAGAGAGAGAAAGGGGTTCAGGAGGTCAAAACAAAACATCCCAGAGCCAAATGAAAAGCAAGTGTCCTTGAGAGAACACGGCGCTCCACTCTCGAGGATCTGTACTGAATGCACGACATGCTGGCAGCGCAAGGCCGAGAGCACTGAACATGAGGGGTGACGGAGCTACTCCAGACACTTCCAAAGGCTGTGTGTGTGTGTGTGTGCGTGCGCGCGTGCGTGCGTGCGTGCGTGTTCATGAATAAAAGAACGCTCGGCCTAAAACATGCTCGCCCGTGTCAAACCCGGCGACCCCCGGACAGATATTCCTAACGTAACCTCAGTAAAACTATGAATAAACCTAACCTTATTCCTAAAGCTAACCTCAGTTAAACTATGCCTAAAGCTAATCTTATTCCTAAACGTAACCTCAGTAAAACTGTCTAAACCTAACCTTATTCCTGGACGTAACCTCAGTAAAACTATGTCTAAACATAACCTTATTCTTGGACGTAACCTCAGTAAAACTAAGTCTGAACCAAAAGGTATTCCTAACCTTAACCCCAGTAAAAAAGAAACAAAGAACCACTGAGGGCGAGCGGTCAGCGGAAAAGAATGGGACAGAGTGTGTTTTGGGGGAGAGCCTTCCGGTTACCGTGTTCATCACTGCTGTTCACCTTGCAAGCCAGAAGAGGCTGTGTTGTCACCGTACTGGTGCAGTATAGATACTGTATGACAAGTGGGACTTGTACAACAGGGACACACAGATCCTCTTCTTGTGTGCAGTGGGGACGTGGGACGATGGTGACATGACGGCGCCCAGGCTTTCCGCTGACACCTTGCGGAGTCAGACAGACGCAGGGCATTATCGTGACCCTTTGCGGCACAAGAGCGTGCAGAATCCGGGGGAAAGGAATTTCTTCTTCCTATTTTTTGAGGGTCATCTCAGAACCTCATATTGATGTCTCCCCTTGCTCTGTCAGGCTGATTTAAAGCTCTGGCAGACAGGCAGACAGTACAGTACAGATCACTCACTGTGCCCTGACACTACAAGTCCAATGCATTAACATCATAATAGCCCTACAGTATCTCCCACTCTACAGGACTGTCCATGTACTGTACTCGCACACTTGTTTTTGCATCGCGTGTGTGTGTGTGTGTGTGTGTGCGTGTGTGTGTGTGTGTGTGTGTGTGTGTGTGTGTGTGTGTGTGTGTGTGTGTGTGTGTGTGTGTGTGTGCGTGTGCGTGTGTACGCACGTGTTGGTACATGTGCGGGAGGATTGTTGTCAATGTATGTGTGCATGTGTCTTGATTGCTGCGTGTGCGAGAATGAAATGGGATAGATCGTAAAAGAAGTATCTCCATTGCCCCCCCCCCCCCCCCCCCCTCTCCGCCAAATGCATGGGGGTGGGGGGGTCGCGCTCTCAATTCTTGCCTGTTTAAAATGCAGCCCGGTCCCAAATAACTTGGCGGGCTGCAGTATTCAGTATTCTCTTTCCCTGGGAGGAGGAGGAGATGTTATTGCCGGGGGGATTTACGAGGCTTCATAGAGAGCCATTCACTGAGCTTTTACTGCCGTCCATCCATGACATGCAGCTTTTTACTGGACCCATGAAGGAGAGCATTCTGGGAGCCTGCATGTCGGTCTGTCTGTCTGTCTGTTTGTCCGATTTTTCTGTGGACGACTGGGTGCTAAGCCGACTGAGTGGACTGGTTCAACTGGTTGCACGGAGCTTCCAGCGCCGCAGCCGAGTGTGATCTACAAGCTCACAACGGTTGCATCTGCACGCAAATGTTTGATTTCAGCCAATACCGCCGGTTGTTTTACAGTAACGGCGTCTATGTGTCTGTTTGTCTGTCATTTTACTGGTTCTCTCTCTCTCACCATGTATAGGGGTCTTTAGAGTTACTAGTGGGGCCGCCAAATCTTTGTGTGATATGATTTTTTTTTTTTTTTTCTTTTTTTTTCTTAAACCACTTCAACCGTAGCATTCCTGTTCTGGTGGGAACATTAGCCGAAAATAGCAGATCTTTCTGTATATCCTTGCTGTCAGGTGGAAACCTTGCATGTCCAAAACCGTTTCTTTTAAATTGTTATTATTGTTATTGACATGTAACCACAATACTGTAGTAAACTTGACCTTTGGCTCTGACCTTTGGTCTGCTCTTTTCCCGCCCTCTACGCTCCCCTCTTTGACTTCCACGTCCACCCCCTGTTGAAGACCCTTGCACTATGGCCATCGGCGACCCGCCCGCCTCTCTTTCCTCTGACCGCTTCCTATAAAAAATAGCACAGCATAAGTACAGTCAAACACCCTGCCTAAAATGAACACCCCAAAAAAGCCCTTGCGTTCTCGTTTCCGTTGGATGTTCTTGGTATTCAATTCATCGATATATAAAATAGCAACAAAAAACATTCAATATCATCGCAAGTATAAAACACTATATGTACTGAGTAGGGGGGAAAGGTGGGTGATAACTACCTCCGCCTCTACCCTGAGCCATCCTAGGCTAGCAAAATCTGTGGGGGGAAAAAGGTGGGTCATGGGCCCAAGGTCGAGAAGCAGTCAAATCAGTTTGTTTTTGGGAGGTTTGGAGCTTAGTGTTTAGTGACATTTTGATGTTGGAGTACCAGGAGGTGCTAGCATAGTCAAAGAGGGGCTGGATGAGGGCACTGGCAAGAGTCCTGAGGGGAAATCCTGCCCAAATATCTTGTTCTTCAATTTACTTTGTATCACCTTTTTTGCCATGCTATCACCAGACAGGTATTTGTCAATATAGAGACAGACAGAGACAGATAGACACTGAGACAGAGAAATCTTATGTCCATGCATGTGTGCGTGCATGCACGGAGCCAAGGACACGTGCACGTGTGCAAACAGGTGTGTAATTTGGGACATCAGGGCTTGGCAATTGCCACCCCCTGGAGTTCCCGTCGCTTGGCGACACGTTGAGAGCTTGTAGATCCACAATCTTTGCTATAGTTTAGGAATGAAGTTATGGTTTTGCCACCCCCCATTTATTTCTGAAATTACGCCTCTGCGTGCAAACACACATACACACACCATTGACAAGTGGCGTTCAGGACAACTCTCCAGGGCAGGCTATACTTATACAGCAGGGCTCAGTGCATGCCATGGCGTCATGCAGCTCCATATAGAACCGAGAGATTCCTCTCGCGGCCTTCAGAAAGCTGTGTACTGCAACGGGAATCAAAAGCAGCCGTTTATGGCGAGCGGGCGGGCCGGGCGGGCAAACGCTTTGACCGTCTTGTGTGGCGGCCGTGCCTCCACCTCTCCACGGTGTGATTCACCGGCCGTTTACACCGCGACACGTACGAGCCACGCGGGACCCCCAGCTATAAGCTGCAGATGTTGTCCACCGTCAAAGGCTTTACAAGTCATTGATCTCTTTTATGTTTTTCTTCTTTTAACGATCCCTTTGCGGTCCGAGTCAAAGTGGCGGCCGAGCGTGAAGCGCAGCTCCACTTCAACTATGTCACTGTTAGCGAGAGATCGAGACCCCTCGGATTTCACAAGCGTTTTGTTAGATACTGTCCGTCCGTCCGCACGTCCGTACGTCTGCTGATGTTCCCCAGCTGTCAGAGGTGCATTCCGTGACTTCTGAGTCACCGGGCGATGTCGTTCATCGAGTGATGAGCGAGAGAGAGGGTCGATTTTCCGCCCCGCTCACAGGGGTCTTCAGCAGGGAGTCCGGGACCACTAGGGGATCCTCAGATGTACAACGGGTGTTCCACCGAGTCTTGCGCGTGATGGGGAACATTAGCCGAAAATAGCCGATCCACAAACTCACAATGCCTCGCAGTGTTGTGAGCAAGATGTGGTGTAGAGGGGAAAAGAGCAGATCAAGTAGGCCTACAGGGCCAACGGTCAAACTGACTAAATATTGAGGGTTTAAAAGGTAATCTGAAAATATCCAACTGAACTAATGTAGGCCTATCTATGAAATCTATGAAAAAGTTTAATCTGCAACAGTATTGGTATGAAATATGTAGTGGAGGGAGGGGGCTCTTCTTCTTGTCAGACAAGGGGTCCTTGGCCTAAAAAAAAAAAAAAAGAAGAAAATAAAGTTGAAGACCCCTGCTCTAAATCAGTCACAAAAGCCACTGTCGGCCCCCGATTGGGCCGTGTCCGCTACGCTACGGTGCGCGCCTCCCCTCCCCTCCGCTCTTTCACTGGCAATAAAATGATTAGGACCCTCGCTTTGAGTGCGCGTCAGTCGGCTGTAAGTGATCTTGATGTATATGGCGGAGTGACTGAAGTTGATTTAGTCGGCGACTACATCAGCTGCCAGCGCTCCCCTTTATATCCTGGACATGATGGACGCACGTGAGGTCAGGGGTGAGGTGTGTGTGGTGATGACCTTGGCCCTCCCCCGCATTGACCTTGGGGAAGTGGGGGAGAAGGGAGGCCTATACAAGCCTGTGTGGTGATGCATTCAATAAGGGCCTCTTCTGTTGCACATGAGGACTGAATGGATTGCCAGTGGTGGAAAAAGGTACTAAAATGCTTTACTTAAGTAAAAGTATCAATACTGCAACTAAGAAACACTTTTACTTACAAAAGTATTTGTTTCAAAAGGTTCTTAAAGTAGGCTGCCAAAAGTAAAAAGTACTCATTATGCAGAATGTCCCATTTCACAAGATTTCAAATGTATAACATGTATGAAAATCCTTTGAAAATAGTAGATCTACAAGCTTGTAGGTCGGCCGTTTTCAAATGCCCGAATTGTATACAGGGCTGAAGTGGTTAATTAACCTGTGTTTTGTAACTAAAGTTTTCAAATAGTAGTAGTGAAGTACAATATTTGCCTCAGAGATGTAGTGGAGTAGAAGTAAATTATTTAGAAAATTGGAAGTACTCCATAAAGTAAAAGTACCTCAAAATGGTACTCAAGTATTGTACTTCCCACTGGGGGAGGGGGGGGGGGGGGGGCTATACAAGCCGGTGCGGCGGTGCGTTCAATAAGGGCCTCTTCTGTTGCACGTGACGAATGAATGGCTATATGGCCGTCCGGGAGAAAAACACCCGTCTTGTCCACTTTGACCCCCTTGAAACGGCGCTCCGGCGGGAGGGGAAAGGCGGGGACCCCGAACGTGTCCCCCGGGTGGCGGCCCGGCCCCGCATGGGGCCCTCAGCAAGCAGGGATCATGTTCCTAGAGCAACCCCAGACACCCGCTGGGATTTATGGACCTGCTGGGGCGCGAGTGCACCGCGGACCTGGGTCACCTTATGGGTGATTTATACTCACGGTGGTGTGCAAGCGGTGTCCTGCACTGAGAATGAGCCTGGTCTTATAGCTGCTGCGATGCCTTGTGAGCTTGAGCTTGAAGACCGGCTATTCTCTGTGTGTGCCACAGCTAGCATAAATCAGGCTATTGTGTAAGTGGGATTGCGTGTGTGTGTGTGTGTGTGTGTGTGTGTGTGTGTGTGTGTGTGTGTGTGTGTGTGTGTGCGTGTGCGTGTGCGTGTGCATGTGCGTGCGTGTGTGTGTTTGTGTTTTTGAGAGAGAGAGAGAGAGAGAGAGAGATACGATAAAGATGGGCTCGGTCAAAACGTTTAATAGTAGTATAAATGTGTATTCGCGAGCGCGTGCGTGCGTGCGTGCGTGTGTGTGTGCGCGCGCATGTTCTCGCACGTGCATGCATGCCTGTGTCTTTGTCTGTGTTCGTGTCTTCTTATTACTCCGCATTAACTTGCGCGATCGCGGTCGCAAGCGCGCGAGCTAGCGTATATCTGTGGCAGTGCCGAAGTGTGTGAGCGTTCTTAATGTCCGCCAGCTGCATAACGTCCTCCTCGGACCCTCCCTCCCTCCCTCCCGCGGTCTTCGCCTGGGCACCCTTTTTTTTTAATTGAGAGAGAAACTGATTAAGGGCTACAAATTACCCCCCGGACCCCGAGGTTCCTCCACTACCGACTGGGTGATCACAAGCAGATGGCAGCAGGGGCCTTGTAGAGAGAGAGAGAGAGAGGGTCTCTCTCTCCCCTACACACACACACACACACACACACACACACACACACACACACACACACACACACACACACACGCACTGTAGCCAGATTTTGTGAGAGAAACAAGCACATAGGTCTATGAAAACAAGCCTCAAAATTTGCGACAATACTTTAGGTCACATGCTCACACACACACAAACACACACACACACACACACACACACACACACACACACACACACACACACACGGGGTCCCCAGCAAAAGGACTTAATTTAACATCAAAATCAGTTGAACCTCTTTCATCGTATATACTGTACTGTAAGCTACATCACCTATTCGAAAATAGCAGTTAACATGTTGCTATTTAAAGTAAATTCAATTTAAAACAGGGGGTGGTCCCTATAGCCAACACTATAGCTGGCACAATATAACAATATAGTTTCATATTAATACATATTAATTTGGGGGTCCTTGACATGAAAATGTTTGAGAGACACTGTTTTAAACAACACTAGACAGAAAGCCCCCTTATAGCACTCACCCAGCCCACGGCCCACCACAGGGCCATTTGCATTTCATGCACGAGACTTAATTGCATCTGTTGGCCTCCCTCCCTCCATCCTTCCATCCCTCCCTCCATCCCTCTCTCGCTCGCTCGCCGATGTAGTGGCTGTCAGTCGAAGAGGAGGAGGAGGAGGGGGGACCCCCATCCCTGAAAGAGCCGTGATAGATTAAGGTGGACCTTCTGTTTGCGTCTTCCCCCCTTCATTGTGTTCCAGAAATTAGAAATGATTATCTCCCCGTAGACTCCGAGCAAAGACAAGAGAGAGAGAGTGCTAGGGGTGGGCAGGGGTGTCGCACCAAATTCTGGGCCCTGGGTACAAGGATTCACTCACATTGAGTGCTTTAACTATTGAAAAATAGCAGATATACAAGCTCACAGCGCGGCACCGAGTGCCGCGCTGCGAGCTTGTAGATCTGCTATTTTTGAAAAATCTTGTTGTTTTTTTCAATATTTCAAATCCTTCTATGGTTTTTTGAAAAACCAGTGTTTCTATGTCAGTGGTGCTCAAAAGTGTTCATGTCAAGGACCCCCAAAACGATATGTATTTGGCCACGGACCCCCCATCTCAAAATATTTAGTTCCAGGGATCCCCCATGAAGCAAAATTTGAGTAACAAATGTCCGCTTAAAAATACATACAATATATTCAAAGATTTGCACACATTTTCACGACTTTTTTCACGACTCAAAAATAGCAGATCTACAAGCTCGCAGCGCTCTGAGCTTGTATATCTGCTATTTTTCAATAGCTAAAGTATAAAATAATTAAGGCCCCTCCACCTTGGGCCCTAACTCAGTCCCACTTCCCCCCCTTGTGACGCCTGTGGGGTTGGGGAGGTGATTATGACATTGGGGTGTGGATGGGACCAGATAGAGGAGAGGTTTTCGTGGGCGGACATTAATGGGAAACGCGATTATTTGACAACCCCCGCCCTTGACCCTGTGACGAGAGGGTGGGGGTGACCAACAGTAGTACTCCCTTGGTGGATCCATGAGGATCCCCCCCCTCCCAAACACCCTCCTGGTACCTATGTAGCGTTGATGAAATATTGGTCAATCAATAGCGGCGGTCAATTGTATATGACTCAATCAGGGTCGGACACGACACATTGACGTTGTGTTCGTTCCTTTAAACAAATCACTGGGTTGATGTGCTCCCTCGCTCGCTGGTTAAAGCCCAGCACTGTGGAAGATTTATGTATGTGGCACTTTGTTCCAGAAGTGGTCAAAATGATGTAGGCCAGGGGTCTTCAATGTTTTCAGGCCAGGGACCCCTTAGAGAGAGATGAAGCAGGGACCACAACCCATATAGTTTAATCGTTTGACAGCACAATCATCAGTGTATTTTGGATTCATGTTAATTTGTGTTTTCAGATATTCAACCACTTGAACCGTCAATACTTAATAAACATTTCACTCTGTACTTAATCTGCTCTTTCTCCCCTCTACACCACAACAAACCTCTTTGCCGGAAATAGCCAATCTGCGAGGCGTTGTGAGATCTGCTATTTTTGGCTAAAGTTCTCAGAATATGAACTCTAGGGTTCAAGTGATTAACCCCCTGTAGTAACTCTGAGGACCCCCTAACTCTGAGGACCCCCTAGACCCCTGAAGACCCCCTTGAAAATACATTTTCCAATCTATTTGTATAATTTTTATTTATTTTTCTCTGCAAAATATGCCTTCTGTGTAGTGTTTTGGGCCATTCAATATACTGTATGTGATACAGAAATATCTATATTTGTTTGCCAGTTTTCAACCACTTAAGCCCTATTTTAAAAAAGAAAAACAGGCCTATAATTTATATATTCTTCAAGTATTTAAAAGATATACAAGCTGCCGATATACAAGCTCACAATGTGTGGCATCGCTGCGCGTTGTGATCTTGTACATCGGCTGAAATGTATGAAAATGTAGCCTAAAATCACAACATGCCCAAAACAGGGACACCAGACTTAAAGTGGTCGATCCTGTTTAGATTTGTATTTCCAGTTGCCTGAGGATAAGAGTTGATGATGTCCACACCAAATCACAAATTGCCGATGCGACACATTTGTGAGCTTGTGTAGATCTGCTGTTCTTTTTGGGGGCTAATGGGGTTCAAGTGGGTTAAAAAACATCCCGCGGTTGCCCTGAGGGTAAGAGTTGATGAAGTTTCAGTGGAACGGTGTTGTTAAAGACCAGGTGGTGAGCGTGGATCACTGTTAATGTGACAGCGACGCTGGACAAACACACTGCTGATGTGATCAGTCAGTCTGGTGTCTGTCTGGCTGTGGCCCTATATGGGTCCCCACGCACTCATCTGTAGCCCCGCAAACCTCCTCTTGTCCTGGGGCTGGAACTGATGGAACGAGCTGCCATGGGGCTGGAGGGTGTCTGTCTGTGTGTGTGTGTGTGTGTGTGTGTGTGTGTGTGTGTGTGTGTGTGTGTGTGTGTGTGTGTGTGTGTGTGTGCGCGCGCGTGCGCGCATGTGTGTGTGTGTGTGTGTGTGTGTGTGTGTGTGTGTGTGTGTGTGTGTGTGTGTGTGTGTGTGTGTGTGTGTGTGTGTGTGTGTGTGTGTGTGTGTGTGTGTGTGTGCGCGCGCACACTTGCAATACTATACATGAGAGGTGCAACTGTCCCTACAAGTATATCAGTTTAGTAGAACTTGAGAAATAGACATTGTGTTGTATGGTTTTTAGTGCTGTTGGCCATATATTGGGAAAAGATTCAAGTGGGGTTCAGTGTTACGATTATTCATCTAGAGGTTAGGGTTAGAGTTTGGTACAGGATTCAGAGTTTTACCTATTTTATACTTACCTGAAAAATTGCTGATCTAGGGAGGTTGTAGATGTGTAACTTTTCAGCTATTTGCAGCTATTACCAATGCTGTCCTAAAATGTTGTGTGTGTGCGTGTGCACTCCAGCATGCGTGCCGTGCACTGGGTTTCAGTGCTTGCGTACATTTTCGTTCATGTGACTTGCGGTGGGCTTTCCCCTGATCAAAGCGCTAGAAGAGGTATAGAGAGAGAGAGAGAGAGGAGGGGTGAGAGAGAAAAATAGCAAAAGAAATAGCACATCTACAAGCTCACGGTATAGTTCCCTGCCACTTCTGTAGTTCCCTGACACGTTTTCACGAACCTTTCTGTGTGTTGTATGCCCAGGGTCACATTGGCCAAGCTTCGCTTGAACTCATGAACACATAAATAGCACCACTGACTTCACACTAGGTGTGATTTTTGTTTAAATGAAGGATCTTGTTTATTACTGTGATGTTTATTTGCTTATTGTAAGTCGCTTTGGATTAAAAGCGTCTGCTAAATGCCTAAACTGTAAACTGTAAACTGTAATGAAGGCATGAATAAATGCATGAAAGAATGAATGAATCACTCAATAAATCAATCCATGGATGCATGAATGAATGAATGCATTTTTTAACAGATCGAGAATTATATATATTTTTTCTTACACATGTACCCACCCCAGAGTGGCTGACTTGCCTGTTTTGATCAAGAGTAGAAGTCATTTGTCTTGTGTTATTACCTCTAATGATGTCTGCTGCTCAGGGCGGGAAGGAGGGGGCGTGGCAACTCATTAGCTTGATGGAAGGCTAATAAATGGATGGCAAAGCAGACACACGGGAGAGACTGTCCCCAGCGTTGCCATGTCTGATTATTATAAGCGACTCTCGGCTTGTTTTTCTATAAAGTCGTTTAGGCCTATATGTCTTTTTTTGGGTATTGTTTCTAAAGTGTGGTTGCTTATTTGGAGCTTGCTGTCTAATGTGGTTTGAACCAGTGGTTCTCAAACATTGTTCATGTCAAGGACCCCCCAAATTAATGATTTACGTTTGTCCGCAGAGCCCCCATCTGAAAATATGACGTGCCCAGGGTTAGGATACAAGATTGGTGTTGTTCAAACGATTCAAAGATTCTTTTGAAAATATCTTCCTGCTGGCAGCTGCGGCGCGTTGTGAGCTTGTATATCGGCTATTTTAAATAACCGATACGTAATGGGCAACTGGTGAAACTGATGATGCCATATTAATTTTTAGCATGGGGATAGCATGCAGGGGACCCCCCGTGTTTTTGATCATGCAGCCTATCAGTCGTGGACCCTTATCGTCAAATATCTTTGTGCCAGTGACACCCCCCTCCCCCTAAGATTTGTAGTGTTAAAACGATTACCGTCCGCTTGTTTCTCACACAAAACCTGGCAACACATTAGACATTATATTCATGCATGCATGCTAATGTCAGAGTGGATCCACCCGTGCATAGACAAGCTGAGCTCCAGTCCAGACAGTAGGCTACATAATGATCGCACAGGGTGGGTAATGAACTACAACATACTTCAGTGAAACAAAATGAACTGGAAACCCCCAAGGGAGAGATTAAAAGGATCCGTCCCCTCCCTCTGTCCCCTGGCCGTGGGAGATTTCTAAAGCTGATGGGGTTTGGGTGGAGTGCTTCATTTCCCCCACATGAGGGCAGTGTTTGCTTACAACAGATAATGTGGACTGAAGCACTGTCTGTGTGCTGCTGCTGCTGCTCCTGCTGCTGTAGTTGTTACCTTCCTCCACCAGATGGCGGTGTTAAACAGGTTCTGGTCAGTCAGGCTCTATGAGGCCAAAAAAAAAGAACCATGTCTGTCTGTGTCTGGGAGTTGGAAATAATTGCTGATGTGAACATGGCAGGCTGGAGAATGGTCACATGCACGCAAAGCAGCATGCACACGCGCGCGTGCGCGCGCGCACACACACACACACACACACACACACACACACACACACACACACACACACAGGCACGTGCACACACACACAGGCACGTGCACACATAAAGGGGGCTTGAGCCCCTGCCCTTTGATCTGTTAAAAGTGCCCTCTCAAGACCATGAATGCAGTTTTTACTATGGAAAAAGAAATGTAATTGCCCTCTTCCCATGCCATACCTGAAGCAGCATTCAAAAGTTAGTTCAGTGTGGTATCAAGTACCGAAAATAGCCAACCTCCAAGCTCACAACGCGCGTTGCGCTGTTTTCGATATTTTCATCAAAAGGGCCTTTTAGACATTTCAGCCACTGCCTCTCTCCATTCTTGCAGGTCCCTGGCCTGCGCACACACACACACACACACACGCACACATGCACACACACCCTTATAATCTCTTTTCCTCACGTCTGTCTGTCTGCCTGTCTCACACACGCGCGGTGCAGTGACCCTGTTTTACCCTGCAGCTATTCCAAGTATGTTAGAAGGAGAGGCAGTGGGTGACTGTGACCTCCCAGGCCTGCAACAAATATCCTCTCTCCCTGCCTCCCTCTCTCTCTCTCTCTCCCTCTTGCTCTCCCTGCCTCCCTCTCTCTTGCTTTCTCTCCCCTATCTATCTCTCTCTCATCCTCTCTGCTCTCTCACTGCCTCTCTCTCTCTTTCTTGCATTCTCTCCCCCTATCTAGCTCTCTCATCCTCCCTCCTCTCTCACCCCCCTCCCTCTCTCTTTTTCTCACACACATACTGGTAGAGAGTGTCTCTTTCATATGGGAGTTTTAGATATCCATCACCAGTTTCCCAGTAGCACAGACGATGATGGTTTCTTTCAAATGATAATTTCGTCCCTTTTTAAAGGAGTAGCTTCAGAAGAAGTGAAGATAAGGGGTTTCACTCAGTCACTCAGTGTCAGATGTCTCGTGCACGGCGCTGACAGCTAGCATAAGAACTCAATCCCCAAATATTTTGCTCAAATCTGTCAATGAACGCTATGTTGTTGTTGTTCTTATGTTGGCGAATGCATAACCTCAGACCCGCTTGAGCCATATTACATTGGCTATTTTAAAATAGCTGTTGAACATGTTTTCTTTTCCGGGGGTCCCTGGCATAAACATTATCAGATGGAGGTTGGTCCGCAGCCACATAAAAGTTGGTCGGCAGTCACATAAATAACTAGAAGCAGTGCTCTTCGAGCATAGTTCTCCGTCAGGTCATGCATCCGGGTGGTGCTCTAATAGGCCAATGCGAAAAGGGTGGCATGTCTTCTTCACCAATCTTAGGCCTTTCACAGCAATCGGAGGCTGCATGCATGATTTGAGGCATTGTGTTCCAAAAATGTGTTTTGCAAAAGTCTGCCTGCCAGTGGCGCTATAACAGGCCAACCGCTATATCATTTGTTCCTTGACCTAGTGGGGATATGAGTAGCAAATCTCATGGTAATCACAAGCTGCTTTCATGATTTGAGGCATTTTGTTCAAAAATGGAGCAATCCTGCAATCTTTGGAGGCCAATTGTAGCCAATCAGGATGAAATATGGAGAATCGGACAGATCCATGTTGATCACATGACTGTGTAGAGATACTGTCTACTGATTTGCATGATTCGTGGACAAAATCTGTCGGAGTAGTGTACAGAAATGTGTTTTGAAAACATGGGCCTCATGGTGGCGCTAGAACAGGGCCATGTGAGAAATGTGGGGCAGAGGTTCTGAATTGGCATCCAGGGAGTGTGTCTGCACAGTTTGGCCGCGACCGGGCCAACGGCCCGGGGCCCGGATATTAGCTGTTAACAAACTAATCGGACACATGGACACACGGACTGACAGACACCCAGACGGACACACAGAGGGACAGGCGCGAAAACATATTCTCCTGGCAGAGACAACTATTGAATTTAGAAGGCATTTGTAGAATTGGCCTCAGGTCTTGGGTTAAGTCATGTGATTTCTTTTTTTACCTAATGGTGAGCTGACATTGAAATCCTATAGCCAGCATGCCAAGGATGACTGGCATCGGGTGCCAACGTGGAGCCTTGACTTCTACATACATACAGTATACATGTATACGTCTGTGGCCTCGCACCAGCCTCACATTACCATTGCCAGCACTGGTATGAAGAGCAGCAGGTGACAGGTTCATGAGTACAGTACAGTACAGTACAGTAACAGTACAGCAGTGGTTCTCAACCTTTTCAGGCCGCGACCCCCAAGCCTGCCATATACCAAAGGGTCAAGAGTTCTATAACTAAGGGTCCATTTGGTTACCAACTCTCCATCATTTAACTGGGGACCACCACATCAAGGACCACTGGTTGGTCCACGGAGCACTGGTTGAAAACCACTGCTATAGGGGGTTTCTGAATGGACCCTAGAAGTCTGTGGGCTGTATTTTGATTGTCTTAAGTACAAGCTCACTGTCACTGACCACCACACTTTTCGTTTGGAGAGTTCTGACTTTCCGATGTGCAGCTTTCCAAACCCTAATTCAGGGTAATGCTTTGCAGGAGATGCGAGTGACCACATTTTGTAGTTGAACCGGACATTTCCGATGAACAGTTTGGTGGTCAGAGACAGTATGAACAGGCCTTTAAGTTAAGGCATAAGAGCTGGTACTTAAGACAATCAAAATAGAGCCCTTTAACTCTGAGAGTGTACAAATGAGCGTCCATTTGTTTCCATTCTTTTCGCAACCTCTCAGAGTTATGGTGGTCCTTGAAATTGAGAAGTTTGAGAACCACCTGTATTGTAATTGTATAGCAGTCCACACTATACCTGCTCTGACGACATACCATACCTGTTGTGCTCGAAATTATTCAACCCCCTCTGAAAATTTGGTTTATTAGTGTAGCCACTGTTCTTTTAACTTAGAACTTGTGAACTATGCTCAAAACCGTACTTTTTGGAACATTCAGTGCCTTTACAATTGTTTTAGCCAATATCCTTTTCCTTTTTTGTACAAAGCAATCTCTTCTCTGAACTTTTCTTACCGTTACTTAGACTTAGCCATGTTTATAACTGCTCTAATCACAGTCGACAGTCACCAAACTTCTAGTCAGGCCAGGTTGCACATCTGATGTAACTATTTAAGCCCTTGATTAGTCGATTGCAGTTGATTACAGATGTTTTCAGGTGTGCTTAAGAGTTGAAAAATTGAAAGTGAAAGTGGCATTGAAAGTGGCATTTAGCATTGAATAATAATAATAAAAAAAAGAAAAAATTACTTTTGTTGAGCTATTTACATTGTTCTTGTATGATTTATTTATTTCATTCAGTTGACAGTTTGTGAATGTAGCCAATAAACCAGATTTGCAGGGGGGTGGTTGAATCATTTTGAGCACAACGGTAGAACCAATTCCTGAAACGGTTACAATTGTGATGGAACAGATTCCGGGTTTCTCAAATGTTGGATTCCCTTCCGGTTCCGGATCCCAACCCTAATTGTTATGTGCGTCTGTGTTTATCCATGTAAAACAGATCCATGGCCACAAAAAAACATAGTTTAGAATTTGCATTCATCTTTAATAATAACACACTGTTACCAGTTATTCAGCAGAGCTAAGGGGTTCAACATGATGCCCTCTGCAGCTCGCATCTTGCGATTTGAGTAGTTTATGGCAAAAGATTTATCGGTAAACATTCAACCACAACAGCTTATGTTAAACCTAGCAAGGAAGTCAGTTTAAAGCTCTACCTTTAAAATGCAAGTGTTAGCATCAGTCCAGTCCCCTTGTAACAGCGGAATAACACCATGTTAGATCATGTGAGAATAGTAAACTATAGTTTCATTCTTTATTTGTATTTATTTTAATGGTTTCTATATTGGTTGAGTGAGTGTTCGGGACAGATTTGTCATTGACATTTTGTTATGCACAGGATATAAACAACGTATTATACAGTAAAACATGATAATCCCGATAAACTTAGGTGGGTCCGAAAGAGCGTGTTCAAACTTCAAGTACGCGAAACGTGTCAACCACCGCAACAAACCCCCTGCCAAGTCCTTTGCTCTGACAAACAGTTACTACTAGATAAGCTTTCCTTCCCGTCCTCTTATTTTTGCGATATGGCTTGACATTTTCGTTTTGATAGAATGTTCCTTTTATTTTATTGTAAAGTACAGCAATTTTCCCTAAGAATGCTGAATGGCATTTAGAGAGTTTAACTGAAATAATCAACCCCAACAGAAAGAGAGGCGAGGCGGGGAAAAAAATATGTGTATCATTTAAGTGTACTGAAAGTCTTCTCGTAATGAAACTGATTGTCACAGCATAATACTGTAAATGACATAATATTGCATTCACCAATGCGCTACAATCCCAGACCCCATTCCGTTCTTAGTTACAGTAACTGATCAAAAAAAAAAAAAAAAAAAAAAAAAACGCAGTGTGAAATGGGCTGTTCCCTAAAGAAGCAATTAGGCACATTAACGCACAAGTGTACCTCTCTCCGACTCGCAACTCGCGCCGACAGGCAAAGTCGTTAGTCTCTCCAGACAAAATGGCAAAGTAACTCGATCGTAAATGACTGCTATCAGTTATAGGAATGGTAATTACATAGCACCATCTTTGTTGAAAATAAGAAATGGACAAAAACAAATTGTAACGAAAATAAAAACACTGACACTTGCAAATTTCACAAAATAGAAAAGGACCCAACGTGCGCTTCGATGGCTGTCCTACACACATCTTATTGGGATGTTACCACGCTCTTTTATAAAGCAAGCTGATCATTTAAAAAGTCTAACTTTTCTATTTTTTTATACATGCACTTTGGTTAAAATACTTCAAAAAACTGTTTTTAACTAACTCTTTGGCAATGACAAAAGAAAAACAGGACAAAAATAGCATCTAATCTTTTCAATCATTACAAACAAACATTTAGGCACTTAATCAGCTAAACAAAGCCCATACAAGTATCCTTGTTGACGTAGCAACACTCACACACACACACACAAAAAAAACTATGTACATATATGTAAAAAGTGTTATAAATAGGTTTTAAACCATAGATACTATATACATCTTCAGACAGGATTGGTTGTTTCCATGTCGGTTTTCGCGTGTTGTTATTGATGGTGGTGGCAGTATTTTTATTTGGGTTTTTTTCTTAGCCCCCCCCCTTGTAGTGATGTAGACGCATTAGCCTCTTCTTGGCTCACATGGCCAGCAGTTGGTTCTAGGGTGCCAAAGCTTCTTCTCCTAAAGGTGTCGGGTGGGGGGGAAGGGACTGATGTCACCAGAGCCGGGGGCTAAGGGTGTTACTGGGAACACAAGGTTTTGGACTGGTAGGGCCAGAGAGGTTGTGGGAGCGGTGGGAGGGGGGTCTCATTCTCGCTTTCTCAAGATGACGTAGATGAGACCGCTGATCAGCGCCAGGGGGAACGCCACCCACGCCAGGATGTAGGAGAAGCCAAACGTGTCCGTGGCCGGAGTCCACGCCGGGCTCATCACTGTGTAGATGATGGCTCCGCTCATAACAAACAGACCTGGAGAGGAATGGAAGAGGAAAGCATTAGCCCATGAGATCTGAAAAATACCTAAAGATGTCTTCTAAATCCTAATTCTGAAAAAAGTATGTTTCTTTATCTGTGGTGCTCAAAGTTTTTAATGTCAAGGACCCCTAGAATTATATGTATTTGACCGCGGACCCCCAGCCCCCACAGAAGCAAATATTTTAGTCATAGATGTTCATTTTTCAAAGATGTTCTTCTCTCAAAAGTAGCAGATCTACAAGCTCATAGCGTGGCACTTGGTGGAAACAAAGGGGTTCCACTGCATCAGCCTTAAGCCAAGTGCAGGCTGCAAGGGTCCGGTCCAGTAGCATCTCAGGAGCGGGACTGAAGAAGGAAAGGCTGATTCTGCAAAATTCGTTTCAGAAGATCTCCCGCCATGTCACATCACAAGGTGTGTTGTGTGTTTATCACATTGTGCGTAGGCCTGCGTCGCTGGATTAGTCCATTCTTTCTCTCTCATCGGCGCCATAGCACAGTGCCCCATCACCACCCCTATCCTCACGATGTCACATGGCGTGATCTGTTTGTTATTCAGAACACTCCCCGCCCCCAAGTTGACATTTCAACTTGGGACAGCGCCCAACATCATCTCCCCCCCCCCCCTCCTTTCAGTGGGTGAGTGGGCACCTGTGCGCCTCACATTGTGCTGTGCCCGCCCCCAGGTCTCCGCTGGCTCAGTGTGCCAGTGTGTGTGTGACTGGGATGTTGTAAAGGGCTGCCAAGCGGGCAGCACAATAGACTGGCACAGCAGGCCTATCTCTGGCCAAAAGGGCACCGAATGCAGAAGACAAGCGGAGCATTATGCTTTTTATTCACTGACGCTGCCCTCGATCGTCTCTGTCCTCTGCTGCTGGGCAACACGGCGCACATCATCCACCGCCATTCTGGTTGTGTGTGTGTTTTCATCAGTGGTAGAAAAGTACATTTACTGGAGTACTCAGTAAATGTACTTTTATTCACCATAAAAAAGGCGGAACCAGGGTGGGACAAGGCAGATAGAGCCTGCTGATTGGTCAGTCATGTACCAACCAGAAGGCTAACAAAGGGTGAATTGAACAGACGAAAGGATTGTGTTTCACTGGTCAGCCAAATGGGTTATCGGCATATAAGTGATATTACACTATTTGTATCATAATTGTTTCATGACGGCTTACCTTTGGGATACACAAGTAAGTCACTGTGTCCAAAAACATAGTTACTGCACTTTGGCTTTGTAGGGCAGTGTACTCAAGTAACATTTTCAGGTGCCTGTTCTTTACTTTATTACCTTTTTTTAAATACTTTATACCTCTACATTTTAGAAGCAAATATTGTACACTACTTTTTAATCCACTACAATAATAGAAATCTCAGTTTGGCAGAGCACTTGCCTTTTGAACTTGCAAGGTCCGTGGTTCAATCTCGGGCACCGCCAACTCAGCGTACTGTATGAGTTGCACGGGTTGCATTGGCCGGTTTTCCTAGATGTGTGGGTGCTTGGCTCTTCGAGGCACTGAACTACAATAGGCTCTATGCACAGCAGCCATAATTTGTAAATAAATTGGGCCTCTTCTTTACTTCCTTCACAGGTGTTAGTTACCAATGATTCTTCTGATTTAGGCTCCGTTCCATTTGGTGTAGCACAGTGGTTCTTAAACGTTTTGATTTCAAGGATCCCCATAACTCTGAGAGTGTACAAACGGAACCAATGGACCCGTACAGGTCCATTTGGTTCCATTTGTACACTCTCAAAGTTACACACCTGTAAGGGACCATTTGGAACCCCCTCAAGGACACTTTGAGACCTACTGGTGTGACAGCAGTGGATGTTTCCAGTGAGCCAACATGCAAAATATCACCAGCATCCTGACTCTGTTAGACCAGAATGGACCAGCGCCTTAATCAATATCATTGGTAACACCTGTGAAGGGAGTAAAGAAGGGGCACAACATCTTTACAACATGGCTTAGCGCCTATACCTCCTGAATACACCAGCACTCTGTTTTTGGGTCCATAAACTACCGGTAGCTACAGGTTAGGGTCTTTTTGATGTGTGGGTCAAAGGCCACATGCATAACGCAGAGGGGAGGAGGAGGAAGAGAAGAGGAGAACTCACTGGCAAGGATCTGGAAGGTTCCCGTGAGGAAGAATCGTCCGCCCTTCTGCAGGGTGAAGAGCTGGCAGAAGAAGAGGAACAGGGAGATGATGCTGAAGATGATGGAGAGGATCATCAACGCCTGGACGGACTGGATCCACTCTGTAGAGGGAGGAGAGGAGAGAGGAGACCTTGTCAAAACAAGCAACACACCAGCATGAAAATATATATATCTAAGGCCAGAAGAACGAGTAGAATTAGGTTTAATGTGTATACTCTCAGAGTTACAGACTTCTAAGGGTGCGTTTGGCCTATGGCAGTGTTTCTCAAACTTTCACTTTAACTCTGACAGTGTACAAATGGAACCAAATGCGGTTACATTTGTACACTGTCAGAGTTACAGACTTGTATGGGACGTTTACCCCCCCTAAAGGAACCCACAGAGTCCCTGGAATCCACTTTGAGAACCACTGCCCTATGGGAACCATTAAGATCCCAGCCCTATTCCCATTGTGTGCAATAGTCTTTGTGAACTTGTCGTATGATACTGCCTTGGTGTCATCTTGTTCTCCTGGGCTCACTGCTCGCTTATAGAAGAGTACTTCAAACAGAGCCATCACTCACCGCCCCCAGGAAACGATCACTATTAGGACCACACAGAGGTTCTTCTAAAATCACAACACATGGTGCGTATTAGGTTTTTAAGCAGCCAATGACAGGGAAGAGAACCCAAGAGGAACTAGTGTACCATTAGTGGCGACGGTCACAACCACAAATAATAATCTAGACAAGTAATTAAGAATTAATGTAATTAATACTCTGCAGAAGGAGAAAACTGTGCACCACAGCATTCTGACAATCTTTCAGAGTTAAATTAAAACTCAGTCATCGCCCCTCCGAATCCCACAGAAGTCTTCCATAGCCCTGGAACCTCTCAAACTTGCATATAAAGTCCAAAATATTGACTCACACTTTGCTAATCTTATTGAGTTCAAGCTAAGCATCCCCTCTTAAAAAAAAATTAAGCTAATGACCCTGGTCTATACATCCCTACTTCCCGGAATGTTTAATGGATCAGCGTGCAGTGATGTTACCTGGACCTCCTCCTCCTAAAAGCTCCCAGCCTTCCCAGACAACAACATCAAGGTTCCCACATCAGTCAGCGCATGATGAGCGTAATGTATAATATTGATCCACCTTCCGAGGCCATTAACTCATTAGTCACCTGGATTGATGGGGGTTTAAGTACATTCTACCAACCCTATCTCTCTCTCTCTCTCTCTCCCGTGTGTGTGTGCGTGCGTGCGTGCGTGCGTGCGTGCGTGCGTGCGTGCGTGTGCGTGCGTGCGTGCGTGCGTGCGTGCGTGCGTGCGTGCGTGCGTGCGTGCGTGCGTGCGTGTGTGTGTGTGTGTAGGGCTGTCACAATTATTCCATAATCGTCTAATCGCAATTATCTGACATAATCGCAATTATTTTGTGATATTCATCATAAACGTTTCCATGTTGAAAAATGTTTATGTATGTTCAAACATTCAGTGAATGCCACCCTTTATTCAAAATCTACAAAACTGGTGCCAGCCATTTTGCTTAATTTTGCCTTTTTATGGGGGCCAAAATCATATTTTGTACTTAAATTACATATATAAATCTATGCTTCTATCGAAAGCCACACTACCCCTCTTACAAAGGAAAACATGTATATTTATATATATATATCCTATCATTAGATTTGGGCTTCAATAGAACATGTGTAAGATGTCTTGATCATCATCATATGTGTGTGCTGTGATGGGCCCTGTGTGCAATCTGGAGTGCAATACCATTTGAAAACCACCAGAGGGTGGTCTCCTACTATCTGATCAACTAACAGAAGAAGGAAGAAGACGTCCATCTTTTTTTTGGTTTGGGCCTGTTGTTTACATTTTGGCCAGGCCTTTTAGCTAGCATGCTACTTCACTTCGGAACCCTGGCGATCGCGATCAAGGATAGGTAGAGAAGAATGGATGGCACCGCTGGAATCCTGAGAATTTTCTGCGTTTTTTGAGTACTTATAGTTCGTCAGGGATGCACGGGAAAGTGTATAAACGAACGTTTTAGATAACATTTAAACGGCCGGAACCAATCTTCGGCTATACCGATTTTCCGCCGGACTGTGTTACACTGGTGCTACAGTCAAATCGGCCGTATCGCTCAGGTCACGGAGGCATATGGCCAACTTCTAGAGCGATTTTTTTGAAATTACAATTATGAAAAAATGATAAAACTTTTGATTAATTAAAAAGACGTAAAAGACGTTTATGGCACCGAGGTCCAAAGACGTATAAGACGTTTATGGCGTTCAGTGAGTTAAAAGAAATAGTGGAAATAGCAGATCTACAAGCTCACAACGCGTGGCATCGCGAAGTGTTGTGAGCTTGTAGATCAGCTATTTCCACTATCAACGTTCTTTTTAAAGTGTAAAGTTGTCAATTATGTCGGTCATTTCTTTTTTTATATTTAGGTTATGTGTCATATCTGCCATGTGCAACTTCAAAGCCTACAAACAGTAATGTAATTGTCAACGACAAAAACAACAATTAAATCGTTAATCGCAATTATTTGAGTGACAATTAATCGTCATGCAAAATGTCATAATCGTGACAGCCCTATGTGTGCGTGCGTGTGCGTGCGTTCTCCGGCTGTGGCACCTTGCCAGGAATCTCAGACCTTCCAGGCAGGTTCTATTTCTTGTTGGAGGGTTATGTATGCAGACCTCCAGTACTCTCAGGTTTCCTATAAAGCCATCTCTCTCTCTCTCTCCACGTATCTATCCATCTCTCTCTCTCTCTTTCTCTCTCTAACTCACTCACTCTTTATCTCTCTCTCGTCATCTCAAATATTTGCTCTCTTTCTGTCTCTTCCATTTTCTCACACCCGCTATATCTCCCTCTCCCTCTCCCTCTTCACCTTACTCTCCCCCACATACTCTCTCTCATATTCTCTGCCACTCCTATCATCTCATGTTTAGCTGTGTCTGCTGCTGCCCTGTTTTAGTGTCTGTCCGACCCGCTACGCCATGACATTCTACCAGTGGAGTTCATGCCTCAGGGTCCCTGCTGCACCAGGATTCACATTCACAACCACACCTCTGATAGCACTCCTCCTGCATTAAACCTGATTTATACATCATCGTACAACGCTGTTATGCTCTGAATATAGACTCTTCTGAGCTTGTAGATCAGCTGCTGTATTTATGGCGTGCACAGTCTGCAGCACGTGACCGGTGGTGGAAAAAGTACTCCATTTCTTTTATATAGTAAAAATATCAATACTGCAATGTAGAAATCCTCTGTTACAAGTAAATGTCCCAATTTCGAAATGTACTTGAGTGTAGTTGAGTAAAAGTACAAAAGTATTGGCATCAAAATGTGCTTGAAGTAAGGAAAGTAAAATTCATTGTGCAGAATTTCACACGTTCAAAATGTAAATCAATGTGTCACAACGCATCGTGAGCTTTGTAGATCGTCTATTTTCAAATGGCCGAGATACCGATGTTTCTGGTTGACATTGGCACATTTGTCTGCTGACCTCACTCAGCAACAAAATAAAAATAAAATAAACAAAAATTTTAATAAAGCAATTCACTGGAGGCAAGTAGTGATCACCCCATGATGTGCACTGCAAAGTAGTTTCAAATGCACTACATTGCAGGCGCTTTTTGAGAGTAAAAAATAAATAAAAAGAAGAAGAAGACATGTGTGACATGTATGATCTGGACAGATTGCCCCAGGAAATGTGCCAATCTCAACCCAAAACAACGGTATATACAGGGCTGAAGTGGTTAATGTATTTTTTCTGATAATAATCTAAATCTGCAAAGTAAGTCATTTTAGTGGAGTAAAAAGAACAACATTTGCCTCTGAGATGTAGTGGAGTGGAAGTTTTGAAAATTGGAAACTTGCAGAGTACTACGATCGCTTCATCTACACACAAGCATATTGTTTTCATTTCAATCTCCCATAACTTTCCCTCCTCCAGCACATGTTTCTTGCTTGTGAAATCAAAGTCATGTGGCTTAATGGAGGGTTCACAGTTCGCTTCATGCCATGAAAAGCCACGATGGAGAATTCATCGGCGGTCATAAAGAGAAACGGCTACATCGCGAGACAGCTTACTTAGTGCCGCAGACATCGATGAACCACATCACAACGCTGAAGACTAAAGTAAAAGCACTCCACAGCCATCATCTCTTATTCATGACTTCTATTGTAATGTTCCATCATTCATCCGCTGTTACGTCTGGAGACTACCGTACAGGACGGGTCTCAGACGTGCCTCCTGGCTTTAGGACTCGTTGAGATCGCATGCCCTTGTTGACGCCGACCCCGAGTAGGGTTCTAACCCACAACCTTCCACATGAAAGGCCTATGGTCTAAAACCGCTATCGTCGTTGTCGGGTGAAAACCCTGTATGTCCAAAACCGTTCGATTTCCATTTATCATTTTAAAAATGATTTAAACTAGTGAAAACAGCCGATCTACAAGCACACAACGCCTCGCACCGCGAGGCGTTGTGTGCTTGTAGATCTGCTGTTTTCACTACTTTTGTGCGACCGCCTTGTATGATGAAGCAGGGCTTTACTTTACGAAAGAACGTACAAATTTGAGACTTGGAGATACAAGGTTTCTGCTCGACAACGACACTATACTAGGGCGGCCCCATCACCACCTCTATGTCTTCTGCTATAACATGTAGCTTTGCCCCCCCCCCCCCACACCTGGACAACTATTGTTCGCAAATAAAGTTACAAAAGGGAAAACCAACATAAAGTGGTCTTAATGAGGTTTTCTAATGATTAAACATGCTTTATAGGTTGAATGCTTGATTCTGAGTGGTTTTATTTCTTGCTAACAGACCGCTCCGCTCTATAACAGACGCGATGCCTAATCAAAGGCTCAGAGCACCTGCTGAACTCAGGCTGCACTGCGTGAGTGTTGTGCCGTATCCAACGTGAGAGCCATGTAAACAAACACAGTGTCATTTACATCTTAACGAGGCGTTGTCCCTTATGTAATCTATAAATACATAATATTTCATTATATGACATGTGACATGTGTGACATGTGTGAGCAACCAAAGTGAATTGCATTCAAAATATCTTGTAATGTACATGTACTATACACAATAATGTCGACCTTAAAGGGCAGGCGTACACAGTAATGTAAGCAACACAGCTGCAGCTAATCAAATTATATTTTAGGTGTGTTAGTACTGTCCATCATGCTTGCACATTGGCATGGCCATGAATCTGGACACACCTATGAAAATCTAACACACTCATTATTAATGTGTTTGGTGAAGCTGTGTTGCTTACTACCTGTAGTCTGCCATGTTTTTAAACTGCTGTAACCTTTTTACTGGAAAAGTTAACAAACTACAAAATCAGCAATCGTATGTCCCAGGTGCTCCAGGTCCTTTAGCATTTGATTTCATATTCAAACAAAAGTAAAGACCACCTAATATATATTTCAAAGTTGGAATATTAGGCCTATATACGCATGCTGTCTAATTCCTACTTGTGTTGCATCCTTCCACCCTCCATTGGAATCATAAAGTACAGCATTTGATTGATGTTTTGTAGAGTTTATGCTGGCTTTACCTTTAATCTTTCACCCATATATATACAACTCTATTACAGATCTCGAGAAGAAAACAACAGCTTGATAGATTGTGTCGGTCACCAATAGAGTCAAGTTACCCAGAACGACAATGCTTGTCTTCTGAAGACCGATGGGTGTGCTTTCAGAAACCCGGGGAGGAAAGAAACACGACACGCTCGCTCTGCCCCCCGAAAAAATAAATAAACAATGCATGCTATCTGTGTCCTGAAAAAGCCTTCTGTGCCATTTGGAAATGCAATCATATTTCACCCCAATAATTGCATTGTCTGATGTTAGTATAACGCAATTACGCTGTGAGCTACGGGCCAAATGTTCCATTCCCCGGGTCTATGAATAGCGTTCGGTTTATAAATACTCAGCAGTATATCACTGTTTTCAGATAAACAGACATCTTGTCTTCCTTCCTCGACGGGGCTGGTACCCAGAGGAGCCGAGACAAGGGGCCGCTTCCTGCCGTGCGCTTGCAGTTAACAACTAGGGCCTCCCGATGGTGACGGATAAGTGCTTCACTTTCAGCTGGTTAAAACCAGTGGTTCTCAAACCTTTTCAAGTCAAGGACCCCCCAAATTGATATGCATTTGGCCGTGTACCCCTCCATCTGAAAATGTTTTGTGTCAGGGACCCCCAGAAGAGAAGATTTATGTTGAGAAATTCTAAATTATTAAACATTTTCCAAACATTTGAGACTTTAAAAAAAGGGTAATATCGTGTGGAAACTCCCCTGGACCACACTTTGAGAACCAATGGGTTAAACTGAATGGGACGGTAATAAGAAACCAAACCGAAACTTTTGTTTCCGGAATGTCAAACAGGAAAAGGACTGTTGTGTGGAGTGGTTGGTTGTTGTGGTTCTTTCTGAGATGAGGCCCACCACCCTACTATGTCAGCTATCCAAGTAAACACGCTGACGCAAAGTGAAATATCTTTCAACCACTACAGCATTCATCTTGGTTATATTTACGTCCTGTGGATGGGTGGGCGGCTGGGGGAAGAGAGTCATTCTTCTTGAATGGCTAAATATGGAGGGGAGTAACATTTTTCATCCTGCTCCACTACTACCACTATAACGTGTGATATAACTAGGGAAATGGATATCCAGGGTTGGAGGGATGATGGAAATCCATGCCTCTATTTATGATAACACCCCCCCTCGGTAATTCCTTTTTATGGGGGATATACGTTTTAGCCCTGCATAAGATCAGATGATTCTACCAATGCCTTCTAAGTCAGTGGTTCTCAAACTTTTGTGTGCCAAGGACCCCCAAAATTATATGTAATTTATTAAATAAAATAAAAAGACACTTTCAAGATTTTTCAAAAATCTCGGAAGCCTCGCACCGCCTCGCACAGCGAGTCGTTGTGCGCTTGTAGATCTGCTGTTTTCACTACTTTTGCGTGACAGCCTTGTATGATGAAGCAGGGCTTTGCTTTGCGAAACTTGGAGATACGAGGTTTCTGCCCGACAGTGACGATATATAGCTTAAATAAAAGATTATACAGATGCTTTCCCGGATTTATTGGGTTAAATACATGCCCTTTCTTTTGAAAATCATAGACTGTCTGATGATAACAATAACACGACCAAAACGATTTAAAAAAAAGGTTAGATATCCATCTACATCCATCCAGCTCTGATGGACCGCAGGTTCTAACGAGGCGAGTCAGAGCAGCAACACTGCATGCCATCCACGGCCACTTGCATGTGAGGGCCGACACAGGCAGGCAGGCGGGCAGCGCAATCTCCCCACCATCTCTACCGCCGTCAGAGAGCATGCACATCAGAAACCGGGGGCCTGGGTTGAACAAACAGTGTGCGTCAGTGCACTAATGAAAGCAAAGTCAAACAAACCGAGTGTACCATGAAACCACCTGGCAGCGGAGCACACTGCTGGCTGCTGGCCCCCGTCGACAAAACACACACACGCACACACACACACACACACACACACACACACACACACACACACACACACACACACACACACACACACACACACACACACACACACACACACACAGGCTGAGCGCGGCTCATTCTAGACACATGACATCACCAGCTGCGGTACCCGGGCCAGCTAGGCCCTCTGTGTGCTGCTACCGCACCACTTTCTGACAGTGGTGTAAAGTAACTGAGTACAGTACATTTACTTAAGTACTGTACCTAAGTACACTTTTGAGGTATTAGTAGTTTACTTGAGTATTTCCAATTTCCAATACTTTTACTTCTACTCCACTACATCTCGGATCCAAATATTGAACTTTTACTCCACTACAATTATTTGAAAACTTGAGTTACTAGTTACTTTGCAGAAATAATTATAATATTATAAAACATAAATTAATAACTTTAGCCCTATTCTATACCTTGGATATTTGAAAATATTTTCAAACATATGTGTACTTTTAATTTTGGTACTTTTAGTACATTTTGATGGCAATACCTTTGTACTTTTACTCAAGTACATTTTGAATTCTGGATTTTTACTTGTAACGGAGTATTTAAACATTGCAGTATTGATACTTTTACTCAAATAAAAAATGTGAGTACTTTATCCACCACTGCTTTCTGGCAGCCACATCTTTTAGCAGCAGTAAAACGTAAACTACAGTACAAAATCATCCATTCTTGTTCCTCCTCCATCGATGATTCTCGAAAAAAAACTCCTGAGGGAGTTTTTTAATAATGTTTGGTCTTGGGGGTTTCGTGTTGCCACGCCAGGCAAGGCAGGGGGCGGCTTTGAGATAGATTTGTACTTCGCGTGGAAGTCGAAAACGACAGTCGCGTGTTGGAAAATAGCCGATCTATAAGCTCACAACGCATCACGGATGCATCGCATTGTGAGCCACAGCACGCTGAACTTGAACTATGTTTTAAATGCTCAGACTGATCTGATCTGTGTTTTAAATGGACTCTCCTGTACATACATTTGTGACTCTTAAATTACTATACACATTATTTAAAGTTATACTATGTAACTTTTTTTATAAAACATATCTTAAAATTGTCCTAACTATTAAATCGCTAAAGTTTTAGAACCCCCACTCCGTTAATTTCAGCCCCAAAAGCCTTTTCTTTATATGTTTTCTACTTAGCCGTGACAGGGGCGGGATTTCGCGGGAAAATGACGTCATCTGCATCATCCGTATACGTTGTGTATACGTTGGCCAATCACATTGCAGATCATACACACATGATACACTACCGGCCAATGACAGTGCATTTTGAGGTCTCTTCAGGAAATAGCTTGCTTCAACAGCTTTGTTTACACTGGTCTAGAAGTCTAGCCTGTAAACCTCCCCAACGCCGGTCCGCAGAGGGACACTACGGATGCGTGGCGACTTGGCGAGGCGGGCGAGGCGGACGCGGAGGTCTGAAGGCCCGGTCCGCGGCGAAAAACGGCCGAAAAAAGCAGACGCGACCGCGGTTTGCTATAGCGCTACTGACCACTAGTTGAGCAACTTACACAGTATAGCTTTAATGCACTTTATTCTACTTCTGTGCTCCAACTCAGTGGTTCTCAACCTTTTCAGGCCGTGAACCCTCCCAAATAATCACATTTGAACTGTGTGGGGATCCCCCAAAATGTCCCCCCTCCCCCACCTTGACAAGCACTTGGAATTGTAGGAGTTGAGGCATTACCTTCCATTTGCCTTGGTTCCACTAAAATAGCAGATCTACAAGCACACAACGCCACATGCTGTGAGATGTTGTGAGCTTGTAGATCGATTGTTATTCACAATATTTGCATATTTCTTACATTATTTGACAATTTGGCCAACATAGTTCGTTGATTACCTTAATATCGTAATAAGGCCGTTAAAGGAGTAGTTCACCCCCAAAATGACTTATTCTCTATTGATTACTCATGCCATGGAAACTTGAATTCAATACTATTTTTTGATAATTTTCGCATTCCTAAGACAAAAATGTGATTATACTATATTTACACCCATTGATTCCGGATGGGGCCCCGAAAGCATTGGGTCCTCATCCGGAAAAAATATATTATTGAACTCAAGTCTTCATAAGTAATCAATAGAAAACAAGTCATTTTGGGGGTGAACTACTCCTTTAAGGCCGTTAAAAACATCTTAAAAGGTCATAAATCTTCACTTCACTGTGATTTGGTGAAGTCATGTGGGGACCCCTTTGGGGGTTCCGACCCACAGGTTGAGAACCACGGCAACTCTCTATCTATCTTTGAACTGCATCTATGGGCCGTGCACAATCAAGAATTTCACCCGTGTTACTTGTAATGTGATGCGACTATAACGTTGATTCGTATAGATATTTTCAGTCCTGACAGCCGCCCTACGATGGAGTATAAATGGAGCATTCAGTCTAAATATGTACTCTAAACGCTGCAGCTGCTGCATTACCCCATTTAGGCCTAGAATTATTGAATGCTTTAACCAGTGAAAAATAGCAGATATACAAGCTCACAGCGCGGCACCGAGTGCCGCGCTGCGAGCTTGTAGATCTGCTATTTTTGAAAAAGTCGTGAAAATGTGTGCAAATCTTTGAATAATATATGCATTTTCAAAGCGAACGTTTGCAACTCAAATTTTGCTTCTGGGTGGTCCCTGGAACTAGATATTTTGAAATGGGAGTCCGTGGCCAAGTACATATCATCTTGGGGGTCCTTGACAAAGGTTTCTTGCACACACACATGTTCACGATTTAAAAAAAATAGCAGATATACAAGCTTGCTGTGAGCTTGTATATCTGCTATTTTTCAATAGTTAACATTCATGGGGGGCCCGCAGTGAATCCTTGTACCCAGGGCCCAGAATTTGGTGTGACACCCCTGAATGGAGCATTTAGTCTAAATGTGTACTCTAAACGCTGCAGCTGCTGCATTAACTTTGTTATTAATGATCCGCTAGTGAGTAGCGGCACATGTTGTTATATCTGACAGTGGTGGGGAGTGACAGTGTCAGCACGCGATGTACTGCAACTGAGGCCTTGAGAACGCACGTGCATGTACACACACATACAAACACACGAGCGCACGCAGTGGTGGAAAGTGACTAAGTACTGTATATGTACTCAAGTACTGTACTTAAATGTGAGAAATGTTTGCTTTACTGGGATATTTTAAAATGTTTAAAACTCTACACTACTCTCAGAGGCAAATATTGTACTTTTTACTCCAGTGCAATGATTTTAAAACTTCAGTTAATAGTTTACTTTGTAGATCTTTATTATCATTACGAAAAATGCTTTAACCAATTGATCACAATGGGACGCTTTTTTTACTCAAGTCAATTTAGCATACTGGACTTTTTCTTGTAAGGGCACGGTCAAACCGCACTTTTATTCTACCTATGAGGGCGGATTCTGCCAATGCATTTCAATGGGAATGAAATGTTTTTTTATTTATTTATTTTTTATTTCCCAAATCTGCAAATGGCACCAAACTGCTCCGTTCCCATTGAAATCATCATAGGTAGATTAAAAGTGCAGTGTGACCTTGCCCTAACAGACTATTCCTACATTGTGGTAAAAAGTGTGAGTACTTCGTCCACCACACACACACACACACACACACACACACACACACACACACACACACACACACACACACACACACACACACACACATATTTACATCACTTGTGGGGACATTACATAGACTTCCATTCATTTTATGCAAGTCCTGTGGCCTTACCCTAACCTCTATCCCTAAACCTAACCTTAAACCTAACCCTAACCCTAACCTTAACCTTAACCCTAACCCTAACCCTAACCATTGTGGGGACCTACTATTTTGTCCCCACACTGTCAGAGGTCCCCTGCAGGTGACTGTGTGAACATGCGTTTAGTCCCCATAAGTATAGCTAGACAAACTCACACATACATACACGCACACGCCAGCACTTTAAATATTCCCTGCCCCACCCTGGAACACACCTCCCTGAAGCCTCCTATCCTCTCACTACGCTCTCCCAAACATGGGGGTTGAATATGGACATCATCACACCATGACTATTTATACAGTGGCAGCCTATGGGCAGCTGGGGAGCGCCCAGGCTGCACTTTCACATTCTCTCCCCTAGATGGCGCCTGGGTCCCCCCTGAGTGAGGAGCCCCCGACATACGCCCACCTCTAGGCATGTCACACAGGCCAGCAAAGCCAAGCTGATTTAAACCGAGTCACCTTAAACAGAGAATGTACAAGAGCAGTGGTTCCCAAACTTGTGGGTCGGGACCCAGTTGTGGCTCGCAGATTCATTATTGTTTCCTACATTTTGGCGTAAATATTTTTTTCTTTCTTTTTTAAGATTTTCCTAACATTTCCACACAAATGTACACATTTTCATTGGTTGAAAATGTTTTTTTTTTTCATGAAAAAATTAAAATAAATAAATAAATTTCCTGAAATAGAAAACAAATGTTTAAGAAGTAGTGAAAATAACAGATCTGCAAGCTTTTAGAATTGCTATTTTCACCAGTTTGAGTCCCAGGCAAACATCTGTCTCTTTTGGGTCTTGAGCTAAAAGGTTTGAGAACCACAGCACTAGAGTCCCCACTCAAAACATAATGTTGTTATATTAGCTACCTAACTGTACGTACGTATGTTGCACATAATCCAACTTGTCTGCTGAAATCCAAACACTTATCCACAAGTTTCCAACGTCCCATCGTGCATTGCGCAGAAGTTGTGCGGCAGTTTCCGGTGTCGCAGCCGCTGGGATCTACAAGCTCACAACGGTTGCATCTGCGACGCGACGTGAGCTTGTATGTCTGCTGTTCTCCGGAAGTGTCCCGCAAATAATTCTACAGTAAATTATCGCGGAAACGGGTGGATAAACCCGACGAATAGCTGGCTGTGAGCCATTTACAGTAGAGCAACTAGGCAAACTTAGGCCACGCTGAAAAGCCGTTGCATGTGATTGTAGAGGTTTGTCCACGGTGCATGTTACCTCCAACGGTGGTAATCTCCATTGATTGACTGATTGATAGATTGAATGATTGATTGATTGACTGATTAGTTGATTGATCTTACCTCCCATGGAGGCGGGGTCACAGTGGTAACCTCCATTGGACGTAGAGCAGTTTGTCCACAGGTCTGAGGTTCCGAACTCGCCCGTCGTCCATACCTGATGATGTCAACAACATGAAAACTATTAGCAAAGACTGTTAATATAGGAAGTTACACCATCCCAATTGAAGCCTCTAGAGGCGACATGGTACACAAATCCTATACAAAATATGGCCTCTTAAGTGGGCGCCGGTGTCTGACAGCAAATGTGGAGAACGTCCTATGTTTACTGGTGCTAGATCCCGCGAGATTGTGTTGCTGGGACAGAGAAAGGACTATAATAACGTTTATTTTCTTTTTTGAAAGCCATTTTATTTTGATAATGTTGGGAATAATGTGTGGCTTGGGACAACGGCGTCCAATATTTAGTTCAGCGACCTTGGGGCAAAAGAATGGTTCAGAAGCTGTGTTCACGTTCACTCTCCCATTGGAATGAGTAGACTCCAACCTGCTTCCTGCCTCCTGAAAAGGAGTCTGCCCAGTGCCCACTTCACACAGATACGGGATGAAGTAAATCGGAGATGGCATGTCTTTCTATTTCCGTCTTGGGTATTATCAACATATACCCACGATGTCAACAACATGACAACTATTATCATCAACATATACCTGACGAAGGTGCTCTGGAAGTCCTAAATCCCAGGCGTTGCTGTACGCTTGAGGGATATTACTGTTTTTTTTTTTCCCCGTTGCGAAAGCAGAAATAATCAATAATTAATAGGCAAATATAATGCATATCTTACCATTTTGGGAGAAAGGTCACAGCTCAAATGTAAACAACGGCAGTCTAGAGTGCGTAACTAACAGCAGGTGTCGTGCACAACACGTTGCTGGGGGGGATGGGAAGGGGGGGCCTCACAGTGCGTCACGTAAACATCTTGAAAGTGAGGTATAGGCCTACTTTTACTTTTATACTGAGGAATTTCCAATTTTCAGTATACTTTTATTTCTACTCCACTACATCTCAGAGGCAAATATTATAATTTTACTCCACAAGTATTAGAAACTTTTAGTTATTAATTACATTGTAGCCTACATTTGGAATTCTGGACTTTTGAAAACAGAGTATTTCTATTGATTGCAGTATTGGTACTTTTACTCAAATAGCTAAAACATGCGAGTAGACCTATAGAGCATCGCAGTGAGGTGTCGGAAGCAAGCTCGCCATTCATTCTTACCATAGGGTTTTTCATTATCAGCCACAAAGTCGTAGCAATTCAATGTACACTAAAAACACGTTTTAATCAAGATCGCACGGAGAAGAACTGCTAAACATATACATCCGGTGAAATCGACGTCTGTGATTGGTCTAGCTTCTTCTTCTTTCACATATCTTGCGGTTACCGCGGAAGTAGCTACTGCCCCTGTCTTCCCGGCGGATTATTGCACTTCAGCAGAACTCCGTGAGCAATCGTCTTTCTTTTACAAATATGATGCACTATGTTAAGGATGACGATAAGAGCGTCCACAGAGATGACAATCACTACATTTCAGTCCATATGCTGGCCTGGATAACTAAACTGAGCGTGATTTAAGGGCTATATTTCAGGAAACAACAACAACATTCGCAATGCATTCTGGGAGTGTAGTTTCCGCAATTTTAAAAATAATTATGTACACAGTCTTGTACCCTGCCCTTTTTTTCAGCTTTCTAATTAATCTTTGCATTCAAAAAAATTTGAATATTGTCATGATTCCTCTCCAGCCGAGGTGGCTTTGTCCAATGCTTAAAAACGTTTAAATAAATACTTTATGAAATGTCTATGGAAGAAATGAATGCGGAAAACGCTTCCGACACCAGAGTGAGGACGGGGTGGGGCTTCAACTGCGATGCTCTATACTTCTTCCACCACTGTTGTTAATGGGTGTGTGGGTGTGTGCGTGTGCATGTGTGTGTTATTGTTACTCACGCTGACAATAGTGGAAACAAACAGGAGGACCAGGGCAGCGACGTGCAGGAGGATGATCCCAAGCAGCAGGAGAAGCATCTTTGCAGAGAGTCTGGACAGTAACACAAGAGCAGAGCACCCTGTCACTGACAGCTTGTGTGTGTGTGTGTGTGTGTGTGTGTGTGTGTGTGTGTGTGTGTGTGTGTGTGTGTGTGTGTGTGTGTGTGTGTGTGTGTGTGTGTGTGTGTGTGTGTGTGTGTGTGTGTGCGTGCGCGCGTGAATACCTCAGATTGGTGGGACATGGGTGTGTCGTCGCGGTCGCACTAAAACAGGACACCGGTCTGCGTGTTTTTTCCCCCCGACTTTATTTATTGCCCACCTAGAGTAGCCTACAGCATGCCTGCCTGCCTGCCTAGGCAGCTTATTGCCCCAACAATAAACAAAATATAAAGTCTTTATAGATAATTAACCAGAGCTGTGATTTCATTACAGCTGCTGTTTGCTCTGTTTTATTTGGAAAGGGAAGGGTGTTACAATTAAGTAGACGACAGTTTTAGAACAGCGCATCGCATTGTTCCGAGTCTAGCTCTGGTACAAATCAAATCCATCGCAAAGATCGCCAAATTTGATCGGCTGTCCTTTACGATGGCTCAATGTCATATCAACTATAGCCCATTTGCTAATTTGTTGCAAACTGCGCGTCCATATTCTCACTTTTCATATCCAAAATAAAGGTCGAACATCTCCATCATCGCATGTTAAAAGTGCAACTTCACAAAATAAGTTAATAAACCATCAGATAAGAAGACACTGATGCACTTTCAGGTCGAGCGCGTCATTTCAGCGGCACACAATCCACAGGAAAACGCATTTCATTTTAATATATCACACTAGACTTGGGGAGCGCAGCAGCGGCGCTCCAAAAAGTTAACCAAAAGCAAAACCAGAAGAAAAATGCTCCACTTACTTCGAACGGAAAGGTATTCCCACAAAACAAGAGGAAACAAAAATAGTTCAAATTCGCAAAGAAGGCAGCAAAAAGCTAAAAGTTTCCCAAAAGAGTCCAACAGCAACAGCGGCAGCAGCAGTAGTCCTTCAGTCAGCGAGTCCCTCACACTAGATTGATGCCAGCCTTTACTCCGCTGTTATAAAGTGTCTCATAATGGATGAACAACGCCCTGTGTGCGTCCCTACGTCACGGAGAGGAGAGGACACCCCTGTATGACAGCTACAAGGGTTCCCAGTACAAACGCACTGTGCGTAATAGCGCAGGAAAACCACAAGTTACCCACAGTGTGTCTGTGTCTGCGAGCTTTGGAGCGGTTTCTGGACCATTGTTTGGTTCTCATGGATACCAAAAGAATCATAGCTTTGCATTTTAGGAATTTGGCCTTTTTTTTTATACAGTAGAAAAATGGCAGGGTAAAGGAATTCCATCTTCCTCTTTATTCTAAATCTAAAGCTACCTTCTCAGCTTTTGGATAATATGCTATTATGCCACATATATAGCATATATATATATATATATATATATATATATATACACACACACACACACACACACACACACACACACACACACACACACACACACACACACACACTCACACACACGTGTGTGCCACACACACACACACACACACACACACACACACACACACACACACACACACACACACACACACACACACACTTATATGCTATTCTTCTATAGATATGTAACATAAAATAAAATACAAAATAAAGCAAAAAACAGAAATGACACAAAATCAAGTAGCTGCAGACCTAATTTTCTTAACATCTTATTAAGATGTTAAGAAAATGAGGTCTGCAGCTACTTGATACAGATTTTATTCCTAAAGTTTACTTAAAGTAAACTTTAAAAATCTGTATCTTCAGGATTACTTGGGAATGTTTGGCGTGACAATGTGACAGAAAGTTGATTCATACAGGGACTGTGTGGCTCAACCTCAGCCAAGTCAAACAAACACACAGCTGTCAATGACATGACCTGCCTTGGATTTATATAGTCGAGTCAGACTTTTTTCGATGAATTCAGCTGCTATTTGTGGCTTCACGCAGAGAGCGTAACAACGGAGTGATGTCTTTTTGGGCTCTCTCTGTCTGTGTTGTCTGGGTGATGGGGAGCAACAAACAGTGTGGTGGTCTTTCCCCCCACTGAGCCCACTCTCTCTCTCTCTCTCTCTCTCTCTCTCTCTCTCTCTCTCTCTCTCTCTCTCTGCGAGGAGTCATGTGCAGGGGCGTCACAAGGGGGGGGGGGGGGAAGTGGGACTGAGTTACTAGGGCCCAAGGTGGAGGGGGCCCTAGTAACTTTAGCTATTGAAAAATAGCAGATATACAAGCTCACAGCGCGGCACCGCTGCGAGCTTGTAAATCTGCTATTTTTTAAAAGTCGTGAAAATGTGTGCAATTTTTTTTTAATATAACTATGTATTTTTTAAGCGAACATTTGTAATTCAAATTTTGCTTCTGGGGGGTCCCTGGAACTAAATATTTTGAGATGGGGGTCAAATACATATCATCTTGGGGTTCAAATACATATCATCTTGGGGTTCCTTGACATGAAAAGGTTTGAGCACCACTGACATGGAAACATAGGTTTCTTGCACACATTTTCACAATTTTTCAGATCTACAAGCTCGCAGCGCGGCACTCGGTGCCGCGCTGTGAGCTTGTATATCTGCTATTTTTCAATAGTTAACATTCATGGGGGGCCCGCAGTGAATCCTTGTACCCGGGGCCCAGAATTTGTTGTGACGCCCGTGGTCATGTGTGTGTACACTGTACACAGAGTACAGTACAACCCTGTGACTCACAGCACGTGTGAATGCGTCGACGGGTATGCCCAGCGAGGCCTGGCGGTGCCACTGACAGATTGCATCTGGGGTTCTCCTCCGTCCGTTTGCCTCAGTGTGACTCATTTCCAGTGGGAGAGACAGAGGGCGGTGGGCATGCCATTTAGCAGAGACGGTATCCCACCACCACCACTGTAGGCTATATAGCCTACTCTCAGGCAGAAAACTCTCCATATTTTAACTTGTAAATGAACGTCACGCAAAATATTAGATCGACAAGCTCGAAACGTGGCATGAAGCGACACGTTTTGAGTTTGTCGATCTGATGCTTTTGATGCTTTTGAATTTGTATCCTGAAAGTAACAGTTTTGGACATATGAGGTTTCCACCTGACGATTTACTCCATGCTATACCACCGTCTGTAAAGATCAAAAGGTCAAATCATGGCTACTAGATAGTGTTGCAGTTTAGCACGACTGTCTGTCTATTTATCTATGCTGTGAATAAGCTCTCAGTCTCAGTAGTTAATGTAGTTGTATAGTTTTTAGACATCATTTACACATCCTACCTGGTCCCAGTATGTTTCTCTATTCTGAATTCCCATAGACTTTCTTCATATCGTGTCATATTCTTTGAGACACACACGCGCGTATGTTGGTGCTTTGTTGAATGTGCCAATGCTTCTCTGGTACAACACACAGCTTTCCCCATTGGAATTGCATTACGGAACGTACACGTTGTTACAATTCATGGATTTATTTTGTAGTGCAGGTAATTGAAACAACCACCAAGATACATTTTCACCAGAAACAGAATGTATCAAATATGAATGACTGATTATATCATAAACGATACAGAGCCACCTCCTGACAATATCGCAGGGACAGTTTGTTTATTTTTTGACCACGATTCTTATATGATTCTTTTAAGATGACCCAAATGACCTCCAGGAACCAGGGGATGAACGGGTGATGCCAGACTACTCTATGTCTGTCTGCACTAGACCAAGGACCACAATGTAAATAAGTCTTTGACTTTATTGTCTTTTTTAGCCTTGACGTGTTATTCCTCTCTACATCCAAATCAATCAATTTAACTCTAAGAGTGTAAACGGGTCCATTTGGTTGCAGTTTTACATTCTCTGAGTTACAGACCTGTAATTGGTCTGTTGGATACATTAGTATTATCTCAGAGTTGGAATGTACTGTGTAATAGGCTTACAAATACAGAATTTACAAGCACACGCTGAGATAGCGCAGTCCTTTTAAAACGTGGGCGAAGCAAAGGTCAGAATCCAAGAATATTAGATTTACAGTGAGAGTACACTGGTACCGCACAATAGTTGAAACTGTTTCTTATCTTTTCCACCTCACTGGAATCCAGTCTGCAACGCAAGCCCCCCTGACCTGTACAGTGTAAACCTGACGCATGTTGAGCAACAGACATGTGGGACAATCACGTCTCAGCCATTCCTGTGATTGACACATTTATGCCACACAGAAAGTCCTAGGGTTTCCCAAGCCGTGTTCATTTCGTCAACTAAAACTAACTAAAACTATGACGAAAAATGTTTGACTACCCTTTTCCACTGACGAAAACGAAATAAGAACAAAGCTATGATGACTAAGACTAAGATTAAATATATTAATTTATTATTCATAAATGCTGCCTTGTTTGTCGTAAAATATAGCTTTTTGACGGCATTATAGCTATTATTTTGCATTGTACTCGTCTCCACTCTCAGTTGTTTATGTATTGGCATATTTATGAAATCAAATCATTCCCTGAGTGCCGCAGCTTTTTTGCTGTTGCGCCTCCGTGCATGATCAATATTTGCTACTAAATGGTAAATGGTGCATTATAGAGCCCTTTTATCCAAAGCGCTTTACAGAGATACATAGAAAAATATATACAGGCACGTGGCTTCACTTGTACTGTAGATAGAAAACAACGGAATTGATTTGAAGCCGTGCAAGGAATGCTTGTTGGATGACTGTCACTGCGTCCCTCCCTCCTATCCAGTGTAAAACTCCCAGGACCCCCCCCCCCCCACCCACCCCCACCGACCTCAGATAACCCCTATTATGTGTGTACTCCCTCTGTCCTGTGCACATATCACGTATGGCTCTCACTTCCTACAGGTGCCACTTGACCCGTGTCTCCACACCCACAGTGAAAATGCCTTTTCACTGTGCTAATCTCCGTGCACACACACACACACACACACACACACACACACACACACACACACACACACACACACACACACACACACACACACAAACACACATCCGCGCGCGCACGACAACAAGGCCAGAACACTATCATTGAAGGGTAGCGCTGAGTGGCCTCTCAGTGACAAGAGGGTGCCTCTGTTGGTCGCCATGGACTCCTCCGCTGAATTACTTAACATCATAGTTGATCGATCCATTGTTTTGGGGCTGATATCTATCAAACCCTGCTCTAAAGATTTGTCTCTCCAGATAAATACTGACATTTCTGTGGAGAAGATAGCGGGAAAACAATCCTAACATACCAACACCCACTGCTTTTGACTCATTAAAACCGGGAAGGCATCTGTGTCGTTTTAGATTTACCGGTAACTGAATGAAACGGTATTATTTTAGCGTTGGCTATTCAAAAATCTACACCCAAAAAAATTATCTCTCAGTTGAACACATTTTAAATGTGTGAAACTTTTCCACCCATTTTATATGAGTAAATTTATATATGGGATATATGTAGTCCCAAGTCAAATCTACATTCAATGCAATGCATGTTGTTCAATTAGTCCAACTCATTTTCATTAACTTAAGCCAAGTTAATTATATGAACTTAATTAATTTACGTTTGTCCAACTCAAACAAATGTTAACGTAAATGTGTTGGTTCAACTCATTTTTATGGAATTAAGCTAAGATAAATAAAATACTTTTACATTTACATAAGAAGAGTTCGGTTTCAGGTTTTCTTCTGGATGATTTGTTTCAAGTTTTACAATATCAACATACAGATGCATAATGGATATATGCAATAGCAGTGATTATTGAATAATCAGAACATTTAAGAGAAAACCAACGCAATAACCTCAAAGTTACCATGAGTTCTTCTCTTTTAGCCTAGCATGGGGAGGGAGCTCAAGCTTAAACTAGCAGCCTAGCAGTTAGGGTTAGGGTTTAGGCTCAAATACTGACAAATCAAATTCTGACATATGACAGTCATCTTGCCAAGGCAGACACATTGATATGATACATTTAGCATTTTTAGCTCCCGAAAGCTTAAACATTTCCCTGAAAACCTAGAAAAATGCTGTTCCCAGCATGCTTTGCATAACATGTGACCAACTTATTTGACCAATCAAGGGAAAGGGCTGGAGTCACTTCTCAGATCTGTAAAATGTACTTAATAAAATTGAGTTGGATTCAAACAATATTCTCAGAATGATTTCAGCCTTAAAAACTACTCAATAAAATTGGTGAGAGGCGTGGTTTATGGGACTCTGGGAGTTTTCATTGGAACTCATTTTCAATGTGTTTTTAAATTCCATTACTAAGATTTGAGTTACATGAATGTAATATAAATGCATAATGTTAAATGAATAGATTTTGTATAAGCACTATTAATTACATTTGAGTTGGAACAATTTAATAAAAATGCATATATTGTAAATGTATATATTTAAGGTAAGCACGATTAATATTTGTTCAGTTACATCAATTCAATACATTTGCATATATTATAATTAAATACATTTAAATAAAGCCAACATAATGTAAATGTATCACATCTGGCACTATTAATAATATTTGAGTTATATCAATTAAATGTATATGCTTATGCCTTGAAGTGAAGTAATTAAATAAAGCAAACATAATTTATATGTGTCACATTTATAGGGGGGTTGAATCAGTTTTTTGGGTGTAGAAGCTCACAGCGTGTCGACTTTTTTGAAAAATCTTGAAAGTGTGGGAACTGCTGATTTAGAAGGCATTTGTAGAATCGGACCCTGGTCTTAATCGACTTAATGGGTTAAAGCCAATCTTGAAACACAGAGCACAAGAGCTAGCCCCGAATGACCATAACAGGTCTACAAATAAGGTTCCATTTGAACTCTCTCAGAGTTAAGTGCGTCCTAGTAAATAAAACATTTGAGAACCACTAGTCATTCCTATTCTGAAGACAACCTGGAGACTTGACATTCAGTGTATTATAATCAAAATAAGAACATTATAATGGTGGGTAGAAAAGAGAATAAAAAAACATTTGCCACCAAGTCATGCCACAGACACATTTGTCCAATTGGGAGACATATTGTATTGATGAACATTGAACACTGGTCACGAGACATATCAGTATGTGAATATCTCAGATAAGAAGTAGCTTAGTCCAGTGTTTGCAACCCCGGGAGTCTGAGCTTCAGCCTCCCTGTATCCAACCCACCCCCCAATTCCTTATATGTCAATGTTTGTAAAAGCTTGCCGTTCCGTGGTGCTGGGGGTGAACCTGCCAGGCACATGGGAGTGTCAAGTTTACTCCGTCGGTGAAGCTCACGGCGGACCGGGGCCAGACTATGTTGGGCAGCCTCTCCACGCACACATTCTGCCCTGAGATTATACGGTGTAACGTTGCATCTGGTCCCGAGGTGTAACGTTACCGGACCCTCCGTCATTAGCGCACTGAGATTTATGCGAGCAGCGGAGCCCGCATGCTATGCCGGGGGGCCATTATGGATAGATAGGAGCCCGGGCAGGAGGAGCTATGTAGTAGGAGTGAATGAATTGCCGTAGTTCCAATCCACAAGTCAACGCACGCAGGAGAGAGTGTTAAAACAGATGCGCCTCTGTCTCTATCTCTCTCAGACTCACACACATCGAAAGTGAAGCCTCTCAATTTAGACAACCCCTAGGGAATAATCTGTGTGTGTGGTGAAAAATAAATGCTCGTTGATAGAACATTATGGCCTTGCTTAGAGACAAGCCTTTTTGTTCCCTTCTCAGTCGCACATCCACCTCGACATAAGCACACAACACTAACCCTCTTTGTCGATATATTAATCCAATCACACACACAGACAAAGCCACACTCTATCTTGGTTTCCTAGACTGCCTTCAGTGCCACCACTCTCGGGTCGGGACAGTCCCCAGACCACATTCCATGTGCTAGGTGGAGTGAACACACTCTTAAAGCGCACAATGAGCCGTCTGTGGACCGACTTTGAGGCCGGGCCGGCCGGCCCAGCTGATGATCCTTGCAGGTCAGGCGTGTGCGCGCACATGTGTGTGAGTGTGTGTAATGTGTGTGTGTGTAATGTGTTTGGGGGAGGGGGTCCCTTGCCGCCGTGCCGGCCACTTGTGTTTGAGCTTGTGGCAGCTGCTGGTCAACAGTGTGTTGTCCCTGTCTGCTGTCATCAGCCTGTGAAGTTGTTCTTATCCATGGGGTCAGTCGGGCAGCTCCCTTCCTACCATGATCCTCAGCACACGTGCCCGTCTCTTTAAGAAGCTAACCGCCCAGATGTGTCACAGAACAAGCATTCCGCCAATTATTTGCACAGACGGCGGCTAGTTGTAGTCGAGCTGAAGTCAAACTTTGCTCACGCTATATGCGCCAGTGAGCTGCCGTTGCTGTCGTACGCATGCACGTTATAAACACAGACACTCACGGTTCCGTGCGGTGCACATGTGAGCAAACGCGTGTACAGTGTACTAAGTACAAACATAAACACACAATAGTGATGCGATGGCAGTTCTGAAGCGCCCAGACAGGAAGCACGTGTTGATTGTTGCTTGTCTGCCAGCATGGAAATTTGTCTATGAAATGTCCACACAGCAGTCTTCAGTTAACTCTCGCGCAAATGTAAATTAAAGTTAAATGGTGTGGATGTGGAAATGCTGGACATTTAGTGACCGGGAGGGTGTGGGAAAATAAACAATAGGGCGGAGGGAAGCAAGAGGGAGGGAGAGAGATGACAGGTTAATGCTAGCCTGTTTGTCTGTTTACCGATGGGTTTCAAACCACGTGGACCTCTTAGTCTTGTCATCAGCTTTTAATCAAACAAAGCGCAAAGCGTTGACAAATAGAGCGACCTGGCGAGTAAATGCCTTCTCCCCATGAGTCATGGATGTGACATCCATGCTAATTGATCACTGCCTGCTCTCCTGTCCACCATCTGTTCACGTTTACCAGGGAGCGCTTGGAATATCATAGCCATTTATATTGAATTTTTATATTTTTAATTGTAGCTTTATTTTACCAGGTAGTCACTTTGCCTAAGACCTGGTCAAAACAGCAGCTGTTAAAAGACATATCGTCGATGTCAGGTGGAAACCTTGAACGTCCAAAACTGTTACTTTTTATTAATATTTATAGCGAGTATGAACTTTATTGTCCTACTACAGTACATTCTGTCCTTCAGAATATACTCAGGGTGGCAGTGGCTCAGGGGTAGAGAAACCGTCATTAGAACATGGAGGGTTCCCGAAGGGTTCCCAGTTCGATCCTGGGCTCCCCCAGAGTTGGTGTCAAAGAGTCCTTGAGCAAGAACCACTAATTGCTCCCGATGAGCAGTGTGGTGCCTTGATGGTTTCCTCTGCCATCGGTGTATGAATGTGTGTGTGTGAATGGGTGAATGTAATGCACAATCTCTGTAAAGCACCTTGAATAAAGGTGCTATATAAATGCACCATTTACCGTTTTCCACTCAGACATGCACCAGAGACAGTTTGCTTCCACTAACAGTACAGTACAGAGAGCCTCCGCCTGCGTGAGTCAGACGGTACAAAGGTTCAAATGTACAGCAGAAGCCAATCTCTTCAAGACTGAAAAGCAGCTCTGCCCTAAACATGAAGTGTTGTTGTATAGTAGGAGTGAACACAAAAACACCCGGGGGGAGGTGGACTAAGAAAGGGGAGGAGCCAAACTGAGTTCCTGTTTCTACACCCAAAAAAAGGAGGTGCATGGTTCCCCCCAAGAGGGCAAATTGAGCAGAAACAAACCAAACAAAAGGAACACGTGGTGGCTGGATGTGATAGTTCACCCAAAACAATTACTTTTCTTCTAATCACCCCAAGGAGACTAGCCTAGTTCCAGACCCTGAATCGCTAGCCACACCCCTTTAAAAAAATTTTTTTGTCAATTCAGGCTGAATGTCAGGCTACAAGGAGACTTGAATTCATGGATATTATTTTGTTTTTGTCACATTCCTAAAACCAATAATTTGACCAGCAGTGGTCCCTATATGGGAAAAAAACACAAAGAGTCTCCTGAAATGATTGGCTTAGGAATGAGACAAACACAAAAAAATGAATTCAGGTCTCCATGGGGTGAGTAATGGATAGAAAAAATACATTTTGGGGTGGATTCCCATTCTCGTTGTACTGGTCTTCAAAAGAGTCCAAATGGGTGTGATTCAGACATTAACCCGGTGTAATTTCACGTGAAAGGGCGATAGATGCGAAGGTTGTCATGGAAACCGAGGAGAGAAAAAAAAAATGCAAACTGGATGACGTAGATTTAGAAGCTAATCTGTAACAATGATCAATTACATAATGTGTGTGTGTGTGTGTGTGTGTGTGTGTGTGTGTGTGTGTGTGTGTGTGTGTTACGACGCATTGAGTCTCTTCCCTTTTCTTTCTCATAAGCACCCCGTTTCCTGTCTCTTCCCTGGTGACCATAGCTAGGAGTATATAAATAAACAACAGGCCTCAAGGAAAGAAAAGAAAAGAGTGCAGCGCAATAAGTCACCATCGTCATCCCACGTGATGCGTCGTCCTATATCCTAAATAGTCCAGTTATGAGACGTTTACACAGGAGCACAGTTCAGCTATTAAAACTCAGCATTGTTTAATGATTACACAGGGTAGATTCCCCACATGAATATATAAACATATGAACAGCAAATGCATGAAAGTAAACAGAATACAAGCCTGATATTTCACAACATAAAGTTGCATCCACAGCAAGCTAGAAGACAGCGTCCACCCGAAACCAACAAGTTTCAGCTGCACTCCGGAGAGATCTCTGAAGGACCCCTTATCTGCAACTCTATATATCATTCTGCCAGCAGCGGCCCTCCTTTCTCTGATTGGCCAGCAGTGCTCAAGGAACACTCTAAAGAAAGATAGTTGTTTTAGCTTAAAGGAATAGTTCACACATTTTCACATTAATCCCTCCTTGATCACTCTTTAGTGATCACTCAGTTAAAGAAATGTTGAACACAATTTTTAATCATTTCATGTAACATGCTGAGTTTTGAACAACAACAAATCAAGGTCCAGTATTTATGAGCTAGGTGAGCAGAGGAAACCATTTTAGGCGAAACTCTTACACTAGGGGTTTTTCGTTTGTTTTTTTCTTTTCCCCCTACCATTCGGACGCTGCTCACAGTATTTGGACCATTATTGACATTCATGGAAATTCATACAACAAGCTTTACTGAATACAATGGCATAAAAATGTGTAACATTGAATATATTTCTTTATTGCAATTCTTCTGAGAGACGGGTCTTTTGCTGCGTCCCAGGAATTGATTCCGTACCCCGACAATCCAAATTTCACCCACCGCCAATTGATAGTTCACATGGCAATGAGATAAAAGGACTATCGGGAGGTTACTCTTCCAAGACACAGCCAGACTCGCCCCTCCTAATTGTATCCTTCACCCTCCATCGGACTTGATGGAGTGGTGATGCATGCGATCTTGAGGTCAAGTTGTGGGTCAAGGAATGCTCTAAAGGGGCCTTCTGTGTATAGCTATTCATTTAATCACATTCTGTGTGCCAAGGGAGTGTTGGGCGTACTGTGCCAAAAAATGTCTAAGGAGATAAGGATATCCCTGGGAAAATATCAGTTGTTTCTTGACATACATCTATCCCATAAAAATGTTGCATCTGTTTATTATACATAATTGTGTTATGCCCCTCCTAGATAAAAATAAACATGTGTAGAATTGTAAAGAGTGTTCGATCCCAAGTTTTGTTCAGTGAAATCTGAACTAAATGTCATGTGATGAGTGAGGGGTGTCACCATGTTAAACTACGGCAGTAGACTGTGCACTTGAACTATGAATATTTAATTCCAAAAAGCCTGTGTGTGAACATAGGGACACAGCTGTCTCTACTATCTACTGAGAATCGGGAGTAGAGATTTGACAGGAAAGAAGAACGTTAACCCCCTCCTTTTATGACTCACATAAAAGCGAATAACTAGACTTGTTATTCTTTACCCCAATTAAAATCTTATAGCTGGGGAATATACATATAATATATTTATACCTCCCTCCTTGACATGCCAGTAATGGCATGGCACATGTATAAATATAGTACTTAGTTTAAACCATAGGGCACACAGTTTTGTTCCTCTTGGCATCGAATAAACAACAACGGGGAAACACAGCAGCATATAACACTAAAGTACCGGGAGACACCGCACCATGGGTAAAATTACTGACAGGGTCACGAACACACCCATCAATAACAACATTATCAATTATTGTCCCCAATGTGAAAATAGTACAAATCCAAGTTTACTATAGGCAACCGTCACAATGTTGTACCACAAACCTGAGACCCTTCAGGATTTATCCGTAAGCTGGAGGTCTTTTTATGATTAGACCTGTAGGGCCGTTGTATTCTCAGAGAGCCCCACCTCACACCCACACAACCAAGGCGTATATTCCTTATCAAATTGCACTGAAGCACTTTAATTTAATCTGTACACTTGAGTCCTCAGAGCGTATGTTACGCCTCAAACAGTTGTTGGGACTTTTTTGGCTCCCAGAAATAAGAATGGCACGGTGACCATAGCCAGACAACAGCAACCCCCACCAGCTTTTCTCCGCTCAACCAGAATAACGGCAGCATCAAACAGCCTGATAATTTGAATAATAGTTGGCTGCCAAGTGAAACTACAATTTGTACTGTTACACCTATCGGACAAAATACTAACAATAATTTAGAATAACCCAACATGGTGTGCGCCCACGTAATCCTTCAGATCTGCCTACAACTAAATTACTACAACTAGAATTATACCAGAGGTAGGCAACCTTAGAGCATGCTTTCATTACAGTTCCAGAATTGTTTTCTGAAAAAATAACTAACATAACTTACAGGAAATGGGTGTTGTCACTTGCCCTCATTGGCATCAACAACACAAGTATAAAAGACAGTTTCCCTAGACCCATTCTAGTGGCAAGCAATACAGTAAAGACCAGTGTTGCCAGATTCTGAGCGAAATAAGTAACAATGTGTACAAAAATAACACTAACGGGAAAAATCTCGGAGGTGTCAAAAGATAAACTGGAAATAAATATCACTCAAAGAACACAATAAAGTAACACTGGCATGGCAACGTTTTGACCGGTACACTATACAAATCAGCGTATACAACACCCTTTCTTTCTTATAGAAATGCGTACAACAAAATACCGCACTTAAAACCTAGCAGATCACATAAATTTCTCAATACACAACCCTCCTTGACAAGCAAAGTAAAATCAAACAATAAAAAATAACAAAGACCTTTCTAACTGTGGATCATGACATTTCAGTTATATACAAAATAAACTTCCCCATTCAAACATCTTATTTTTTCCTCAGTATTGTTCATGTAACCTGGTGTGGTTCGGCTTATCCATTATAATTATAAATTCAAAATGATTTATCACACATTTTCCACCGCGGATCACTTCCTCATTTACTCAAAGCAGACCTGCAGAGGACTGGAGATGAGATTTATGGGTCTTTAAGTGAGCCAGCGCTCTGGGA